>NC_142028.1:1866818-2177954 GCF_982192425.1 Myodes glareolus
TATGCTCGTTCAGTCCCAGTCCAGCTGGCCTTGGTGAGCTCTCATTAGATTTGTCCCCTTGTATCAGAGGGTGAACGCACCCCTCGCGGTCCTGATTTCCTTTTTCATGGTCTCCCTCCTTCTACTCCTCATTTGGACCTTGGGGGCTCAGTCCAGTGCTCCAATGTGGGTCTCCGTCTCTATCTCCATCTATCGTCAGATGAAGGTTCCCTCTGGTCCTGCCTTTCTTGCTCACGTTCTCCCTCCTTCTGCTTCTCATTTGGACCTAGGGAGTTAAGTCCAGTGTTCCAATATGTGTCTCTGTCTCTATCTCCATCCATCGCCAGATGAAGGTTCTATGGTGATATGCAAAATATTCATCAGTATGGCCAAGGGTAATGATCCAATTTAATTTTGAAAATGTCTTCTTTTCTCTATTAATTTTCTTACCAATTTTTATACTACATTATATTCATAATTATAAACCTCAGGATACTTCCTAAGTTCTACAAAGGTTCAATGTAATAGTTTCCCTCAATGTTTGCTTATGTAATTAGCCATATACAGATGAAATCATTTGAATTTAAATGAGGAAAACTGTGTGGGTATCAATTAATGGAACATGACATGAATTTGTCTTACATTTCAAACTCAGGTTTGCCTTATTTATTTTAACATTTCCTCATTTCTTTAATTCACAATTTACTATTATGAGCATAATAGTTTATCTAGGCATACATGAGTATGTTTTGAAAATGAAAAACACAACTAGAGGCAACAACAAAAAATTTGAAATGTATTTTAGTTCTTTACTTTTATTTATTGAAATAAATATTACCACAAACCCATTTTTGAGTTTTAGGCTTTTTTATTTTTAAAACTATTATTTTTTTACGTTATTTACAAAGTTATAATACGAGAGATCTCAATGTATTTGGCCATGCTGTGCACATATGAAAACAAATGTATCTTTGGAAAAGATATGGTGGCTCATGCCTCTAATCCTAGTAGAAGCTAGGATTGTACTCCATAAGTTTATGTAAACCTGGTTTGCATTATCATCTTCATACCAGCCAGGGACAAAATGTGACTGTGTCTCCAAATGTTTAAAGAAAAGATGTACCTTTGTATTTATTTGAGATAAATAAGCTTCCATGATTGAAATCCAAATTTCAAATTTAATATAAATGGCAGCAAGTGTTCAGTATGAGGACATTGTGAAGTAACCTGCTTTCTGAATGTCTTGCTTTCTGAAGGGAACTAGCTCACATTAGCATATGCTCTGACATGTCTTACCTTTCTCCCCCATTCTCTCTGCCTTGCTAAATGCTACTAGATTATATTCTAAAGAATATAATATAAAGAATATAATATAATATAATAATAACTAGCTCCCAAGGTCTATTCCCTATTTGGTCACTTCCTCTTCTTGAGGCTGACTACTAAGTTTCAGTTTTCAAAGTATTAATAATGTTCAGCAATCAAGGTATCTGTCAGAGACTAACTTCAACAAGGATACCACTTACCAGGGTAGGGGTGTGGGGGTCGCCGTTCCATGCCACCCACCTCCCACGAGTTCCATATTGCCCTAGGGGTTAAAACACAAGACGCACACACAGATACAGAGTTCGAGTCATCCTCAAGAAGAGAATTCCCAATTTATTCAACTTAATCCAGGGTTAAATACTTTTAGCCTCAGTAAAGAAAAACTTCTCCCACCCAGAGAGGGCTGGGGAAACTGGCGTCTGTGAGAGCTCCTTCTCAGGCAGGTGGTCAAGGGTGCAAGGCAGTGCCAGACAGGGTAGATGGGCCTTGGCACCTGAGCTTCTTTCAGGCAGGTTGAGAAATTACCATTTTAAAGTAATATAGACCCCTCAGGCTATTGTACCAGGCTGTAGCAGAAGCAAGCACAGAACTTAGCAGGAAGCTTAGCTGGTTAGCGTAAACATTACTTGCATCCTGTGTTTTGGCCTCAAGGAACAGGGAGAACAGGGCCTCACATAGGGGCATGGAAATTAGAATAATAAGTAAAGAGAATGAAGACATGAGTGATAATAATAAACAGAAGCATGGGGTAGTATCTGGAGGGAGATCCAGTGAATACTGAAATCTTCACATTTAATTTCTGTTAGCTTAAATACCCTGACCACCAAAATTCAGAGCAATATTAAAAACTGCATTAACATGATACAAGGAAATGAACAGGATAGTTGAAGGATTGCTGGTTACAATCTTAGTTAAATATTCTGTTAGAACAAGACACATAACACTAACATCCTAGACTAAAATATTCTGTAGGCAAATCACTCCCTGTAACACGAAGGGGCCTGCTTGTTGGGGTTTTTGTCCCGTCCAGCTCCCCAGTTATTTAGTCCCAGAGAAAAATCACACACAGATCTCTTTAAGTTATAATGCTGATTGGCCCATTAGATCAGGCTTCTTACTGGCTAACTCTCACATCTTGATTAACCCATTTTTTCTGATCTATTTTAGCCATGTGGCTCAGTACCTTTTTCAGTGGGGCAGCTCACATCCTGCTGCATCGGTGATCTGGGCAGGAGTGGGAGGAATCAGCTTCCTCCTCCCCAGAATTCTCCTGATCTCCTTGCATCATTTCCACTTCCTGTCTGGTTTTCCCGCCTATACCTCCTGCCTGGCCAATCAGCGTTTATTTAAAAACATGATTGACAGAATACAGACAATTCTCCCGCACCACTTTCCCCTCTTTTTTTAAAAAAAAAATCAAAGGAAAATATCCATTTTTGGGAATGTGGGCGTAGTATTCCAGGCTACTTCCAGCTGGTTGGGGGCTCTGATAATCTTATGGGGACCTAAAGGAGATTTAGAGTTATGATCAAGTCCTGACTGAAGTATCCTGTGAGTCTTAATCATCACAGGCAGCAGTCTTGAATCTGTTCTGGATGTAGAACTCAGACATCTGGGTCATCTGTTCGTACCAGAAATTTTTCAGGTGGTCTCCCTTGATCAAAAATGATTTTTCTTAACTCTGAATAAATCCAGAGCCTCTCATTTTCTGTGGAAAAAAAAAGCAAAATCTCTTCTCCAAAGTAACATACCTTTTGACTTCAATTCTGAAGCCAAGGTATTTTCAAAATACCTATCTTGGATTAATTCTGCAGCACTTATAAACAAATATCTTTTAGCAGCTGTTGCTCCTTCCTCAGCATTCAAACAATTTAAAGAGAGCATAATAGCATACAGTATCAAGATTCCCTGTGTATTTTCCATCTTTCCGTGGCTTTATTTTAACCTCTATTTCTTTTATTTTTACTGTTAACTTTTGGCTTTTTGAGACAGGTTCTCTGCTTATCTTTGTCCTGGTACTCCCTCTGTAGACCAGGCTATCTTTGACCTCCCAGAGATTCGTCTGTCTCTGCCTCCCAGGCTACTCGTTCTTTCTTTTTTTTTTACTCTGAGAACTTTAACCTTTAGCCTGTATATATTTTTAACACAATGTAAACCATTTAGAGGTTTTCTTACTCTTTGAATCTCTCTTTACTGTATATCTCTCTTTTTCTGACCACATGGGTCTTTAATTTGCTAAGGAATATGGAGAAAACAACAGTCAAAAGCTCTTAAGGCAATTCAAGGTCCTTGCCAGAAAGCAAGCTGCAACATTGTATCCATAGTCTGACTGCCTGCTTGAAAGAGTCAGAGTTTTCCCTGGCAGGGCAGCCCCGAAAGCTGGCATTTTAAAAACAGCGTGGGTTTCTTCCTGCCATGGCTGAAAACTGAAATGCTTTACTCTAATCTTTCCCAAGCGTTGCCAGGCTTTCTGTGGATTCAGTTATCCACAATGGGCGCCATTCTGTAACATGAGAAGGCCGGCTTGTTGGGGTTTTTGTCCTGCCCTGTTCCCCCAGCTGTTTAGCCCCAAAGTAAAATCACACAAGAGATCTCTATAAGTTATAATGCTGATTGGCCCATTAGGTCAGGCTTCTTACTGGCTAACTCTCACATCTTGATTAACCCATTTTTCTGATCTATGTTAGCCATATGGCTCAATACCTTTTTAAGTGGGGCAGCTCACATCCTGCTGCTTCGGTGCTCTGGGCACGAGTAGGAGGAATCAACTTCCTCCTCCCCAGAATTCTCCTGCTCTTCTTGCATCATTTCCACTTCCTGTCTGGTTTTCCCGCCTACACCTCCTGCCTGGCCAATCAGCGTTTATTTAAAAATATGATTGACAGAATACAGACAATTCTTCCGCACCAACTCCCTGGGAAGAGTACATTGTTTTCTCCTGAGGGAGTGAGAAATTAGTTGGATCCTTAGGCTTTTGCTTGAGGTAGAAACAGACCTACTTCTCAATACCAGAAACACCAGGTCTGCATATTAGCCACACCTGTTGACAAGACCCTTGAGCAAGGAAAACTCTCTGTTCTAAATCAAGAAGGATCCTTTGTTTGAGGTAGAAACAGACCTTGAAGGAACAGAAGGGGAACAAAAGTAATTTCCAACTCCACAAACTTTAATTAAGGTAGAATGGACCTATATATAAAAAGACCCTTTTGGCAATTGTAATTCAACACCTTATTGTAAGGCAGGATTTCATGGTTTACCTTTTTAAACCATTTGCCTATGGACCACGTCTGTCTCCCCTCTATCCAGAGGCAGTCCTTTGCATCTTTCTGACCCCTCTTCCCAGAAAAGAATCCCTGCCCTCTTTCGTTTTTCCTTCTCCTTCTCCCTGCTTCTTTATCCTTTGTCTCCTATGTTTGTCACTTATTGCTGCCCTCTGTCTCTCTTGAGAAGAAATGTCCTCTTTATTCTGAGAACATGGCCATGGGGGTCATAGGCCAATACTCTTTCACTTATGTTTAATGAACGAGCCCGGGTTCCAATTTCTAAAATTAGAAAAACAAATCATCATGGATCTTTCTTTCTTTGAAGCATTTCAGACAGATCAACTTGCTTCAGTTTATAAATAACCTTCTCACAGGAGGCATGGACCATTTGTGACCAACTGATTATATTCAATAAGAGACACATGGTGATTTTTGTATTGAAAACTCCATCTGTCAGCAGTGCACAGTTGAAAGCTATTCTTAAAAAAAAGGAAACCATTTGTTTTTTGTATTCCAAGAAAAGTATCAGATCTGTGATAGAGATATTTTTAGAGTCAATATTGGAGGTAGGGTTAAAAAATATTTACTGCGTGATTACACATAATTTCAGAAGGCTAAAATAAAATAAAAGCATCCAGGTTTTGTGTAATGACAAACAATGCATTTTTCATAAACATACACAAATCTAAAGTCTCTTATTTAGATTATATTAATGGAAATTATATAGACATGAATTAATAGGTACAAATAAATGAAAAACTAATGTGTTTATCATAAATATACGAATCAGCTCAGTTATGTTCATTGTCTTTTTTTACATTTCTCTTACTTAAAGTATCCTTGACATACATGTGCAAATGATTTCTGCCCAGTATCAGGAATACCATTTGAGGTAAGCATGTCAAACTCTACAACGTGACCTGAGACAGCTGACAATTCAGACTCTGTAGGAAACTCATCTGCAATAGCTGAATCACACACTTGCAGAAGAAAAATCAGCTACATCCCAAGTTTTACCTTCACATCTCTGACAAAGCTGAGAAAGGATCATTGTAAGGAATTAGGAACAGTATATTTTGAATAAAGCTTCCATATTAATATCTCAGATTTATTACTTATTTACAGGGTGATCTGGGAAAACATGATTCTTTTGTATCAAAGTATAAATAAGATTGAATAAAATTACTGCCGCCATTATACATTGTTCCATTTTATGAGCAAAATTTTGTGGAATGTTTATGATATTTACTGACTGTAATATAAAGCCTGAATAAGCATAAAAATAAATTAAATTTTATTCAAATCTAAATAAATAAGGAATTTAAGATCATAGTATTCATCTATTAATGAGTCACACCAAGTTAATGATAAATATTTACATGTTATATATATACTAATATATATGTATATATATATTGACAGCATATCTTAAAATTAAGTCCCATGAGATTATAATCCTGAGTAGTAGTCACATAAGTTTTACTGATCTTACTCATATACTGTGTAGTCACATCTACTTGCAATTGGGTAATAGTGGTATTTAGTTAAATTTCCACTACAGTTTGGATACAAAACGTCCTTCATTATCAGATCAATTTGCATCAGTCATTTGATCATAGGTTCACTTATAAATTTTTCACTTTATCAGACTCTTGGTTCTAAAACAAAGATAGTTTGAAACTTGCCAATATACTTTGTTTTGCATTAAATTCCACAGAAACCATTGTCCAATTTTTATTAGTTATCTGGTAAGAGTCCCTATAGTCAAAATTAAATGTATTATTTAGATAGTTTATCACACATGTTCACAACACAAACATTTATACATTCTGTATAATATTGAAATTTTTTTGATGGATTATAATTACACCTATTCAATACCTTTGAAAGGAATTGCAAAGGTTAAAATATAGATCCGATAATTTTAACAAGTCATGGACAATATTGAAGAAAGCTATAAAAATCAATCCCTCAGCTCTCTCAGAACACATACATTATTCCAGCAGCATCAGAAATACAGAGCTAACAGAAAGAAAACAGTGACTTCAGTTTATTATTATAATACTAATAGAAGTGATAAATGCGTGTGCCTGTGTGTGATATGTTGTCAATATGTATAATAAATGATTCAATATACTTTTCTTGAACGTAGAATTGAGACTTAGCTAGACCATGTCAGAGTTAGCAAAGCCAGGATTCAAACTCAAACATCCCTCTTCCCATACCTTGATATTTCCAGGGAATTTGTGAACTTACTATGTAAATACTCAAAAATCCTTGCTTCCTAGAATTAACACAGAATCATGTTATTACATATCTGATTTACTTTATGAAGTAGCTAAGTTTATGTAAGAAATTTCAATATAAAGACTGAATGCTTCGATATGGAATACTTAACATTTAGAAATAATTATAAATTTTGTTTAAATTGTTTAATAACAATAACATCCCCAGAAAGCATAAACCAACTTTTGGTTTAAGATCATTAAATTTTTTATGTATTTTTCCTATTTTGTATTATCCCCCTCATTTTTAATTCTCTTAATTTCACTTTTCTTGTGTAAATAAAACGGGATTTTCAATCAATGATTTTTTTACCAAAGTAAGACACCATAAGTTTCCTAGGAGACATATGCTTCAATTACTATATACATTTTCTTACATAGACTCTTATCAAATTATCGGTTAAAGTTACTTATAAGTTCTTCTTTGCAAAACACCATCTTTCCTGTTATTACAGTGCCAAATGATCATACTGAAAATGTAAATAAAGTATCACATGGATTGAACTTGTTATATTTAGGAACATACGTACATCTATATACATATATGTATTGAATAAAATGAGTAAAAAAAATAGGTCATGAATTTGAAGGGGACAGGGATGGGTATATGGTAAGGAATGGAGGGAAGAAAGGGAGAGAGAAATATTGCAATTATGATCTCAAAAATGAAATTTTAAATTTTTACCAAATTTTAAAAATAAAAGAAAAATTTCATGTTAAAGCCTGTAGTATAATTTCAAATTCAAGAATACAGTTTCTGAACAAATTGTATATGATAGATTCTCCTCTTACTTTGGAAATGATTGTCTCAGTCACACATGGAAACCAGTGAATATTCTTCTTCTTACACAAGGCCTTTGAAATATTCTTGAAGTATACAGGATGCCCAGGGGAGAGAACACATTGATTCTCTCAGGATAGATAGAAAAGTACCCAGGTGATTTAGTTTTCCCATAATAATCAAGTGAATAATTTGCAAGTGAATATGATATAAAATGATTGGCATCAAATAATCTCTCCATGAAAGTAGAATTTACACAGTGTCATAAAATAATTATAACAGAAGAGAGTTGCAACTTCAATACTAATGTACTTAGAAAATTGTGTTCAGAGAGTTTATCTGAAATTTAGTTTATTTTCCTTGAAAATACAACCTATATCTCCCAATATTCTATAAAATTATACATTAAAGTCATATGAAACCACTGCAATGTAAAATTAAATATGCTTTCCAAACTAAGCTTGCTTGAAACTAATTATGCTGCAACTCCAGGTGTTGTGCAAGACAGATTTAAGCATAATGAAAATAAAGTAGGGGGGCAACAAAGGGATACAGATTAGGTATTTAAACTTAATAAAAATGAAATAGGGGAGTTAACAAAGGGTTGCTTATGTGGATATATATTTTAGTAGGAGAATATTTAGAATATACATAGACATATATTACATGATAAATAGAACAATAATATTAGAGTTATTATTAGTTTACTATTTTGAATCTTTTTCTTTTCTTGGATATCTTAGTTAGGCTTTTATTGTTGTAAAGAGATACCGTGAGCATGGAAACTCATAAAATTGAAAATTTTTTCTGCTGTGTAGTAATCCATTGTGTAAATGCACCACCTTTTTCTTATCCAGTCCTCAGTAGACGGGAATTTAGGTTGTTTGTCATTTCCAGGTTCTGGCTATGACAAACAATGCTGCTATGAACATAGTTGAGCACATGTCCTTGTGGTATGACTGAGCATCCTTTGTGTTTATACCCAAAAGTGGTATTACTGGGTCTCGAGGAAGGTGGTTTCCTAATTTTCTGAGAAATCACCATACTGACATCCAAAAGGGCTGTACCAGCTTGCACTCCCACCAGCAATGCAGAAGTGTTCCCTTTACCCACATCCTCTCCAGGAAAAGTTGTCATCAGTAGTTTTTATCCTGACCATTCTAACAGGTGTAAGATGGAATCTCAGAGTTGTTTTGATTTGCATTTCTCTAATTACTAAGGATGTTGAGCATTTCCTTAAGTGTCTTTCAGCCTATTTAGATTTCTCTGTTGAGAGTTCTCTGTTTAGATCTGTACTCTATTTTGCTGTTTGATTATTTGTTATTTTGATGACCAATTTCTTGAGTTCTTTGTATATTTTGGAGATCAGACCTAAACAGTATGAGATATAATAATACTCATAGCTATAGTTTGAACATCAGGAAAACGGGGCAAAAAAGGCCACCAAAATTAAGCAAGAAAATGTACAATAAAAGTAACAAAGTAAAATGCAGTCTACATCAATCAATAACTTTTCTAGATGCTGTTATCAAATCATCTGATAGAGACCATGAAAGAATTCATACTCATAACTATTCCAAAAGTGTTTAGATATAAAAACAGCACTTATTTGAGGTGATGATCAATAAAAGTTATTCATTAAACATGGAACAAGATATATTATCTCTGTTCATGTTAATTTGCTATGAACGTTGGTAGTCAAGGTGTCCAAGATGTTTAAAGGTAGAGTGATCTCAAGGTTGTGTTAGAGAGTCTTGATGAGGAAACTTCTGGTCTAGATGAGGTCTGTCTGCTTGTCTGGGGGGATTCTCTTGACTTATAATTGGTGTGAGAAGACCCAGTTCTTTGTGGGTGATGACATTCCCTAGGCAGGGGATTCTGAACAGTGTAAGAAAGGAGAAACCTAGCAAGCTAACAGGGATGTTTGCATTCTCTTGTTTCTTGATTGTGGATGTGACTAGATATGTGAACTCCAGCCTCGACGTCCCTGGCCTGGAGTTGTATGCTGAATAAAGTCCTTTCTCCTCAAAAAAAAAAAGACTATAACCAAAGATGTCTAAATTTCCCTGAAATCTGACAATAAGCTAAGGGAGATAGTAATCAAATGATTGTCTATTGGTTAAATAAATAGTTAACAAAAAGTCTTAAATAGAAATAAGTGGAAATGACCAAGAAATAATATGTCATTTACAAATTGTTAGTGTGCCCTTCAAAATAGCTATATTACAGCCATTTCCATAAATAATTAATGAAAATTAAATTTTCTTGGTGTTTTTTGTGCTTTATCCTCTGGAATTATATTTGGTATTTAAGGGTATCTCTTCAAACTAAAGGTAATCAAAATAGATGAAGAAGGACATTTCATATTCATAGCAGGAAAAATCCATCAAGATGAAGTCTCAATTCTGAAGATTTATGCTACAAATACAAGGGCACATGCATTTGTAAAAGAACCATTACAGAAGTTTAAAATGGACATCAAACCCCACTCTACAGTAGTGGGAGTCTTTAACATTAGGCTCTCACTAATGGACAGGTCTGCCAGATCTAAAATTAGCAGAGAAATAAGGGAACTAACAGATGTTATGACCCAATTGGGTTTAATAGATCTTCAGAAAACTCTACTCAAACATAGAAGAAAACTTTCTTCTCAGAACCTCATAAAAACTTTTCCACAACTGACCACATTCTCAGACAGAAAGCAAATCTCAACAGTAAAAAAAAAAAAAAAAAGGAAGGAATGAAAGAAGGAAGGAATCCCTGTATCTTAGGTCACCAAGACTTAAAGTTAGAATTCAATGACACAAGTTATAGAAAGGATATAAACTCATGGAAACTGAATAATGCTCAATTGAACCATTATTGGTTAAAGGAAGAAAAAAAGAGATTAAAGACTTCCTAGAATTCAATGAAAATGAATACATAACATACTGACCCTTATGGGACAATATGAAAGCAGTACTAAGAGGAAAGTTCACAGCACTAAATGACCACATAAAGAAGTTGTAGAAATCTCAGTCTGGTGAACTAACATCACACCTTGTTCTTGAATCTTGAATGATCTTGAATAATAAAAACAAACCCACCCAGGAGAAGTAGATGCCAGGAAATAATCAAATGGAGGGCTGAAATCATTACAATAGAAACAAAAAGAACAATACAAAGATCAAGGAAACAAAGACATAGGTCTTACAGAGAATCATGACAAACAAACCCTTATCCAAACCAACCAAAAGGCAGAGAAGGAATATGCAAATGAACAAAATTAGTAAAGAGGCAACGTACTTCATACAATCATATTCACTATTGGCAAGTTTTTCTTTATAGTTCTGTATATGTATTTGTGTGGTGAAGTAAGTCATTTCATATGTTCCATTGTTTTGTCAGTTCATTTGCAAATTTAGGCTATTATTCAAATTATTATGTGCCTTATTAAGAGTTAATTTTATATTTTCTTGCCTTTATAGGTTGCAGTTTTCTAATTATTTTGTATAATAATCCACTATTTAACTTTATATTTGTGCTTGATTTATATGAGATAGTTTAGGTCATAACTTCAACAAAGTAAAAATATTGAGTTTTAAAAGTCCATAAACCCCATCATTAAATTTAAGAAAAACGATAATTTGTAGATTACTTTAGCTTACCCATAATTAGCAATTAATTACAACACTAAACATCTGTTATTACAAGGGTGAGGAAGTCAAGATTTAGGGAAGTGAAATTTACAACAAAGTTTCAATGCCATGTCAGATTTTTCCATATATAAAAATTTCCATGGTAGTAGTCCACTATTTTTAAAGTATATGTCATCATTCTATATTAGATACTAGATAAGTTTTTATATTTTAAAATAATTATTATAATAGAAACTGTGGTGATTTTATAAGATTTTAACTAACTTACTATGAAATCCTTCATCATGTTGTTATTCTTAACCAAAAGCAAATTGGTGTATATTCCCAAAGCATCCTCTCCTGGGACTTTTATCAACGTTTGTTTCAATAGATATAAATATTCTAAATTAACCATATTTTTTGCACAAATAAACAAGAAGTTTTTGGTTCCACAGGTAAGAGGAATTTTAGGTCACTTGCAAAACATTTTTAAGAATTACAACATAGGATCAGAAATTTTCTTAACATAATTTTGGCTATTTTACACAGTGCAAATCCCTTTACTTACTGATTATTTCATGGATTAATAAATTGTGTTCATCCTTGTGTCATTTATATAAAATTTCTTCTAAGGGGTGAAAAGCAAGACCCTTTAGTAAATATATAAGATAATGAGCATTTATTATATTCTTGGGCATAAATAAGAATGCTCCAGGTTTATTAATCTGTGCTTTTATTCCCTCAAAGAAGACAGATCATTTCAAAGAATGAAAAGGGATAGCAGAAATGCTCAGAAAAGTTAATCTATCTGCTGTCAAGGTAACGTATACTTTGATAAATAAAATATCAATAGTCTTAGAATAAATAGAAGCCACTTTGGTTCACTATCTGTTGCTTATGTTTATGACACATCAATAATCTTAAGTAATTCAATTATAACAATAATAATGCTTTCCTTAATTTCACGGTGAAAGATGGGAAATTTTATGAAATTTGTATAATGAGTTTTCTGCTTCCTAATAAACTGTGTTTCACTGGTTTGGAATGCAATATTTTTAATAATCATTTTTTTCCTTTGTTTTTCTACTCAAAACTCTCCCAAATAACCTTCCATATGGTTTGCAATATTAATGGTCTATTTTTTCATTGACAGCTGTTATATCTACAGATGTGTAGGTTTACATATACACATACATGTAAATGGATATATTCCTATACACATAAGTATAACCCACTCAGTCTATTTGTATGTCTACAAGAATGGCCATTTGATAATGGTTTACCATAGTTTGAAACATTGTCCTTGTATTTGTAGGCCAGGGTAGGTAACCTGCCACTCACTATGTGGCCCATGATGACTTAAAATTCACAATATTTATCCTGCTTCAGCCTTATAGTACTAGGATGACAGGCAAAGGGTGGACAACTCACATTCAGCATTATTAAATGATTCAAGGACTGGTTGTTTTATTTTTGTAAATTTCAATAACTTACCTTTGTATTCATCAAGGTCAGCAAACATAGACCTATCTTAGGACAGATGCAGCTCAATGTCCCAACAGCACGGTATTTACAATTATAATAACTAAAAACAAATGAAACTGACTATAATGTACCAAACTAAATTGTGGAGATCTGGGCCCAGGGATGATGGTTGTGATAATAGCAATAAACCAATATTTTGAAAATTATATTTTTCAATAAACAACATAAAAATAAAGAGAGAATATTAATAAATAAAGTAGAGTATTCAAAATATTTTGGATCTAATTTTGATAAAGCAATATTGCAATATACATTAATAATTAGCATATTCATGTATTTTAAAAGAATTAAATATTTGTCTTTGGTTTTTGCTCACACATTTTATGAAATATTTTTAATATTTGTATATTTTATCTAATGTTAGATAATTGCTAAATTAACACATATCACTATAAAACCTCATTTCATATTAATCTTGATTTATCACTCTATCTGGTATGTAACAGGACCTTCTTTGCAAATTTAACCCCAAATTTAGTCCTTCTGCTTGGACATGCAACATCACATAAGTTAGTTATTGAAAAAACATTGATATTTTAACGAGAAGCAAATTTTGAGAACTTGTGTTCATGAAGTATGAAAAGAAGACACACTTTGAACTATCATGTTCTATAGTCATATTCCTAGATAGATATTTCAGAGAATCCCTGGAATGTTTATTATTGAGATGATAATTTCTTGTGATTTTTGGTTAGACTGAAAACTATACTTCATACCAATTATCAGGAATTTGTTGTCAAAATATGCTTGTTGATTAGCAATGCTAGTATATTTTGGTAAAAATTCTGGGTATTTTCAAAAATGTACACATATATAAAGTCATGAAAATAATCATTTTTAATGTAGCTATAATTCCATTATAGACATCATGTTTTTAATCACTGTCATTAAGAAGTAATTTTGGCATCAATGAATTCTTCTTTAAAGTTTACATGTGGACTGAATTGCAATTGCTCCAGTCTATGTAAGTCTTATCACTTTTCCTTTCTTAAAAAAACAGTATTGACACATTTCATGAATTTCCAAAGAAATTTTAATGCAATTGTCACTTGCAGGTCTTCTTTGTTATCTCAATAATACTCCTTGATGTTTTCTTGTCACATGAATTATTTTCTAGCTACACACAGACAGACAGACAGACACACACACACACACACACACACACACATACACAATTTATATCCACGTTCTGAATATGAAAAGAAATGTGAGTGTTCATCTTTCAAAATATAGCTAATTTTAATAAGCATAATAATATCCAGTTCCATCTATTTTTCACAAATGATTTTACTTTTAGTTATCGAAGAATGAAATTTTATTTTGTATACACAACATATTTCCTTTATCCATTCATGTCAATAGATGTTTAGGCTGATTCCATTTCTTTGCTTCTATGAATAGTAAATCAAGAAACATAAATATTCAGTTATCTCTATGGTAGGACAAGTAGACCTTTGAGAAATATGAACAAGGATAGTATATTAGATCATATGCAATCAGCATTCAGATTTTACAGAAACATCATGCAAATTTTCATTGTAGTTGCCTGTGTTTCTTCACCTAGTAGATGTTTTAAGTGTTCTTTCTCGAGTACCTGCTGTCATCTATTTTCTTGCTGATTTTTTGATACAGAATCTAAAACCAATTTCAATTTGCATCTTCTTTCATGCCTAATAATGTTGAACAGTATTTTAACTCATTTTGATCATTTATATTTCTTTCTTTCAGAACTATCTATTCTGTTCTTTGGCTCATTTATTTTCTGTAAGGCTTGATTCATTGATGTATTGTGGATGTTCTGTATAATTCCTAGATATTAATAATCTCTTATGTAACAAATATTGTGGATGTTCTGTATAATTCCTAGATATTAGTAATCTCTTATGTAACAAATAAAGAACAAATATTAGGGCTATCAAGGATGTAGATGTTCTTCATTCTGACAATAATTTCCATTGTTGAACAAAGCTATTTAACTTCCTATGATTCTATCTGTCAGTTACATAGTTTGTATTCTGTACTGTGAGAGCTCTTTTCAGAATGTTTTTGCCTGAATCTTGAAGCATTTTCCCTGCATTTTCCTCTAACACTTTCTGTAATTCATGTATTATATTATAATAACTGATGCATTGAGAATTATTTTTGAGTCAAGTAAGATTGGTGTATAATTTCATTCTATTTACATGTGAATGCCTCATTCTCCGATCACCACCCACAGAAAAATATTGGTTCTTATATTTTTTGATGTCTTTGTCAAAAGTTTCAATATGTTTTATTGAACATATACATATATATGTATGTATGTATATATATTCTGTGTCTCTTTCTATTCAGTTAATTTACATACATAGAATGTAGTGGCATACACTGTCTTTGATATTATGGTTTTGTAACACAGTTTGAGATCATGTATTGTGATAAATTCATCCATGTTTTCTGGGATGAAAAAACATCTTAGTCTTGTTCAGAGAGTTTTGTTCCCCCTTTTAATTTAGGATTGTTTTGTTTTAGTCTGTGAAGAATGTTATTTAAATTTTGATGGTGATTGTCTTGTGCCAATACAAAAATTTAAGTAATGTGCCCATCACCACAATATGAATAAATATTATGTTCTATTTCATTGTTTATAAGTGGCATATGATACCACTGTGTAACCGTTTTCTTCTAGACCACTGAGTATATGAAGACATGATCTATGATCATTAACTCCCGCTACTTGTCTGCTGGACTGTACACAGTAAACTGAGTATCTTCGATATTGCTTCGTGAGATTCCAAATGAAGAACACCACAGAAGCAACTACATTTATTCTCAAGGGACTCACCGACAACTCTGAACTACAGATCATTCTCTTCTTCCTCTTTCTAGCGATTTACCTTTTTACTCTAATGGGGAATGTAGGACTAATCGTATTAGTCATTGGAGATCCACAACTCCACACCCCCATGTACTGCTTCCTCAGTGGACTGTCTTCTGTGGATGCCGGCTATTCCTCAGATATCACGCCAAATATGTTAGTGGATTTTATGTCAAAAAACAAAATCATTTCATTTCATGGCTGTGCAGCACAGATGTTTCTTGCTATTACATTTGGAACAACAGAATGCTTTCTCTTAGCAGCAATGGCTTATGATCGCTATGTAGCCATTCACAACCCACTTATGTATGCAGTGAGCATGTCTCCTAGAGTCTATGTGTCACTCATCATTGCTTCCTATGCTGGTGGAATTCTGCATGCTGCTGTCCACACAGTGGCCACTTTCAGTCTTCCTTTCTGTCGTTCCAATGAAATTCAACATATATTTTGTGATATACGTCCTCTACTTTCTATCTCCTGCTCTGACACATATGTAAACGAGCTCCTGCTCTTCTTCTTTGTGAGTTCCATAGAACTAGTCACCATCCTGATTATTCTGGTCTCTTATGCTTTTATTTTGTTGTCAATTTTTAAGATGAATTCAGTTGAAGGGAGGAGAAAAGTGTTCTCTACGTGTGGAGCTCACCTCACTGGTGTTTCAATTTTTTATGGCACTATCCTCTTCATGTATGTAAGACCTAGTTCCAGTTATTCCTTGGAGCAAGATATGATAGTGTCATCATTTTATACCATTGGGATTCCAATGCTCAATCCCATCATCTACAGTCTGAGGAACAAAGATGTAAAAGAGGCAATGAGAAGAGTATTGAGAAAAAATTTTCATATTAAATATTAAATTAAAAAATAAACTCTATTTTAAGTTTATCCTTATGACATGTTCTTAATAAACCCTTTAAATATATTTTATTATTTATTTTATGGTGTGTTTTTCATCTTCTCCCATAATACATTCAAACATAAAATCACCATTGCTTGTGAGTGCTTACACCATGTGAGCTGACCTACAAAAGTCAAGGCAATTGTCCCAACCCATCACCCATCTCAGCTTAGAAGCTCTGTGATTACAAATGCATGTTGTCATCTTTGGTTTTATGTGTATTTTAGGGATTCAAGTTCATAGTCTCACACTGGCTGGTTAATGCTTTGCAAAATGAGCCATCTGCCTTCAATTCAGTGCTTAATTATTAAAGAATGTAAAATTCCATTTAAGTTTAATAATCATTATTTGTAATTATTCATTATCATTATGTATCAATTTTCAAAATTAAGATACTAATCATATTCAGCTTTCTACATGGTATTTACATAGCTGAAGATGTGGCATCTGTCTATTTCTGAAAATCTGTATCTGTGCAAACAGATATTCCAGGCATAATCACATGCAAATCTGCTAAAATGATTGATAATAGGGTGTTAGATTCAGTTGATACTTCTTGCACATTTCTTTATGCTTATTATTTCCATGGCATTAGCCATACTCGTGATTTTATTTTGGATGCGTATAGCATGTTTGATTTCACTGGGGTACTGTTGAAGAAAACACTATTTTAGGAAAAATGTGTTTTATGTTTCATATCAATATGACATTTTTGAGATGAGTTTCTCTGTAGCTTTGGAGCCTGTGCAAGAACTAGCTCTTGTAGACTAGGCTGGTTTTGATTTCATAGAGATCCACCCTCCCCTTCTTCCCTAGTGCTGAGATTAAAGACATGTGCCACTACTTCTGGGTATAATTTAAATAAAAATTTAAATTGATGTTATAAATCAAAGACTATTGGAACCAATTTAAATGAATTGCATTTCCTTTCTTGTAAAAAGTCATTGTGTTTTATGAAGAGTAATATCTTAGTTTGAGCATATTATCTACCACCGCCTGTGGTTTACTATGTCATATAATTGTGAGGTTGTTTATAATAGAGACTTTTAATAGTATGAAAATGTTACATGGGAATTTCTGACTTGTTGGTAATCTGACTTGTTGCTAATTCACTTTCAGGATTTTCTGCGTTTTACCATGTGAAGAAATCATGACTTATTTATTGGTGTCAGAAAAAAAAAACTGAAATTAAATAAAATATTCTCTGTGATTATGGAAATTGATAGACCTACCAATGGTATACAAAAAAAGATAGTGACTCACTTTCTCCCAGAATTTTTCAGTAACAAATAATTCATTATTTAGGATTTACCTGATTACTCATTCCCTGACTAAATCCAATCTCTGGACAGTTGGTTAAGTCTATAAAAGTCAGAACAATATTACACCCATGGGTACATATTACCTAGAAGGTTGCCATTGTTATTTACAGAGTTAACAGCTGTTTAATAATGTCGATGTCTATTCTCCCTTATTAGCCTGCATATATCTCTTGAAGTAATTAAGTTAAGAAGTAGAGAGAAGTTATTCAGAACAACTATAGCTTGATTTTTCCATATTATATATTGTGGGTCCTAGGTTGCCTTCAGGAATTGGGTCTTATTATATAATTTTGGTGTGCATGCAAGAGGAATAACAAGAACCTATGTTGTTTTGAGCTTCAGTGTCATTTGTAACCAATGACTCTTATTTTTTTCAAAGTTTATTAATTTATAAAAGTTTCTATTTCCGCCCCTCCTCCCAACACCCTCCCACTACCCCCACTCTCTCTCCTCCTCCCTCTCCATCCCTAAGAGCAGTCAGGGTTTCCTGCCCTGTGGGAAGTTCAAGTTCCTACCCCCTCCCTCCAGGTCCAGGAAGGTGAGCATCCAAACAGACTGGATCCCCAAAATCCAGTATATGCAGAGGAAACAAGTCCCAGTGTCATTGTCAATGGCTTTTCAGAAAGACCCCGTGCCAGCCACCTTCAGAGAATCCGGCCATATTCAGAGAATCTGGTTGGATCACGTGCTCGTTCAGTCCCAGTCCAACTGGCCTTGGTGAACTCTCATTATATCAGTCCCCTTGTATCAGTGGGTGCTCGCATCCCTCGCCGTCCTGATTTCCTTTTTCATATTCTTCCTCGTTCTGCTCCTCATCTGGACCTTGGGGGGCTCAGTCCGGTACTCCACTGTGGGTCTCCGTCTGTATCATCATCCATCCTCGGATAAGGTTCCCTCTGGTCTTGCCTTCTTTGCACACGTTCTGTTTCCTTCTGCTTCTCGTTTGGACCTAGGAAGTTAAGTCCAGTGTCCCAATGTGGGTCTCTGTCTCTATCTCCATCCATCGCCAGATGAGGGTTCTATGGTGAAATGCAAAATATTCATCAGTATGGTTATGGATCAAGGCCAGTTCAGGCACCCTCTCCTCAGTCCAGAGAACAATCTGGGGATCTCTCCTTGGACCTGGGATCCCCTTTATAATCAAGTCTCTTCTAAATCCTAAAACGACTCCCTTAGTTGAGATATATACTTCCGTGATCCCATATCCATCCTTCCTCCCTCCCCCCATCCTAGTCCCCCGAGCTTTCCCCATTCCTCCCCTACTCCCTTCTCTCTAACTCTCTCCCCTTCCAACAACCTCCCCATCCCCCCATGCACCCGAGGTTACCTGGCACTCTTGTCTATTTCCAATCTCCAGGAGGATAGCTACATGATTTTCTTCAGGTTCACCTTCTTATTTAGCTTCTCTAGGATCACGAATAATAGTCTCAAAGACCTTTAATTATGGCTAGAATCCACTTATGAGTGAATACATACCATATTCCTCCTTTTTGGGTCTGGCTTACCTCACTCAGTAAAGCGTTTTCTATGTCCATCCATTTGCATGCAAAATTCAAGATGTCCTTGTTTTTTACCGCTGAGTAAAACTCTAATGTATACAGTAGCACAGACAATAAGAAAATCAATAAATAAATGGGACCTACTGAAACTGAGAAGCTTCTGTAAAGCAAAGGACACCGTCAGTAAGACAAAAGAGCAACTTTCTGACTGGGAGAAGATCTTCACCAACCCCTCATCAAACAAAGGCCTGATCTCCAAAATATACAAAGAACTCAAGAAACTTGACACTAAAACTCTAATTAACCCAATTAAAAAATGGTGTGCTGATCTGAACAGAGAATTCTCAACAGAAGAACTTCGAATGGCCAAAAGACACTTAAAGTCATGCTCAACATCCTTAGCGATCAGGGAAATGCAAATCAAAACAACTATGAGATACCATTTTACACCAGTCAGATTAGCTAAAGTCAAAAACACCAATGATAACCTATGCTGGAGAGGATGTGCAGTGAGGGGAACACTCATCCATTGTTGGTGGGAATGCAAGCTTGTGCAGCCACTGTGGAAATCAGTGTGGCGGTTTCTCAGGAAATTGGGAGTAAACCTCCCTCAAGACCCAGCAATTCCACTCTTGGGAATATACCCAAGAGATGCCCTATCATACCACAAAAGCATTTGTTCAACTGTGCTCATAGCAGCACTATTTGTAATAGCCAGAACCTGGAAACAACCTAGGTGTCCCTCAATAGAAGAATGGTTAAAAAAGGTGTGGAACATATACACATTAGAGTTTTACTCAGCAGTAACCAATGACTCTTATGTGTGTCTCCCACATCTAAGTATAATAATCCAAAGCTCCTAGAAGCATCATTATCCAGCTATGCAGGGTCTTTTCGTTCTAATTATTCTTAAATGTATTTTAGCTGGATGTTGGCTTTTAGGTTTCCATACTGACTTTTCCTAAACCACTTAGGTACAGCACCCTCAATCCACGTCTACTGGTTTTTCTCCTCTGCCAAATTTCCTCCTACATTTAATTTTACCTTTATTCTTTCTTATCGCCTTTGCTTACTGCATTCATCCTAACTGGCTTCCTTGCAATTTCCTCTCATGCACATCCATGTTTACACACAAAGTAGAACCCACATGCAAGAGTTAACATGAAGCAATTGTCTTTCTAGAACTGGGTCATCACACAGTACACTTTTCTGAGAAAAACTTTCTTGTCAGTGGAAATAAATGGGCTGCTCCTGCATGACAGATCAAATGAACTGAGAAACTGATGTCAAATAATTGTTTTCATGGATCTCAAAATCACACTTTAGCTTTCAATAGGAATATTCCATTACATATAATATATATATATGAGTATATAAATATGTGTGTATGTGCAAGTGTGGTTTTGTAGCAAAAGGCCATAAATTTGGAAGTGTGAGGAGGAGCATATAGGAGAGTTTGTTGGGAGGAAAGGTAAGGGATAGTGGTATAATTATACTACAATATCAAAAAGCAGAAAAAACAAATTTAAAAATGAAGAAATCATAGACCACAGAGAAACAACCAATAAAAATAAAGAAAAAAAACCAGTGTGGGTTTATGAAGTAGCTAAGTAGATTAAGATTCCTGATAATAGATAATATATTGGGCTGACCACATCAGTTTTATCTTTGTAATATCAAAGGTGGAAGGAAAGAATAGATCCCTGTCCCCAAGCTGTCTTCTGACTTTTGCCATTTACCGTGGCATGGAAACACACACAGACACATGATGGGTAGATGTAACAAATGACTTTTCAAGTCATTTAGTTTAAAATGTTGTGTTCAGATTTTTTGGTTTATTTCAAAGAAGCAATAGAGCTGGAGGTAAAAAAAAATGTTTCATTGCAAGAAATGTGAATTTATACACAAAATTACTTCTCAAGTAGTCATCCTATGAAAAAGTTTTCCTTCTGGGAAAAACATGCTTTGAGAATCTCTACATGAGGATTTTGCATTTGGGACTGTTACATAGTGCTTGCTAACAGTTTATCACAAATCACACAAGAATCATTTAATCACAGGGTCCTGAATACCCAGTTTCATCTTAAGTGTAGCAAAATTAACCATGTATTTGTGACCGAGAACAATATTCACATAAAAATATTTATTTAAATTTCATCAAAATTATTTGGTATGCAAAAGAAAGAACTCATTTTTAAAAATGTTACCTGAGAAAGAGAAAGATAATTGATGTCTTAAAATAATTTCTACAGATGTCTGTTAGGGTTTGCAAGAGACTTGACTCTAGAGGGGTTCCCAGGTCCAAGGAGATGTCCCCAGCTTGTTCCTTGGGCAGCAGAGGAGAGAGTGCCTGAACTGGCCTTGTCCCATAGCCACACTGATGAATATCTTACATATCAACATAGAACCTTCATCTGGAGATAGATGGAGATAGAGACAGAGTCCCACGATGGAGCTCTGGACTGAGCTCCCAAGGTCCAAATGAGGAGCAGAAGGAGGGAGAACATGAGCAAGGAAGTCAGGAACGCGAGGGTTGCTTTGCAGAGTCGGTGGGATTGATTTAATGGGAGCTCACCAAGGCCAGCTGGACTGGGAGTGATGGAGCGTGTGATCAAACTGGATTCTCTGAATGTTGCTGTCAATGAAGGCTGACTGACAAGCCAAGGACAATGGCACTGTGTTTTGATTCTACTGCATGGACTGGCTTTGTGGGAGCCTGGCTTGTTTGGATGCTCACCTTCATAGACCTGGATGGAGGGTTGAGGACCTTGGACTTCCCAAAGGGCAGGAAATCCTGACTGCTCTTAAGACTGGAAAGAGAGGAGGAGGAGGAGGGGAGGGGGAGGGAAAAGGGAGGTGGGGAGGAAGTGGAAATTTTTAATAAGTAAATACATTAAAAAATAATTTCTAATATATAACATACTACTAATTAAAGTCATGACAAGTTTGTATTTTGTAACCATGCACATTTCATGCAAACATGGATTAATGACTAAATTTTATCTGTGTTTATATATATATATATATATATATATAAATTATTAACCAAATTTTCTCCACAATTTCTTCATTGCTGCTTTTACATCTTTTCCGTAGACTGTAGATGATGGGATTCAGCATGGGTATCACAATGGTGTAAAATATTGACCCTACCATGTCATGGTTTGACGCAGAGCTGGAACTTGGCCTCATATAACTAAAGAGGATTGTACCATGGTAAATAGACACTACAGTGAGGTGGGAGCCACATGTAGAGAACACTTTTATTCTACTCTCAGAAGAGTGCAAGTTCAGAATGGCAAAGGAGATCAGAACAATCAGGATGGTAATGATCTCAATGAATCACACCAAGTATAAGAGTAGAAGTTCATTGATATGTGTACCAGAGCAAGAGAGAGCAAGCAATGGTGGGATGTCACAGATCTACAGAAGGACAGACTGAAAGTGGACACTGAGTGTATAGCACCATGCAGAGCTCCAATGGCATAGGAAGCAATAGTGAGTGGCACATAGACTCTGGGTGACATGGTTACTGCAAATAGAAGTGAGTTGCAGATGGCTACATTGCGGTCATAAGCCATTGCTGCCAGCAGAAGAGATTATGTGGTCCCAAAAGTAACAAAGAGAAACATCTGTGCTGCACATTCAAGAAATTAGATGGATTTATCTTCTTCCAGGAAATTGACAAATATTTTTGGGGTAACAGCTGTAGAATAGCAAGCATCGAAGAAAGACAAAACACTAAGAAAGTAGTACATGGGGTTGTGTAATTGAGAATCCCCAATGACCAAAACCACCAGTCCAAAGTTTCTTATCAGAGTGAAGAGATAGATAGCAAGAAACAGTAAAAATAGGAGGACCTGCAGTTCAGCATCATCTGTGAATCCCAAGAGCATAAACATGGCAGCTTCTGTCACATTCTGAAAGGGAATCTTGAGGACATCCATGGCTGATTCCAATCATTCCATTTTGGTTTTGATTTATATATTGTACATATAAAAAATCCCATATAAAAAAACTGTCTCATTGTATCTACATTTCCTTCTGAGGGCATAGTAAAATCCTTGGTAATAATGGTGTGGGAAATGTCAAGTAAATTTTTTGAAAGCAGACAGATCTCACTATATGAGGTAAAATAAAAAGATAATTACACTTGTTGAATATAAGTTTATAAATTTAAAAGTCCAACAGCTAAAACAGATTTTTATCCAAATAATTGCCCATTTGTCTCTTCAAATTATAGTTTTTACATTTTCATGTTTTATTATGCTACGTTTTTATTTAAAATACTAAATTTATGTACATGTGGATAATTTCAACATCTTGAATTGAAATAAAACTGTATCACACCTGTTATTCCAAGCCACTTTTAAGTATTTTACCTCAAATTTCTCCATGTCTTCCAACCTCATCTCTACTTGAGAGCCTTTTTTTTATTGTTTATACAAATGTAAATATGTATGCATAAATATATAAATACAACCTCTGGGCCCATTTTTGTTGTTTGTGTATATATGTTTCTTGGATGGTCACTCAGCTTTGGACAACCTACGTGGGCCTATTAACTGGGAGAGGCTAATCCTTCTTCCTGCTTTAATAGGCCAGTTGTAGATCTGTCTAGAAGAAGCATCCCATGAAAATTTAGCCTCTTCCATTTAACATGTCCATTGATATTACCATTGGCTATGTCCTGTTTGTGCAGCTACTTTGATTATCAAAGACCCACAAAAAAGGAGTAAATTTAAACTATTATAATGGAAAGTACACACGTGTGTAATAGTCCTTGTTTCGCTGCAAATACACCTAACATTATTTGTTAATATTTCAGGTTTTTAAATATGAGAATCTACACTTATATCACAGTTAAATTTTAAAATAAAAATTTATAGTAAAATAAATATAATAATTTAAAAAATCCCTTGAATCGCTATTAAAAATCTCAAGAAAACACAACCCATTAAACCTAGTAAACATTCATGGGATGATTTCTGCACAGTCACTTTGTTTTTGTTTTTGTTTTCTTTTCAGCCTGTCACAGGTTAAGAGTTTATAAAATATTAAGAGCACATGCAGAGGGTAGAGAAATGATTTACCAGTACATTAGAAATCAGAGGTATGGTAAAGCTTGCCAAATTATACTGAACATTCATATCAATTTGAGGAAAAATAGAATTTTTATAATATTAGATCATGCCAGAAATCATGTAGCTTTACTTTCCCAGATAGAACTTCAGAGTATACAACAATATTTTCTTCTAGTCCGTAGAGTACTTTTGTAAATGTGTTTCATTAAACAATAACTGTTCATTCTCTTCTTAGAAGATTACAGAGAAACATATAAACATGTAATCAAACAGTCTATGTAAGCACAGATAATTTAACTATTAACATAAGAATGCATGAAGGTACTTTAATACAAAATGTTGCTATTGATAGTGATTTTAATAATTATTTAATTGTACAAATATGCTTTGTATACACATTCATGGACTTAGAAAATGAGACTTAAAATATTCTTGTTATCTCTCCTTTCTCTCTTTTCTTTGTCTCTCAAAATTGGTAAAGGAATTTATTCACAAATGTTTACTTAGTAGGTAAGAGACAAATAAGAAGTTATCAAATTAATAGAAGTATAGCGAAAATTATTAATGTAAATGAGGTTTCCAGATTTATTAATAGTTTTCTTAATATGCATAAGAAAACACATGTTAATTGTTATGCACTAGAGAAATGACATCTATACTGGAATTTTATGATTTTATTTCTCCTCTAAGGTCTAAAATAAAGCAATTGTAAAGGATTAAAGACTGCGTTTAGAGACTAATTCCTGATGGTAGAGTCTCCTAGACAGGTTCCACTGATGAACAATGTATACTTCAAAAATGCTAATTTCATAGTCTCACTTGACTCCCTTTATCACATGAACACAGACAATTACAGAGAAATATTTTATGGATCCATCACAACATATTTTCCAGAATAAAAATTAATATTTGCAGTACACATAACTCTAAATTATAAATCTGAAATTTCATTCATATAGTGAAATGCTAAGGGCACATAAATTAACTTTTCAAATAAAACATTAAATAATTAAGGAAGCAAAAGCATTAAAAGCATATATATCATATCTTATTTTGACATTAAATATAAGGACTGTCTAAATTACTGTATAAGAAACCTCATCTATCTCTGTCACACATTTGGCGTGGAAATATGTCAGTTTAATAATATGGATTTCCTTATTGCAATATTTTGACCAAAATATTTTTAGTAAGAATTGTTTTTATATTGATTGGAAAACAAGAGTATGGGGTCTGAAATGATGCAAACTTGATTCCCAATCATATTAGAGAATTTATTGAGAAACTGTAAGAAATTTAGACATAATAGACAATACTAAAGTGTGCTAGTTTTTCCCAAGATTAAATTTGAAAAATTTATTTCTCTCAAGTTACATTTAAGAATAGTAGTGATTTTTATAACTTACATTTGCAAATAGTCTCTCTAAATTGTTTTATATAGATGTAAAATTTATATAGAGACATTTTAACTACAATATCCTCAATTACATATAATTTAAGAATAAGTTTCTCAATTCTCATGATCATATTCATGGCAATAATATTGGAAATACTAAAACCAAGATGAATATAATAGCAAAACATATCTGCATAATGTGGAACTATTTAATATGTTACAAATGTGTGTTCATTGTTCTTATTTTGTCTACTTAAGAACTTATGAAAACATATAGTGTAATATAAGCTTATACAAAAGGATACTAAGTATCAATTAATGTACATTGCATTCTTGTCATACTATTATCTAATAGACAAAGGCGCATTTGATATTTCAATTCCCAGGCACTGCAGACTTTCTTCATGACCATTCTGTGTCTTCACGGTCTACTGCTATACTTTGAATATCATTCCATAAAAATAAAAAAAGATAGCATTTTTCTTTGGCTTATTAAATAGAGAATACTACATTTAAATAAACTGTACAGTTTAGAAATAAATAGCTAAAAGTATATCTAAATATATAGCCAGTAAAAATGCACAAGATTCAAATAACTAGGTTAAAAATCAAAATAGAAGAAGACTGAATCAGAAAAATAGATTCTATACATAAAAACTCATTTGAAATTCATTTTTTGTTCTAATTGGTTTCATTCATTAAAAAAATATGTAACTTCTAATGTACAGCAAAATATAAGTAGTGATTCAGCTACTTCCCTTTCTCTTCTCAGAAGACTGATTCAGTTTTCACTACAATTCTGTTTAATTTGGTTTTCCATATCATAGTTAAGTATTTAGACTTGTTCTAGAATTTGAAACCAATTGTAACATTTAAAACACTTTATGTTTTAAATTTAATGTTACCAATTGTAACATTTAAAACTCTTTACTTACAAAAATGAACTGCTTGGTCAATTAGAAAGTGCTCTGGATGCAATGCATATAAAGTTTTAAGCCATCCTGTCCATCTCTTAAGGGCTATGGTAATGCCCCTGGGATGATTCGTGTTCTTATGGTTTAGAAACTTTCAATTTAGTAAATGGTAAACAAGTTGAATGATCCTAGAAAAACAGACTAAGTTCTAAAAATGATGACTTAGAGGCAATTTGGTCAATGTTTAAATTAAATATCCTTTCAAATGGAAAAATTGAGTAATTCATAAAAGCCAAATGTTTTTCTTTCTGTTCTCTAACTACATCCATTTATATTTAAATTTATGTATCTCTCTTCCTCACATATGCTAAAGTTGATCCTTTAAAGAAAGCCATTCTTTAACATGAAAATAGTAAGTGTAAACACATATTTTATTCTTGGAATATAATTAAAAATTTCCATTTAACATACTTCTGAAAAAACTTACATATCCATGTACATTGTTCATCTTGTCTATTAGAGTTGTTAATCCTTTAACTATCTATTTGCTGAGAGTTGGAGTATAGACTTACCCGGGGAAGAGCACAGAAAATGGCTCTCCAAAGCCAAATGGTTGTCACTAATTATATATATATATATATATATATATATATATATATATATATATATATATATAATTTTATATATATATATATGTGTGTGTGTGTGTGTGTGTGTGTGTGTGTGTGTGTGTGTGTGTTCCTATAACTTTACAGACTAGGAAGGATATATGTGTGTGTGTGTGTATTGTGTGTGTATGTGCGTATGTGTGTGTGTGTATACACATACATGAATATAACAACAACTAATAAAAAAGTCGTGAATTTTCATTAAAGCAAGAATGAGTATATGGTAGGGTTTGGAGCAAGAAAAGACAGGGACAAACAACCTATTTATATTATAATCTCAAAACAAGCAGAAAGAGAAAAAAATTCAGAAAAAAATATGGACAAGGACACTTTTGTGTGGACAAATAATTTTATCATTTATACCTTTTTATTTCTATTTCTATTTATTAACATATTATAATTCACATAGAATATTAAGAAAATAACACAGAAATAAAAATACATTGATTAAACCTAGTGAAGAAGTGAAGGACATGCAAACTGTATAGTACAAAACATAGCTAAAATAAATACAAAACAGGAACAGTGAAACACATCCATGAATACATTCAATTTGGGTTCAGTGATACCAAGAATCATAATAAAACTTTATTAAATATATTTTAATGTAAAAATTTTAATCTGTTTGAAACAGATGGCAGCTTCTACTGTCTCATGTCCTCCATGTCCTTGCCTTGCCCTGCCTCCCCCCAAATCAACATCTTTTTTTCTGTTCAGCAAAGGACAGGATTTAATGGATATCACAAAACATGGCATATAAAGATGCAGTAAGTCTAAGCATCTCCCCATGCATTTGGATTTGACAAAGAAATCCAATATGAGGAATAGGGTTTCAAAACCCTTTAAAGAGAGAGTCAGCCCTTGCTCCCACAAGAATAAGCTACACAACTGTAACATACATGCACACTGCCTATGTCAGTGCCATACAGGCTCCCTAGTTGTCAGTTCAGTCTCTGTGAGCCCCTGTGAGCCCAGGTTAGTTGATTCTGTTGGTTTTTTTCTGGTGTCCTTGACCCTCTTGTTCCTACAATCCACCTAATAGTTGGCTGTGGGTCTGCACTCTTTTCAATCAGTTACTGGATGGAGACTCTCAACGACAATAGGGCTAGGCATCAATCTATGTGTCTACCAGAGATTCGTTAGGCATTATTACTGTAACATTTTTGTTAAAGGAATTGAGCAATAAAATGACTCATGACAGGATTCTGCTATATTCACATATCATTGTTTTGCTAAGCCATCATTAGAGAAAATTCTCTCCACAATAGTTGGGAACAATGTGCAGAAAGTAAAAGACATTGGTACACTCATTTCTAAATGGAATGCCCGCATCAAACCCCTGTCCTCAGGGTTCAGGCACATAGAGTGTAGGAGCCAGTGGGAGATGGAAGACACCAAGAAAATAAGTCTACCACAGAGAAACTGATGCACACAAAAGCTCACAGAGACCTTGGCAACACGCATAGGTCTAAGCCAGATAGAATCCTAGGTCAGAGAGGGCAAGTATACACAAGTCACCATTCTTAACTCAGAAGCTACCCCGAGTTGAATACTGCTCACAAAAGGAAAACTAAAATTCTTTTACAATGGCTAACATGCTTTAAAAACCATATTTAAATGCAGAGGCCTTTCTTAGCAAAGAAAAGCCTACTCAAAATAAACTCAAGTATAACGTGTTTGTCTCTTGATGTTCATTTTGGGCATTACCTGTTTTTTTTCTTCTAGGACTTTTGCTTATGTATTATGATTTCTAATTTTCTGTGTGAATGAATGTATATGTGTTTCTTGTGCTTTTTCTTTAGTCTATTTTTCTAACTCGCTTTTGTTGCTGTTATTGTCATTGTTTCCTACATTTTTTCCTAATGAGAGAAAGAAATGGAGTGGATTTGGGTGAGTGTGATGATTGGGAAGATATGGGAGGAATTAAGGTTGGGGAAAAACTGAAAATTATGTTTTATGAAAGAAATCTACTTTCAATATAAATAAAAGAAAAAAGTAAATAAGCTTCCGAGGCACAGGAAAAAAAGAATCATTTTTTTTTTAAAAAAAAATGTGTTTTTTAGTTTGATGGATTGTATAATTTTAAAGTATGTCCTTAGGATTGGGGACAATTTGTATGAATTCATAAGTTAACTTATTCGGCATCAAGAACAATATTTTTCATGATACATTGAAGACTTTTAAAATTGTGTTTAGGGATGAGAAATTGGAAAAATGTAATCAGAATGTACTGAATGAAAAACGTTCAATGAAAAACCTCACATTCATGTTAATATACAAATGCAAATAGATATGACATGATTATCTAAAGTATCATATCTTAAAGATGTTCACACATATGTATATCAAATTTCATAAAAAGGCTAACATTTCATACTGACTGGAGGTTATAACTATACAACCATATATAATTTTGTCACCTATACTGTGAAAACATTACATAGTTTAGTACTTATTTTATTTAAATGCAGGATTCTTTTCCATTAAGATATCTTCTGTAATATTACATATACTGTTAATTTCTGTGATCAACACAGATACTAGAAGTTTTTGAAATTGTAATAAAAAGTATACATAAAAGAAATGTCAAATCAATCACATACCAAATGAATGGAAAAAAGGAAAGAGTCCATGAAGCATGAAAAGTATGTGGCAAATTCAGGGTCTGAAATGACACAAGTCAAAAATGAATAAGCTCCAAATATTTTTAATTATTATTTCTAATAACAATACTAACCTAATAGGAGTATATAAAAAGAAATTCTAGAAAACATAAATAACAGAATAAAAGTAAATCATAAGTAATTTCTATAACATTTTGATGTAATGTTGCCAGTATGTGAAATAACATGACTATAGGGGGAATTATATATATATTAGAAAATTTTGATAAAGAAAATGATAATCTTGTCTCTTTCAAAGTTCATGTAATTAAAGAAAATATGAATTCACTTTTTTTGTTTTTTTTGGTGAGAATCTTACAGCCTGACTAACAGCCAGAATGCTTCTTTATTTATACAGAATTTAGTAAGCAAGAATAGAGTCATGTAGCTTCAAAACAGAAATCATATCACTTTTGTTTTTAGACATGTTTTTAACATTTTCTCTTACATATCTGAGGTCATAAGTTTAGTCATCTCAATAAACTGTGACAGAACAGAATTACCTTTTAAAATCACTTTCCCTCAAGTTTGACATCATTGGTAAATTGCTAATTTTCATAACCATTTTACCCTTAACCATACTCTTTTTTATTTTTTTAATTTTTTTATTTATTTTTTTCAAAGTTTATTAAATTATGAAAGTTTCCATTTCCACCCCTCCTCCCAACACCCTCCCACTCTCCCCCTCCCCCTCCTCCTCCCTCTCCATCCCTAAGATCAGTCAGGGCTTCCAGCCCTGTGGGAAGTTCAAGTTCCTCCCCCCTCCCTCCAGGTCCAGGAAGGTGAGTATCCAAACAGACTGGATCCCAAAAATTCAGTATATGCAGAGGAAACAAGTCCCAGTGTCATTGTCAGTGGCTTTTCAGAAAGGCTCCGGGCCAGCCACATTCCCAAAAAGAGGAATATGGTATGTATTCACTCATAAGTGGATTCTAGCCATAATTCAAGGTCTTTAAGCCTATTATTTGAGATCCTAGAGAAGCTAAATAAGAAGGTGAACCTGAAGAAAATCATGTACTTATCCTCCTGGAGATTGGAAATAGAAAAGAGTCCCAGGTAACCTCGGGTGCATGGGGGTGGGTGGGTGGGAGGGTTGTTGGAAGGGGAGAAGGTTAGAGAGAAGGGAGTAGGGGAGGAATGGGGAAAACTCGGGGGACTGAGATGGGGGGGAGGGAGGAAGGATGGATATGGGATCAGGGAAGAATATATCTCAACTAAAGGAGTCATTTTAGGGTTTACAAGAGACTTGTTTATAAATGGGATCCCAGGTCCAAGGAGAGATCCCCAGATTGTTCTCTGGACTGAGGAGAGGGTGCCTGAACTGGCCTTGATCCATAACCATACTGATGAATATTTTGCATTTCACCATAGAACCCTCATCGGGCGATGGATGGAGATGGAGGCGGAGACCCACATTGGAGCACCGGACTGAGCCCCTCATGGTCCAAATGAGGGGCAGAAGGAGGAAGAACGTGAAAAAAGACTCAGGACCGCGAGGGGTGCGATCACCCACTGATACAAGGGGACTGATCTAATGAGAGTTCACCAAGGCCAGTTGGACTGGGACTGAACGAGCATGTGATCCAACCAGATTTTCTGAATGTGGCCAGATTCTCTGAATTCACTATTAATTATTTATCTTTGCGTGTTATCTTTTTAAGTATGAAAATGGAGGCAAATACTACCACACAAGGATTAGGATGGCAGTTTATTCCCAAATCAACATAAGAATCCTAGCAAACAGATTTATATCTAAAAGCCTAATGTGAGGTAGCAAAGAGAGTTGTACCCCCAGAAGTCCCTGAAAAGCCAGCCTAGCAATAGGTGAGTACCAGGTTCAATAAGCGAACATGTCTCAAAAACCAATGGGGAGAACAATAGAGAAGGACACCTAACACTAATCTTTGGTCTTTCCCTCCCACAAACCCTCAAGAATATGTGAAACTAAACAAAGACACTGCTTCTATTGGCTTTTGGGAACACATTCTTTTTGGATGCTGTATTGCTCAGTCTAGATATAGTAGGGAGGGCTTTGGACCTTCCCCAAAGCAATGTATTTTACCCTCTCTGAGGAGTGAATGGGGGTTGGGTGGAAAGAATTAGGTAGAGGGAATAGGAAGAAGGGAGGAAATGGGAACTGAGGTTGGTATGTAAAATGAAAACAAACAAACAAAAAAAGATAGTTTAAGCCAGTCACACTGAACTTTATAGAAGAGAATGTGGGAAGTACACTTGAATGTATTGGCACAGGACACCACTTCCTAAATATAAGCCCAGTAGCACAGGCACTGATAGAAATAATTAATAAATGGGACCTCCTGAAACAGAAAAGCTTCTGTAAAGCAAAGGACACGGTCAACAAGACAAAATGACAGCCTACAGAATGGGAAAAGATCTTCATTAAGTCCACATCAAACAGAGGTCTGTTCTCCAAAATATACAAAGAATTCAAGAAATTAGTCATCAAATAAACACATAATCCATAAATAAAAGGAAATGGAGTACAGACCTAAACAGAGAACTTTCAACAAAGGAATCTAAAATGTCTGAAAGACACTTAAGGAAATGTTCAAAATCCTTAGTCATCAGAGAAACGCAAATCAAAATCAAAACAACTCTGAGATTCCATCTTATACCTGTTAGAATAGCCAAGATCAAAAAATATTGATGACAACTTATGCTGGAGAGGTTGTGAAGAAAAGGGAACACTTCTGTACTACTGGTGGGAGTGCAAAATGGTAAAGCCCCTTTAAATGTCAGTGTGGTGATTTCTCAGAAAAATTAGGAAACAACCTTCCTCAACACCACTTTTGGGTATATATCCAAAGGATGCCTAATCGAGCCAAAAAGCACATATCCTCAACTATGTTCATAGCAGCTTTATTTGTCATAGCCAGAACCTGAAAACAACCTAAATGCCCCTCAACCAAAGAATAGATTAAAAAGAAAAAGTGTTACATTTATGCAATGGAGTAATTCACAGCAGAAAAAAAAATAAAGACATCTTAAATTTTGCAGGAAAATTGATGGAGTGCTATGTTTAAAGATTTGTACCACCATGTTAGGCTTTTAGGTTTCATTTTTAATTCTTTGACAGTTTTATACATGTGTGGACTAAGTTTGACCCCACTTCACTTTTCCATATCTCTCCTCTGTTGAGGAAACCCTTCTTCTTCTTCCCATCAAAGCCCTTGTCCTACTTTGATAACACTTTTTTTGTTGTTTACCTACTAAGTTTAATCATGATTGTTTTCATACGTGGGAGTTACTTGCTAAAACATGGGCTACTGATCCGTCAGAACATCACTAGGGGGAAAAACAAAAACAGAAACAAAAGGTAATACTTCCTTCCCAGTGTCCATCAACTGCCTGAATTTTTTTCAGTGAGAGTAGAAACGTGTAGAAACGTGTGAGTCCTTTTCTCCTACTCTATGAAAGATGAAGGTCCTGAGAGTGGAGATCTTGCGCAAGTAACCACACCTGCAGGGAGTTCAGGCGTACAATGGCTGTGCCTCGTCCAGAGGCCGGTTTCGGGGCACTTTCTCCCAACACCTGTGTCATATATTTATTCTGCTCCCTATCTGTGATATTCTCTGAGCCTTTGAAGCAGGTGATTCAGATGTCCCTTTGAGGGCTGAGCAGTTTCCTGAAGTGTAATAGATCTTCAAAATAGTAGAAAGAATGGACACATAGGATACAGATGTTGTGATAAGGGAACCCAGAATGGTAGAACCTGCAAAATGAATATAATTATTTCATCTCCATTTGTGTCACTGCAGGACAGAGATAAAAGTGGAGATGTGTCACAATAAAAATGGTGGATGACGTTGGACTTGCAGAAATGAAGTGTAATCATGCCAAATACAGTGACAGAGGAATTCACAGTTCCAATCACGTAGGACCCAGTGAGCAAAGCAAGGCAGCATCGTGAAGACATAATGGTAGAATAATGTAAAGGTTTGCAGATAGCTATGTAGCGATCATAGGCCATCGAGCAAAGCAGAAAACATTCAGTAGCTGACAAAAGGATGAAAATGTACAATTGGGTAAAACGACCTATAAAGGAAATGCTCTTGTTTGAAGTCAGCAGGTTCTCTAAGGTTTTAGGTGTGATGGCAGTCGAGTAACTGAGATCAACAAATGATAGATGGATGAGGAAGAAATACATCGGAGTGTGAAGCTCGACGTCTAGTCAAATTATCAGCATCATGCCTGTGTTCCCCAGCACAGTGACCATGTATATCAGGAGAAACACCACAGAGAGTGAACTTCTTTGGAAGCTGTGAGTCCCAAGAGGATGAAGTCAGGTTTATTTGTCCGATTCCAGGTGTTCATAGTGAATGACCCTAAATGATAAGAAGTCAAAGGTAATGCACTGGTTTCACAATGGCATAGAAGTTCTTTTGTACGTTTGTCACTGTACTTTTATAATATGTTATAGAACTGTAAACAGATTTCCAAATAGATGTATAAAGTGACACTTCGTTATTTACATCATAAGTGATAATATGTGTTGTAATTCCAAGAAAACTGGTGCCAGTCTGAATAACTTCCTCTTATGTGTTTAACCCGCATGAATTGTTTTCGTGGACATGATAATAATATTCCCTCACTTTGCAAAAGATCTAAGTTGCAGAACTCAGATAATTAATGTGAACCTAGCACAAATTCATGTAGAGTCTAGACTCATGTCTAAAAGGTAAGACACTAAAGGATCTTAGCCACACACTTATTCCAGTAAGTCTAAATGAAATGTCACATTTAATGAAGAAGGACAGAAAACAACTTTAATGCATCATTTCGTGGATTTTTCAATATCAATTAACCTACCGAATTTTACTGATTTTACTGAATTTTATTAGGCTACAATAAGACAAATAAATTAATAAATATGGGGTACTGTTTCTGACTATTTAAGACAATTTTAAGCAAAATTATTTTATTGAAATATAAACCATCCCTTGTTCAAGCTCCTTCCACCGATTCTTTTTTCACAATCCGAATGTACTTTTGTAAGTACCAAATGATATGTGCACTTTAACTTTTAAATGTAATCTCTATTTTTACAGCTTCAAGACTTCACAATTAAAAAAAAATTTACCCTGAGTGCCAAAGTTGGTAGAAAAAATTGGAGGCAAAATATTTCCAATAGCATTGGACTGAAAATATTCAACTCCCAAATTTTCTTACAAATGAAAGAATAATATATTTATGGTTTTGAACCTGTCAGTCTTAGAGTTTTTATTTTCCTTTTAGTATTTTTCCTTTTTTGTGAACTCATTTGAAAAAAAAATCAGATGTTAATTGAATTATCCTTGACACTTTCCTCAGTTCTTTGTGAAAATCAATTTTAAAGGAAGCTATACCTCACATTTATTTCAAGAGAAATTGTGAATATGAACAGAACATTCTATGAGTTTTATCTCTAATCCATGACACCAGAATTTTCCTTGTAATGTCAAAAGCATCACGTAGTGTGGTCATCCTTAAGTGGCACTTTCTAAGACAGATTTCTTGGCAAGTTTTCAGGAACTGAGGTCAAAGGAGTAATGCAGCAAAGGAGTTGCTTTTCCCTGGGAGCCTTATAAAGAAGAAAATGATAAATGTTTTATCATTCTAATGCAGTATATTAATTCATATGCCCATTAGTTCATTAAATTTATGTAGTATAATATTTAAATAACATTCAATTCATACCAGTGAATTTTTAAATAGTGTGGCTAGATGGATTTTTTTTTATTAAATTATAAAAGTTTCCATTTCAGCCCCTCCTCCCAACACCCTCCCACTCCCCCCACTCCCTCTCCTCCTCCCTCTCCATCCCCAAGAGCAGTCAGGGTTTCCTGCCCTGTGGAAAGTTCAAGTTCCTCCCCCCTCCCTCCAGGTCCAGGAAGGTGAGAGTCCAAACAGACTGGAGCGCAAAAATCCAGTATATGCAGAGGAAGCAAGTCCCAGTGTCATTGTCAATGGCTTTTCAAAAAGGCTCCCGGCCAGCCACATTCAGAGAATCTGGTTGAATCACGTGCTCGTTCAGTCCCAGTCCAACAGGCCTTGGTGAACTCTCATTATAACAGGCCCCTTGTATCAGTGGGTGCTCGCATCCCTCGCAGTCCTGATTACTTTTTTTATTTTCTTCATCCTTCTGCTCATCATTTGGACCGTGGAGTGCTCAGTTCGGTGTTCCAATATGGGTCTCCGTCTATATCGCCATCCAACGTCAGATGAAGGTTTCCTCTGCCCTTGCCTTCTTTGCTCACGTTCTCTTTCCTTCTGCCTCTCATTTGGACCTAGGGAGCTAGGTCCAGTGTTCCAACGTGGTTCTCCGCCTCCATCTCCATCCATCGCCCGATGAGGGTTCTATGGTGACATGCAAAATATTCATCAGTATGGTTATGGGCCAAGGCCGGTTCAGGCACCCTCTCCTCTGTGCAGAGAACCATCTGGGGATCTCTCCTTGTACCTGGGATCCCCTGTATAATCAAGTCTCTTGTAAACCCTAAAATGACTCCCTTAGTTGAGATATATTCTTCCCTGATCCCATATCCATCCTTCCTCCCTCCCCCACATCCCAGTCCCCCATCTTTCCCCATTCCTCCCCTACTCCCTTCTCTCTAACCCTCTCCCCTTCCGACAACCCTGCCACCCCCCCCCATGCACCCGAGGTTACCTGGGACTCTTGTCTATTTCCTACCTCCTGGCGGATAGCTAAATAATCTTCATCAGGTTCATCTTCTTATTTAGCTTCTCTAGGATCACGAATAATAGGCTCAAAGACCTTTAATTATGGTTAGAATACACTTATGAGTGAATACATACCGTGTTCCTCTTTTTGGGTCTGGCTTACCTCACTCAGTAAAGCGTTTTCTATTTCCATCCATTTGCATGCAAAATTCAAGATGTCATTGTTTTTTACCGCTGAGTAAAACTCTAATGTGTATATGTTCCACACCTTTTTTAACCATTCTTCTATTGAGGGGCACCTAGGCTGTTTCCAGGTTCTGGCTATTACAAATAGTGCTGCTATGAACATAGTAGAACAAATGCTTTTGTAGTATGTTAGGGAATCTCTAGGGTATATTCCCAAGAGTGGAATTGCTGGGTCCTGAGGGAGGTTGACTCCCAGTTTCCTGAGAAACCGCCACACTGATTTCCACAGTGGCTGCACAAGTTTGCATTCCCACCAACAATGGATGAGTGTTCCCCTCATTCCACATCCTCTCCAGCATAGGCTATCATTGGTGGTTTTGAGTTTGGCTATTCTGACAGGTGTAAGATGATATCTCAAAGCTGTTTTGATTTGCATTTCCCTGATCGCTAAGGAGGTTGAGCATGACCTTAAGTGCTTTTTAGCCATTCGAAGTTCATCTGTTGTGAATTCTCTGTTCAGTTCAGTACCCCATTTTTTAATTGGGTTAATTAGAGTTTTAGTGTCTAGTTTCTTGAGTTCTTTGTATATTTTGGAGATCAGACCTTTGTCTGTTGAAGGGTTTGTGAAGATCTTTTCCCAGTCAGAAGGTAGCCTTTTTGTCTTACTGACAGTGTCCTTTGCTTTACAGAAGCTTCTCAGTTTCAGTAGGTCCCATTTATTTATTGTTTCTCTTATTGTCTGCGCTCCTGGGGTTCTGCTTAGGAAGTGGTCTCCTGTGCCTATATCTTGTAGACTACTTCTCACTTTCTCTTCTATCAGGTTCAAAGTGGTCGGATTAATGTTGATGTCTTTTATCCATTTGGACCAGAGTTTTGTGCATGGTGATAGATATGGATCTATTTTCATTCTTCTACAGGTTGACATCCAGTTATGCCTGCACCCTTTGTTAAAGATGCTATCCTTCTTCCATTGTATAGCTTTAGCTCCCTTGTCAAAAATCAGGTGTTCATAAGTTTGTGGGTTAATACCCGGGTCTTCTATTCGATTTCATAGGTCGACTTCTCTGTTGTTATGCCAATACAAAGCTGTTTTCAATACTGTTGCTCTTAATAGAGTTTGAAGTCAGGGATGGTAATGCCTCCAGAGGTTCCTTTATTGTATAAGATTGTTTTGGCTACCCTGGGTTTTTTGTTTTGCCATATAAACTTGATTATTGTTCTCTCAAGATCTGTGAAGAAGTTTGATGGGATTTTGATGGGAGTTGCATTGAATCTATAGATTGCTTTTGGTAGAATTGCCATTTTTACTATGTTGATTCTCCCAATCCAAGAGCAGGGAAGGTCTTTCCATTTTCTGGTATCCTCCTCAATTTCTTTCTTCAAAGACTTAAAGTTCTTGTCAAATCGGTCTTTCACTTCCTTGGTTTGAGTTACCCCAAGGTATTTTATGCTATTTGTGGTTATCATGAAAGGTGATGTTTCTCTGATTTCCCTCTCTGCTTCTTTATCCTTTGTGTATAGGAGGGCTACCGATTTTTGGAGTTGATCTTGTATCCTGCCACATTACTAAAGGTGTTTATCAACTGTAGGAGTTCTTTGTTAGAGTTTTTGGGGTCGATGATGTACACTATCATATCGTCTGCAAATAACGAAAGTTTAATTTCATCTTTTCCAATTCGAATCCCCTTGATCCCCTTATGTTGTCTTATTGCTATTGCTAGAAGTTCAAGCACTATATTGAAGAGGAATGGTGAGAGTGGACAGCCTTGTCGTGTTCCTGATTTTAGAGGAAAGGCTTTGAGTTTCTCTCCATTCAATTTGATGTTTGCTGACGGCTTGCTGTATATTGCTTTTATTATATTTAGGTATGATCCTTGTATCCCTAGTCTCTCCAACACCTTTATCATAAATGGGTGTTGAATTTTGTCAAATGCTTTTTCAGCATCCAATGCAATGATCATATGGTTTTTATCTTTCAGTTTATTTATATGATGGATTACATTGATAGATTTGCGTATGTTGAACCAGCCCTGCATCTCTGGAATGAAGCCCACTTGATCATATTGGATGATTTTTCTAATGTATTCTTGGATTCGGTTTGCCAGTATTTTATTGAGTACTTTTGCGTCAATGTTCATGAGTGATAAAGGTCTGTAATTCTCTTTCCTGGTTGTGTCTTTGTGTGGTTTTGGTATCAGGGTAACTGTAGCTTCATAAAAAGAGTTTGGCAATGATTCTTCTGTTTCTATATTGTGAAATACATTAAGGAGTATAGGTATTAGCTCTTCCTGGAAGTTCCGGTAGAATTCTGCATTGAAACCATCTGGTCCTGGGCTTTTTTTGGTAGGGAGATTTTTAATAACAGCTTCTAATTCTTCACGACTGACAGGTCTATTTAGATTGTTCACCTGGTCTTGGTTCAACTTTGGTATATGGTACTTATCTAAAAAAATGTCCATTTCTTTTACATTTTCCAACTTTGTGGCATATAAATTTTCGTAGTAAGATCTAATGATTCTCTGAATTTCCTCTGTGTCTGTGGTTATGTCCCCCTTTTCATTTCTGATCTTATTAATTTGCATGTTCTCTCTCTGCCGTTTGATTAATTTGAATAGGGGCTTGTCGATATTGTTGATTTTCTCCCAGATCCAGCTTTTTGATTCATTGATTCTTTGGATTGTTTTCTGTGTTTCTATTTTGTTGATTTTAGCCCTCAGTTTGATTATTTCCAGTCTTCTACTACTCCTGGGTGAATCAGCTTCTTTTTTTTCGAGAGCTTTCAAGTGTGCTGTTAAGTCTCCAATGTGTGCTTTCTCCGCTTTCTTTAATTGGGCACTTAGTGCTATGAACTTTCCTCTTAGCACTGCTTTCATAGTGTCCCATAGGTTTGAGTATGTTGTGTCTTTATTTTCATTAAATTCAAGGAAGACTTTAATTTCTTTCTTTATTTCTTCCTTGACCCAGGGGTGATTCAGTAGTTGACTGTTCAACTTCCATGAATTTGTTGGCTTCCTGGGGGTAGCATTGTTCTTGAATTCTTACTTTAATCCATGGTGTTCTGACAAGACACAGGTGGTTACTAATATTTTTTTGTATCTGTGGAAGTTTGCTTTGTTACCCAGTATGTGGTCAATTTTCGAGAAGGTTCCATGAGGTGCAGAGAAGAAGGTATATTCTTTCCTATTTGGGTGGAATGTTCTATAGATGTCTGTTAAGTCCATTTGATTCAATACCTCCAATAATTCTCTTAATTCTCTGTTAGGTTTCTGTCTGATTGACCTGTCCATTGGTGAGAGAGGAGTGTTGAAGTCTCCTACTATTAGTGTGTGTGGTTTGATGACTGCCTTGAGTTCTAGAAGTGTTTCTTTTACATAAGTAGGAGGCTTTATATTAGGGGCGTAGATATTCAGGATTGAGACTTCCTCCTGATGAATTGTTCCTGTTATGAGTATAAAATGTCCATCTCCATCTCTTCTGATTGATTTTAGTTTGAAGTCAATTTTGTTGGAGATTAGAATGGCCACACCTGCTTGTTTCTTAGGTCCGTTTGCTTGAAAACCTTTTTCCCAACCCTTTACTCTGAGTAGATGTCTGTCTTTGTGGTTGAGGTGTGTTTCTTGTAAACAGCAGAATGTTGGATCCTGTTTTCGTATCCAGTCTCTTAGTCTGTGCCTTTTTATAGGTGAATTGAGTCCATTAATATTAAGGGATATTAATGACCAGTGGTTGTTGACTCCGGTTATTATTATTTTTTGTTTGTTTGATTAATAGAGTTTGTATGTGTCCCTTCCTTGAGTTAAGCTCGTGAAGGGTCGCTAGATGTCTGAGTTATTGTAAGCAGTGCTGGCAATGTTGGACTCCTTGGGTTGCGATTTTCCTTCTATTACTTTCTGTAAGGCTGGGTTTGTGGCTGCGAATTGTTTAAATTTGTTCTTATCCTGGAATATTTTGTTTTCTCCATTGATAGTGAATGATAGCTTGGCTGAGTATATTAGTCTGGGCTTGCATCCATGGTCTCTTAGTTTCTGCAGTACCTCTATCCAGGACCTTCTGGCTTTCATGGTTTCCATAGAGAAGTCCGGTGTAAGCCTGATAGGTTTACCTTTATAAGTTACTTGCCCTTTTTCCTTTGCAGCTCTTAATATTCTTTCTTTAATCTGTATGTTTTGTGTTTTGATTATTATATGGCGAGGGGATGTTTTTTTTTGATCAAGCCTATTCGGTGTTCTGTATGCTTCTTGAACCTTCATAGGAATATCATTCTTTTTATGTTGGGAAAGTTTTCTTCTATAATTTTGTTGAATATATTTTCTGGTCCTTTGATCTGCAGTTCTTCTCCTTCTTCAATCCCTATTATTCTTAGATTTGGGTTTTTTATTGTGTCCCAGATTTCTTGAATGTTTTGTGATGAGAATTTGTTGGATTTGCTGTTTTCTTTGATCAGAGCATTTATTTTCTCTATGGTATCTTCAGACTCTGAGATTCGTTTTTCCATCTCTTGTATCCTATTGGTTATGCTTGATTCTGTAGTCTCTGTTCGTTTACCTAGATTTTCCATATCCAGCTGGCCCTTGTTTTGTGTTTTCTTCATTGCCTCCATTTCAGTTTTCAATTCTTGAACTGTTTCCATTACCTGTTTGATTGTTTTTTCTTGGTTTCCCAGTGTATCATTCATGGATTTACTCATTTCTTCTATTTTTTTTTATATTTTTCATCCATTTCTTTACTCATTTCTTCAATCTTTTTGTTATACTTCTCATCCAGTTCTTTAAGGGAGTTATTCATATCCTGTTTAAGGGACTCTATTGCTTTCATAATGGCATTTTTTCCCGCTTCTTCTGAATTAATAGGTCCAAGTCCTTCTATTGTAGGGTCATTGGGTTCTGGTGTTTTCATGTTGTTTTTTAGATTTTTGGAGGAGTTCTTGCCTTGGCGTCTGCCCATCTCTTCCTTCAAATGCTCTCTACTGGATCTTCTAGTACCAGGTCAGGTTCCCTTGTTGGGCAGGGACTTCACTGACAGAAGGCCTACCTTTCCTCAGGCAGTCTATTGAAACACAGGCACTCCCTACTACCGGGTTGTACTCACAACCCAGGCCCAGCGAGCAAGGGAGTTGCTCTGGGGAGATCTTTTGGCCCCAGAGGGAGGGGGGAAGAGAGGAAGGTGTACCTGGATAAAGGCTGGGACGGGATTCAGGAGAGCTCCACAGGGAGGAGTCACCTCTGCCCGTGACCAGATTGTCGAGGGGGGCGGGGAAAGACTGAAATCCTCCTAGCCGAAGCCCTTGGGCCAGGAGAAAACTCACCCCTCCTCCAATGGAAGTCTGCTAGAAGTTTACTCTCTCTTGCTGGCCAGGAATGTGATTGAGCTGAGACAGGGCTTGCCTGTCCTCAGGCAGGCTCTCAAAGCACCGGAACTGCCCCTGCCGGACTGAGCCCACAGCCCAGGCCCGGCGTGCAAGGGAGCAGCTCTGGGGAGATCTTGTGGCTCCAGAGGGGAGGGGGAGGAAGAGCTGGAGTTTTTTTTTTAAATTGAAAGTTTTACTTCATTAATGCTACTGTGATTATAGAATACTAAAATTTCCAAAAATAAAAATTTTAAATTGGTTGAAAAATTCTGCAAAAGTTAAAATCTGTTAAGTAAAAACAATGGAATATGTGTCCCTATATTAACTGATAATTGTGGTTCTCTCTTTTCATCAAAAATTTCTCTTCACAGTAGAAACATACCATTCTAGAAAATTATAACAAATCAAATTGCACAGTTTGGGAGCCCAGGCGCAATTGATACATCTACAAAAAACAAAAAAAGAAAAAGAAAAAAATAAAGGAAGGAAGGAAGAAAAGAAAAGAAAGGAAGGAAGGAAGAAAAGAAAAGAAAGGAAGGAAGGAAGAAAAAAGATAAATGAAAAAAATCCCCCCAGCTCTCAGGATCATTTCAGAAGAGAGAACACAAATGTTGCAGTAGTCAGAGGAACAGAAGTGGCATCACCTTAGATGTCTGACGTTGCCTCATAAAGTCTCAACAAAATGACTGGTTAAACATGATCTTAACAAAACAATAGAAATACTATTTTGGACAGAGATAGCCATATCACAACTTTGATAGGCACTATGGATTTGACATGATGCCACACAGACATTTACTAAGCCATATTCATTATAGTTGTTCTGGCAATATCTATAAAAAGTAAATGTTCTTAAACTGCTTAATAGATAATGATATTGGAACACATGATCACTATAGGATATAGTTCAGTTATACAAAAAATGAAATCATGAATTTGCAGGAGAAAAAGATGGAACTAGAAAATATAAAGTTTATTGCGGCAACTCAGACCTTGAGAGACAAGTGCCTAAAGTTCTTTCTAATCCGAGTCTCCTAACCTCAAAGCATCTTATGTCAGTACACATGCTTAAGTACTCAATGAAACCAAGAAAATAAGAAGGGACCTTTCAGGGTCTGGGGGAGCAGTAATCAAGGAAAGACGGGAAAAATAATAGGAAAGTATAATCTCAAAATGTAAGACATGTTACTATTTATTAGGGTGCTTATTATTCAACTTCTCATAACTTCAGCTCAAAATAAAGAATTTCATATTTGCATGTTAATTTCATGAGTTCTATGTTAATTAGTATAAAGAAGTTAATATTTCAATACTTGGTATTGCATTGAATATGTTGTATATGTTATGTACAATGAGCTATGTAAAATGTTGCCATTATTTGTGAAATTGTTCAAAATCCTTTCTTCTACCTTTTGAGTTATATGGTTTATAGTTATTATGTATAGTCACCTTAGAGTGCAACTGCATACCAGAAATTATTTTTATCATGGAAAATTCAGTTATATTCTCGTCTCAAACATGTTGTGGTTTTCCTTCTTTTGTCTCTTGTCATATCATCACACCTCCCCAACAATTCCATTTCATTCCTCCTTTCTCTTTCTTTAGAAAATAAAGGGACAAATATAAAAGAAAATAGACAAGAAATTTAAAGAAACAGAGGGAAACAGTATAGAACACACACAGAAAAAAAAATCCGTGAAGACACAAAATTGGAAAATTTTATATAAAATTAAAAAAATAATATAAAAATGCTCCAAAAACACCAATGACACACAAAATCAAAAAATTAAACAAAAGAATCTCAAACAAATAAACAAAAACAACAAGAGAAACAATACCACCCTGAGTGTGTAATGTGTTTAGAGGATGTAATATGTTTGCTTTTTAATGTTATGCATGTGGCCTGCATATGTCTAAACCAGATTGGGTCCTAGGTCAGAGAGGGAAATATTGCACAAGTCCTCATTCTAAATGCAAAATCTAACTGCAATTGACTACTGCTCACAAAAAGAAAATTCATTTCTTCAACAGTGTGTCCTTTGTATAAAAACCACACTTAAGTGCGGGGCTTATTCTTAGCTGTTGGGACTAATTAGAGTCCTGGCCTTCAGCTGCTCTTTCCTGCTAGAGCCTTCTAATTGAAGTTTCTAAAAGCTGTGCCAAGCCTAGAGGATCAGAGGATGGGATTTTCACCTGTTGCCATTGACTGCTGGGTATTTAAGCCTCCATGGTGCTGTTAAAGAAGGGCTTTTGTACCACTGATGGGAAGTCCGTGTGTCTGTCTGTCTCTGTGTGTGTTGCTCAACCTCTAGCCTCTTGCCCAAAGCTCATAAAACTGAATTCTAGTGCATAGAGCGCAGATGGGGGGCACGGTGCCGGGGCACTTAGCAAAGAAAATTCAGCTCAAAATTAAGTCAATACTGTTTTTGACAGTATCATATTTTTTTCTCAAGATATTCTCTCATAGAAAAACATTTCATGGTTTTTATGTTCTAGGTCATTTGTTTATACATTATAATTTCTAATTTTCTATGTGAAAGTGTGTGTGTGTGTTTATGTATATGTGTTTCCTGGGCTTTTTCTTTAGTTTATTTTTTATTGTCCAACTCTGCTTTTGTTGCTGTTATTATTGTCATTGTTTTTTGTATTTTTTCCTAATGAGAGGAAAAAATTGAGTGTATTTGTGTGAGTGTGATGGTCAGAAGATATCTGAGGGATTAAAGATAAGGAAAAACTGATAAGAATATTTTATGAAAGAAATCTACTTTCAATATAAAGAAAAGACAAAAGTATAATAAGCATCTGAATAACTGAAAAAATAATCAAAATAAATATTTTTATTTCCCAATTTGACAGATTGTATCATTTTAAAGTATGTCATTAGGATTGGAGACAATTTGTATGAATTTATATGTTAACTTATTTTCCACCAAAACAATATTTTTCATGATATATTGAAGACTTTTAAATTTGTGTTTAGGGATGGTGAATTGGAAAATTGTAGTCAGAATGTACTGAATGAAAACAAATCAATGAAAATCCCCATGTTCATGTTAATACACAAACAAAACTAGGGATGGCATGATTGTCTAAGGTATCATAGCTTAATTTTTAGGGTATCATAGCTTAACATTGTTCACAGGTATGTGAAAAATGATATGCATGATTAAACTTTATAAAAAGGCTAACATTTCATATTAATCATAGGTTGTAAATATAAAACCACACATGCCTTTTTGTCACCCTTAATGTGAAGATGTTAGGTAGCTTAGTATTTATTTTATTTAAAATGCAAGATTATTTTCCATTCAGATTTTATTTGTAACATTAAACATATTAATGTGGAAAACAATAGAGGAAGACACCTAACACTAGCCCTCCCACAAACCCTCAAGTACACACAAAACACACACACATAAACAGACACTGCTTGCACTGGCTTTTTGGAAACCTATTCCCTTTGGATGATACCTTGTTCAATCTATATATAGTAGGGAGGACCTTCAACCTTCCCCAAAGCAATATGCCTTGCCCTCTCTGAGTAGTGACTATGGGGTGGGGTGGAGAGAATAGGTGGAGGAAATGGGAGGAGAGGAGGAAGTGGGAACTGAGGTTGGTATGTAAAATGGAAAATAGATAGTTTGTTTCATTTTTTGTAAAAAAAGAAAATAAATTATAAAAAGGAGAAGTAAAGGGGGGAAGCTTCATTTGCAAGTGTTGAAAAAACATCCATTTTAGACTGGAGATTTCAGATTCTTCTATAGTTACTTTTCCATTTCAAATAAATATATTATCTGAAAAAACAAACAAACAGGCAAACACAGACAAAGAATACAGAAACTTATTGTTATTCCTTTTGGTCTCTGGTTCCTTTAAGGGGCAAGTCACGCCCACTCCCAAGGACTTCTGACCTCTCCTCGCCATCTTTCTTTCTTTCTGTTTCCTTTCTTGACGTGTGCACACGTGTTTTCTGTCTTTTCCCTCTCTCCTTTTCTCTGTTTCTGTCTTTCTTTCTCTCCCTCTCCTTCTCCCTCTTCCTTTCTTTCTCTGCCCCCTCCCCTTTTCCTCCATAACCCCCTGAATAAATATTTTAATCTCATTTTACATGTCCATGTCTCTGTCTCCTGCCTGCCTGCCCACAGCCAGCTCTGCTGCTCACAGCGGGGAGTCTGTACCACTCTGGCAGCCTCTGCCTAGCTCATGGCCGCTCTGTGAGCCTGCTGCCCTGGGATCTTGGCCAGGCCAATCGGGGGAGCACGCCAGCAGCATTTTTTTAAGGAAGATTACTTATTAGGACACATACAAGCCTGTAGGTGGAGAAAACAAAAAAAAAATGAATGTTCATTTAGTTAAAGAATTTATTTTAAAATTAATTTACACACAGAGATTTAAACTGTAAAAGAAAATTAACTGTAGGTATTGCAATTAAGTGTAAGAATTGTAAGGGTTTCAAAAGTTCAATAGATGCACACAAAGGCAGCGGAACTGCAGCAGATTTTGAGTAGATAGATTTATGGTATACCATATCTAAACAACCTAAGGAGCCAGTACTGATCTGCCCCAATCATTGAGAAGACAGTTGTCTCAGAGAGGATCAAATAAAACAATTTCAAATCAATAGGTAATGTTACAAAACAGTACCGAGGAGTTTTGCTTTAGTGTGACTCACACTGACAAACCCTCAAGATTGATAGATTAAGAAAATGCATTGGTCAGTAACTTTTAGTGTTTCTCATCTTTTTGCCTTTAAAGGTTTTTAAGATTGTTACTAATACATTAATTTTAAGCATAACTTAATACTGCATCATAATTTTATATAAAATTTAAAGTTTGAAACAATGGAATATATTCTTTTTAGGGCAATGACATGATTGTGAATTAAATAATCTGAAAGTAATTTATACAATGAGAGTCAATTTAGTTCAAGAAATGACATTGAACATTTAAAATATGTCAGGAATAGGGTCTCTCACTGATGATAAACACCATTTTATTGGTTCCTTAAATACATTACTTCCATTATCTTATCACACATATCCGAGGTTACTATTTAATCTTGTACTCTTTAAAAAATTGAAAACTAATTTTGCTTCTTGCCTAGAAGTATGTAACAAATAGGACCTTGCACAGTATAAAATGCATGATTTCTAAAAGTATAGCCTTTGTGGAAATTATCTTTACGTAATAGTCAATGAGATGTTCAATGAGTATGAAATTTCATATGATATGACTATAAGAATTTCAAACACATTCTCATCTTTTACAAACTAGATTTTCGTAAAAAAGAAAAAAAATAGATGTGTTAGTATATGTTCCTCAAAATTCAGTGAGGGAAACTGAAATTTAAAACTGCGTTCCTACCAATGTTTGTATGAGAAAAGACACACAGAAATAGACTAAAATTAATTGTAGCTTTTTACAGACAGTCACAATTGGAAACATTATGAATGACCTCTTACTTTCAGACTTATTTTATCTTCCTGGAACCTTGTCTCTTCTTCACTAATCTAACAACAGCACCTTTCACTTCTTTGTTCCTGAGACTATAAATGAGTGGGTTCAGCATGGGGATCACAATGGTGTAAAACACAGAAGCTACTTGATCCTTTCCCAGGGAGTAGGACTTACTTGGTTTTAAATAAGTAAAGACCAGAGTGCTATAAAAGACAGTGACTCCGAGGAGGTGAGAAGCACAAGTGGAGAAGGCCTTTTGCTTTCCTGAAGTGGAATTGATCTTCAAAATAGTAGAAAGAACAAACAAATAGGATACAGATATTGTGAAAAGGGAACCAAGAAGGGTTGAACCTGCAAAAATGAATATAATTATTTCAACTCCATTTGTGTTACTGCAGGACAGAGATAAAAGTGGAGATGTGTCACAGTAAAAATGATGGATGATATTGGACTTGCAGAAATGTAGTGTAATCATGGCAAACACAGTGACAGATGAATCCACAGTTCCAATCATGTAGGACCCAGTAAGAAGGGCAAAGCAACATTGTGAAGACATAATGGTAGGATAATGTAAAGGTTTGCAGATAGCTATGTAGCGGTCATAGGCCATTGAGCAAAGCAGAAAACATTCAACACCTGCCAAAAGGATAAAAATGTACAATTGGGTGAAACAACCTATAAAGGAAATGCTCTTGTTTGAAGTCAGCAGGTTCTCTAAGGTTTTAGGTGTGATGGCAGTCGAGTAACTGAGATCAACAAATGATAGATGGATGAGGAAGAAATACATTGGAGTGTGAAGCTGGACATCTCGACAAATAATCAGCATCATGCCTGTGTTCCCCAGCACTGTGACCATGTATATCAAGAGAAACACCACAGAGAGGACTAACTGGATCTCCTTGGAATCTGTGAGTCCCAAGAGGATGAAGTCTGGTTTATTTGTGTGATTCCAGGTGTTCATAGTGAATGACCCTAAATGATAAGAAATCAATGGTAATGCATTGGTTTCATGATGGCATAGAAGTTCTTTTGTATGTTTGTCACTGCACTTTTATAATATGTTATAGAACTGTAAACAGATATCCATATAGATGTATAAAGTGACACTTCATTATTTACATCATAAGTGAAAATGTGGTTATAATTCCAAAAAAAACTGGTGCCAGTCTGAATAATTTCCTTTTATATATTTAACCTGCATGAGTTGTTATCATCCACATAATAATATCCCCTCACTTTACACAAGATCTAGGTCATGGAACTCAGATAATTAATGTGAACCCAGAAATAATTCATGTAGAGTCTAAGATTATGCTTAAGATCAAAGACACTAAAGGATCTTAGCCACACCCTTATTTCAGTAAGTTTAAATGTAATTTCACATTTAATGAAGAAGTATTGGAAACAACTTTGAATCATAATTTCATGGCTGTTTCAATATCAATTAACTATATTTGTTCTTACTGAACTTTAATTGGCTATGTTAAGAAAAATAAATACTAATAATTATTGGATACTGTTTTTCACTATTCAAAACAATTTTAAGGGAATTTATTTTATTGAAATATAAATCATCCCTGGTGCAACCTCCTTCCACCGATTCTATTTGTCACAATATGAATGTACTTTTGTAAGTACCAAACGATGTGTGCACTTTAACTTTTAAATATAATTTCTATTTTGACAGCTTCAAAATTTCACAATTTAAAAACATACTTACTCTGAGTCTCAAAGTGGGTAGAAAAAAACGGAGGCAAAATATTTCCAATAGCATTGGACTGAAAATATTCAATTCCCAAATTTTTTCACAAATGAAGGAGAAAATATATTTATGAATTTGCACCTTCAGTCTTAGGGCTTTTATTTTTCTTTTGATTATTTTTCCTTTTTTGTGAACTCATTTGAACTAAATTCAGATGTTAATTGAATTATCCTTGACGCTTTCCTAAGTTCTCAGTCAAAGTCAATTTTAATGGAAGTTTTACCACAAATTTATACAAAGAAAAATTGCAAACATGAACAAAACATTCTATGTCTTTTATCTCTTTCCATTACACCAGAATTTATCTGGAAATATCATGAGCATGATGCAACGTGGTCATCCTCCTGTGACACTTTCTAAGGTAGACTTCTTGGCAAGTTTTCAAGAATTTAGGTCAAAGGAGTAATTCAGCAAAGGTATTGCTGTTCCCTGAGAGCCATATAAAGAAGAAAATGATAAATGTGTTATCTTTTTATGCACTATGTTTATTTATATGCCCACTAGTTTACTAAATTTATGAAGTATAGTTTTAAATGACACTCTATTCACACCAGTGCATTTTTAAGTAGTGCGGCTAGACAGAGTTATTATTTTAATTTGAAAGTTAATGTGATTACAAATAATAACACTTCCAGCAATAAAAATTTAAATCAAAGGAACAATTCTGAAAGAATTAAAATCTGTTAAATAAAAACAATGAAATATGTGTACCTCTATTATGTGTAGTTGAGATTCTCCTTTCTCATCAAAAATTTCTCTTCGCGGTATAAGGATACCATTCTAGAAAAGTACAACCAATCAAATTGCACAATTAGGGAGCCCAGGCCCAATAGATGCATTTCCAAACAGAGAGAGAGAGAGGGAGGGAGGGAGGGAGAGAGAGAGAGAGAGAGAGAGAGAGAGAGAGAGAGAGAGAGAGAGAAGTGGAAAAAAACCCTCCAGGACCTAAGGCTCAGGATCACTTCAGAAGAGAGAAGACAAAGGTTGCAAGAGCCAGAGGAACAGTGGATTGACTGTGAAGTGGGATCACCTTAAATGTCCAAAGTTACACTTTTGACAGCTTAAACATGCATTGAAAAAGACAATATGGAGTTGACATGATGACACAGTGACATTTAAGAAGCTATGTTCATTATACTTCTTTCAGCAATATCTATAAAAAATAAATGTTCTTCAACTGCTTAGTAGATAATAAAAATGGGAGACATGTTCACTATAGGATACAGTTCAGCCATACTAAAATTTCATACTAAACCACAAAATTTTCAGGAAAAAGGATGAAACTAGAAAAGATAATGTTCAGTGCAGAAGCTGAGAACCTGAGAAATAAGTGCCTCATGTTCTTTCTCATCTGAGTCTCCTAACCTCAAAACATCCTACATTCTTAAGTACACATTCTTAACTACTCAAGGAAACCAGGAAAATAAAAAGGGACCTTTCAGGATCTGGGGGATAGTGAGTAAGGAAAGACGGGTAAAATAATAGGAAAATATAATCTCAAAATATAAGATATATTATTATTTATTAGGGTGTTTATTATTCAACTCATAACTTCAGCTCAAAATAAAGAATTTTACATTTGCATGTTAATTTCATTAGTTCTATGTGTATTAATATATAGAAGTTAATATTTAAATACTTGTTATTGTATTAAATATGTTGTATACATTATTTTACAATGAGTTTTGTACAATGTTGCCATTATTTGGTGAAATTATTCAAAATACTTTCTTCTACCTTTTGGAATATATGGTTTATAGTTATTATGTATAGTAACTTTACAGTGCAGTTGCATACAAGAAGTTATTTTTATTATGGATGATTCAGATATATTCTAGCTTTAAATATGTTGTGGTTTTCCTTCTTTTGACTCTTGTCAGATCATCACACCTCCCCAACCATTCCATTCCATTCCTTCTTTCCCTTTCTTTAGAAACTTAAGGAACAAATAAAAAGAGACAGAAAGAAGTTTAAAGAAAGAAAGTGAAAAAGTACAGAACATACAGAAAAAAAATCCATCAAAACACAAAATTGGAAAATTTTATATAAAATATAAAAATAGGATAAAAAATGTTCCTGAAACACTGAGACATGAAAAACCAAAAAAAAATAAGGAAGTAAAACTCAAGCAAATAAACAAAAACAAGAGAAACAATATCACACTGAGTGTGTAATGTGTTTGCCTTTTAATGTTATGCATGTGGCCTTCCATTAAGTGTGTTTGTTTTTTATCCATTGATACTCCATTGGAGAAAACTGACTTTGCCTTTGCACGTGGTTGGCAACTGTCAATAGCTTCCTGAGTAAGAGTGAAAAACTGTTTCTAATTCCCCTCCTAAATTCTGAAACTCTGTCTGACTTAGGACTGTGCAGGCTGTGTGAATGATGCCACAGATTCTAAGAGGTCATATGTGCATCAGTCTGATGGGGAACCTCCTTTAGCCAATAACCTTGGATTGGCTGGACCAGGTTGGGCAATGTTTTGGGTACCTAAGGGTGAGCACTACTGCTCTCTTGCTCTCCCTCTCTCTCCTCTCTCACACCTTGATGTTGGTTTTTGTTTTTGTTCCTCTTGTGATCTGTGACTCACTCCTTGAAGGGAATAATAGGTGGATTAGTATGAGCTTATTGACACTAATAATAATAGTAATAATAATAATAATTGTGAGAAACAAAGTGAACACTTGTAAGCTATTGTTTATAAACAATTTACATTGGTATAGATTCTCATATATTGATAGAAATTCAAATTATATTTGTTACATTGAGTGTGATTCTAGTTCAGTTTACAATATTTGCACACCATAGATGTGTATCTATAACCATAAACTTATTTCTACTCTTAGATTTGAGCAGGGAAGTGTCTGTCATCAGTAGGACAACTGATAAACCAGTGAGTAATTTACAATGAGTGCTCATCTCTGAAAAGGATATCAATGTTGTATTTTGTCTGTATTAGCTCCTGCTATCATTACCCTCTTATTTTCTTCATAAGTAGGACTACTTTTCAGCTTGCAGATGTGTGTGTGTGTGTGTGTGTGAGTGTGTGTGTGTGTGTGTATGTGTGTGTGTGTGTGTGTGTGTTTCTAGGACTTGGGCAGTAGTCACAGCTACTGTAAGTTCATCATTGTGACATTCATGACATGCACAAATACCAGTGCTTGTTTCTTATTGCTGTAGTCAATCCCCAGGTGCCTGTCTTCTTCAGTGTTACTTGGACCTTGTAAGGGGTGATATTGATGTCTTATTAGGGCTGAGTGCTCAACTGTCATCATGTTTTATGAGAAAGGTAAAAGCTTGGAGGATGTAGCAGCAAGAATAATAATTTCTTAGGTAATGATGCTAATATGAAAAGTTTTAAAATTATAACTTAAGTTTAAATATAAATAAAATCATATTATGTAAAACCACCAGTTTACTTATTTTTTTACTATGCCTCTTCCTCCCAGGAGCTTGGATACAAGGTACACACCCCATCAGTCAGCTATATAAAAATCTCTAATATGACCCATAATATAACATAGGCCTAATTCTCCTTTTCTGGTATTTGTGCTATATTTTCTTCCAATATAAAACTTATAAATATAGTTTTGTTTTCTCTTTGTTTCTATATAGGTGATTGAACATTGACTCTTAGACATGTGGCAAATTATCTGTCTTTAATCTATATACCTAACGTTTTTTCTTTATTTTGGGCCAAAAATTTATAGATACTTGCCTCCACTTGAGCTGAAATTTCATTCCCTTCATCTTACTTTCACTAGCACCTGAATATTTGGCCAGAAGAAAGAGACAGAACATTCATTACCTTTTTTTTTTCACTTTTAAATGTTTGAACGTTTTGTCTACATGCATATATATGCTACACATTCCTGTAACTCCCTCCATGGAAGAGGGGATCAGACACCCTGTCATTGAAGTTGTGAAAGGATCTGAGCTGGCATGTGTACTGAGAGCTGTATACAACACTCTACAAGAGCAGTACTTAATCTCTGAGCTATCTTTAACCCTAATACTTGGAATAAGATATTCCCTTTTCTCTCTTATTGTGTCTTCTGACTTACTTAAGACCCACAATAATTCTTATAGAAGGGTCTGTTGAATGAATAACACAACTGTCATAAGGAATGTCTGTTTTTCCTTCATTCTATGTTTAAAATAAGAGACTATGCAGCCATGAAATCTAGGTTTGAATCCTAGCTATATATATATATATATATATATATATATATATATATATATATATATTCCTAACTAAAGACAGACACTATACCAGAGAAATTGCCATATTTATATAACAAATCATAATAATCAAAGGTTAGAAAAAGCCTAGGCATCATCAACATAGGATTAAAAAAAATTTTTCTCATACACAGAATTCAGTATTCTTAGGAAATTTGGCCAGCCGGTGTTTGATGATCAAATACTATTGGTTGTTTAATGATAGGTAGAAGTGGAGATTATTTTAATAAGTGAATTTAACCAGACTAGAAACAATCTCACATGGTTTCACTTACATGTGAAATATGAAAACAAACCTACTTAAAATATCAAAAGACATTATTTAGATAAATGAAAATTATCATTCATGTTGAAGAATGAGGATGAGACAGAGAAGTAGAGAGTTACTCTTATTTAAATAAAATTATACCACTGTAAAATATTGATTAACTAAGTAAAAACTAGACCCAAAGGAAATGAAAAATTTCCATTTCCTAAGTTTTGGCAAAAAAGGAAGTTATAAAATAATAGCAAAAATTATGTGGGATTCCCCTCTGTGCACTGTGAATATGATTGGTTAATAAAGACAACTGGCTTGAGCCTTTGGCAGGGCAGAGCAGAGGTAGGCTGGGAAGGCAGAACTGAATTCTGGGAGAAATAAGGGCCAAGTCAGAGAGAAGCCATGTAGTCCTAAGAGAGACAGACACCAGAACCTTGCTGGTAGGCCAAGACCTCATGGTGAGACACAGATTAATGGAGATGGGTTAAATTAAGATGTAAAGTCTAGCCAATGAGAAGTTAGAGCTAAAAGACCAAGCAATGATTTAATTTCTGTGTTAGTATTTCAGGGCTAAGAGGCTAAGGTCAAACAAGCAGTCCTCCTCTTACACAAACATAATTCAGGAGAGGAGGAAGGATAAAGACAAGATAGAGATCGAATAACCTTTTCTCAAGGTGAGTGGATAGACTCGTTGTCTTCTGGAGTAAAATTTACATAGAAAGACAATCTTAACCAATTCTCAACTCTTATTTTCTTCAGTATTTTTACTTTGAGTTAGTTTGTATTAGAATTTCACAATAAGTACTCTATCTATTCCAGGATTTGCTTTCCCTTCTTTGATTCTTTCTGTATCTATAACTGGTCTCAAGTATTTCTTTAATTACTTTATGGCTTACTGAGTTTCTTTGGTGTTGTTTTTAAGCACATACACCTAGTCCTGACCTCTAGGATAGCTTAATACTTATCTCTGACATCTTATTAGTTAGCTACCGAAAGAGAAAACCTATTTCTTTGTCTCAGAGCCTGTAACATTTGATCTGTTATGGAGACATTGTGAAGGTGATTTGTTTATCACAGTTTGCATGTTGTTTTAAAGTCTGTGATTATCTTATCTAATCATTATCAATTAAGATTCTTCTTATGTATTACATTGTTCTCAGAAATTTTGTATGTGTATAATTCATGAAAAATAACTCCATTCAATACACAAGTAAGGAATATTCTAAACTTCTGAAATATTCAATCTTTCTGAAGTAACCTCAGGAAAAGTAATTTCAGAATGAAATGAATTGAAATATATAAGAATCTCCTACTCTTCTTTATTACTGTGAAAAATGTCATAATCTACCTTTGCTGATTTTGAGAAAAGATCTACAGTTAAATGTTGCACCCTTTTAAAAAACATTTATAAGTTTATTTCGTACTTAGCATTTTTTAAATTTTGATATTTTATATGATATAATTTCCACCTTCTGATTCATCCCTTCAAATCATCCTGCATATCTCTTCTTGCTCTGTTTCTGATTTAGACCTCTTACTTTCATTATTTTATATGTATTTTTGTATATATATATATATACATATATATATATATATATACAAACATATTCCTAAATGCAATAAATTGAGTTCATATAGTATTACTTGTAGTTATTTTTTTTTTACTGTTAACCACTGAGTATTAAAGAACCCATTGGTGAATACTATATCTGTTGTTCTCAGAATTATTTAATTGCTTGTAATTCATCTTACAGGATTTAGGGGTATGTGGTCTTTCTTTAGTCTATGTTGGCAAGCCTCTTGTTGTCCTTATTCAGCATATATTTAGACAGATTAATCTGATTATGTTGTATGAATTGAGCTTTTACCATTAACCAATCTCTAAAATGTTCAGTAATATCAAATTTATTGTTCATTTGTTAGTGTTCCTTAGTTTCTTCAAATATATGAAAGCAAATTTGACAAGTGTTCCATGATGATGTAGTAATAACTAGAGCAGTATGAAGGACTGCCATCCCTATCATGGTTCAAATGTGTTTATTATGGAGGGAATCCTAGTTCATACAATGAAAGTCTGGATATCATGTGTTATAAATTTCATTATATTATAATGTTTTAAAGGATTCACATAAGATCTATCAATGCATATAAATTTTAATATTAAAATGACTACTGAATATGAATATACAGAATTTTGATTTTGAAAACTAGTGCTTGTTCACAAGACAAATTCTTCAGAGAAATTGAAACTACATGAACAGACTGTGAACAAGAGTTTGGAGTTTTTTAATGAATTGATAAGAATTTTTATATAATCAATATTTTTTAAAAATGATATTGGTGCCTAAGTAGAGCCTTCAGCACTACTGACTAGTGTTAATGGCACTGGAAGGTACTCTGTATGCTTCCAGACTGAAAAGAGAAATAATACACAAGCTGCAAATCCTTCTATCTACAACGGTGACTTGCATGCAGTGTAATATCAGCACAATAACTGTGGGGATACCAGATGATCTATGATTAGACTTAAGTTCCACTCAATGAGATTTAACTCATCCCTGGCACTACTCCAGTGTCTTAGAATCTGAGACTTGATAGGCCAAGTTCCTAAGAGAACACAAAATAACATTGTTTTGTTAAAGGAACTGAGCAATCAAATGACTCCTAACACAATTCTGCTATACTCACACATTAGTGTCTTGCTAAGCCATCATCAGAGAAACTTTTCTCCACAATAGTTGGGAACAGATCCACCACTGGACAATGTGAAGAAAGTAAGAGATCTTGGTACACTCGGTTCAAAATGGGATGCCCTCATCAAACCCCTCTCCTCACGGTTCAGAGAAATTTGTGGAAGTGGATGCAGAAAGGTTGAAAGAGCCGGTGGAAGATGGAAGACACCAAGAGAACAAGTCCTCCTACACACAATAGAACTGATGCACGTAAAACTCACAGAGAGACTTTAGCAACATGCAAAGGACCTGAGCAGGCCTGAGACAGATAGGGTCCTAGGTCAGAGAGGATTAATGCACACAAGTACCCGTTTGTAACTCAGAAGCTACCTCCAACTAACAACTACTCACAAAAGGAAAATTAAATTTCTTCAACAGTGTCTCTCTTGCTACAAAAACTGCACTTAAGTTCAGGGCCTATTCTTAGCAAAATAAACCCAATTCAAAATAAACTCAATGGTGCTTTTGAAGGTACAATGTTTTTGTCTCGTGATACTCTTTCTGAATATTTTCTGTTTTTTGCCCTCTAGGTACTTGCTAGTATATTATGATTTGTAATTTTCTTTCTGAATGAATATGTGTGTTTCTCTGTGTGTATGTGTTCCTTGTACTTTTTCTTTAGTCCATTTTTATGTTTGTTTTTTTCAAACTCTGTCTTTGTTGCTGTTATTGTTGTTTTTCCCTGCTTTTCTAACTTAGCGAGAAAAAGAATTGGAGTAGACTTGGTAGAGTGCGCTGGTTGGAAAGATACGGGAGAAATTAAGAATGGGGAAAAACTAACCAGAAAAAAATGTGTTATAAAAGATATCTACTTTCAATATAAAAAGAAGATAAAAGTAAGCAAGCATCTGAACGACATGGAAAAAATAATAGGAATAAATAAAATTTGTATTTCTCAGTGTGATGGTTGTATAATTTTAAAATATGTCCTTATTGTAGAAGACAATTTGTATGAATTCAAATGTTTACTTATATTGCACCAAGAAAAATATTTTTTCATGATACTTTGCAGACATTAGATTGGTGTTTAGGGATGGGACAATGAAAACACATAATCAGAAAGTACTGGATGAAAAAAAAATTCAACAAAACACTCACGTTTATGGCAATACACAAACACATGCGAAAGAAGGTATGGCTTGATTATCTAAGGTATCATAACTTAAAGTTGTTCATACACCTACTTAAATGAAAAATAGTATGTAACTATATGATCAAATTTTATAAAAAGGCTAATATTACATACTGATTGGAGGTTGTAAGTATACAAACACATAATTTTTTGTTACCTCTACTGTAAATAATTTAGGTAGTTTAGTACTTATTATTTAAAATGTAAGATTCCTCTCCATTCAGATATTATCTGTAATATTAAATATAATGTTGACTTCTGTGATCCATTCAAACAGATAGTAGAAGTTTCCTAAATTATAGTAAAAAATATACAAGAACAAAAGATAAAACCACATAATAAACGAATGTAAAACAGGAAAAAGCTCATAAAGAATGAAGTGGTATATGGTGTAATCAGGGTCAGAAATGATAAAAGTAGGTAATTGAATAAACTACAAATATTTTTAAATTACTGATTTTAATAAGAGCATTAATCTAATAGGAATATATAAAAACAGATTATCAAAAACAAAGATACCAGAAGAAAAAAAATGTAAACTATTTTTATAGTGTTTAAATGTAATATAGTAAGCTTGTGAAAAGACATAAATATAGGATTACAGATGTATTCGAAAATTTTCCATAATGAAAATGTTAATTCTCAGTCATTCAAAGTTCATGTGATTAAAGAAAATCTAAATGCACTATTAATTATTGGCCTTTGTGTGTCAACATTTTTAGATATGGATAAGGAGATTTGTACAATTGACTGCTCATTCATTTCTCAATTTCCCAGACCCAAAATAATCATACAGAGAGTATATGAATTGCAATGCAGTTTGGCCAAAATCGTACACATATTTATAGCTAGCTCTTATATCTTAAATTAACCCCTTGTGGTTTACCTACAAGGTGCCTGGCACAGCTGTCACCTTAGGCAGCTACATGACACATCTCTGACTCTACCTACTTTCTCCCGGCATTCATTTTACTTTTCCCACCTTACTTCATTCAGTCCTGCCATAGAGAGGGTTTTTTATTCATTAACAAATAAAAACAACACATATACAGAAGGAATTCCCACACCATATTCCCTTTTCTGTCCAAATATAAAGAAGGATTTGAATTTAACATAGTAAAATTACATATGTAAAACAGCTATCAAGCAAGAAGTACAGTTATAATATTTATATCTACGTTATCTTTGATCATAACTAAGGAAAACTATAAGTATCTATTTTTTAACTCCATCAGAGACTTCAGAAGGATATAATATTATCTAAATTAACAGGATGTGCATTGTAAGCAACTTCCCAAACTCTAGATTTGACAGAGACATCTCACTGGAAACTCACCCAGAGTTCTTTTGTATCATTGGAGTATCTATCTTTGTTTTACAGATACATAATATCAAGCAAAATTTCACATGAAGCAGAAAATTTGAAGATCTATTTTGCCTTGTAATGGCAAAGTTCATTAGATGCTTTCTTCTGTTTTCTGCAAAAATGTCTGTCTGTTCTTTCATGAGTCAAGAATGTCAAAGGACTATCTCACTTTCAGACAAGTTCAGCAGTCACTTTTTGTGGGTCCTGCATGTCGAGTTCATACAGCATAATGTCTAGTATTTCAGTCCAAAAGACAAACAAACTCCATGAGGGGCCTCTTCAATGTCCATCATTCTCTTGAAACAGATTGGTGCTACCAGGATCAGATGTGTCTTATTGTCATTAAAATTCCTAAGTTTTTAAAACATTTTAAAAGCAATATTCTGTTAGTTTTTGAAATGTTTGAAGAATGCCTATTCATATAAAATATATCTATATATCAAGAAAACCTAACATATCTACCATCTTGATTATTATAGATGATTATTAACTTGCATATCTTAATTATACATTACATTTTTAAATGAGTTGAACAAACACAATACCTTAATCAAGAGAAGTAATATTCATATGACAAAAGTGATCTTAAATTTGTATCAATAGAGCAAGATCCATACAAAAACATAGTATTCATCTTTATAGCATATCCCTCTTTAAATATAAAAAAATTATAAATAATATTTGGGAATTTAGTCATAGTTCTCTTCAAACTACTTTCTGCTTTTTTTGAGTGAAGAATATGGGGGCTCATAAAAACATTTCATGGGGTTGTTGATTCATCAAACTATATTGGTCTGAAAATAATCCACAAGTTCTCATCCTCTATGAAAACAAAAACAAAACCTTTTTTCCAAAGCAACATAACCTTAGACCCAAATTTTGAAGTAAAGATACTATTATGTTTATTTAACTTAGCAGCGTGTACAATGAAATATCTTCCTGTACTTAGCCCACTCATGGTCAAAAATTCAAAAGAAACACAATAATATATATAATCCAATCTCCGTGGATTTTCCATCTTTTCAAGACTTATTTTTCTTTACTCTTTTAATCTATGACTGTCTGTACTCTGTCTTGTTAAAGACTTGGTTTCTCTTTATACTCTATATTTTTTTCTTTCAAGCCTATGCACATTTATCCAACACTATGAACCATTCAGAGGTATTTCATCTAAATCTGTCTTTATTGTATATCGGTAATAATTTTCTGACTAGGAATGCTTTAAAATGGTAATCAGTGTAGTTGTAGCAGCCATAGATGCTGGCTCTATCTCTCTCGAATGTCAGTATAGGAGAGGTACCTTACTGCCAGCTCTGGGACTGCCGGGTGGGAACCTCACTTAACACCTCAAATTTGGCAAGCAGTATGGGAGAAAAATGCATTAATTGTATATGTGATTAAAGACTTATTTGTAGAATTAAACACATTAAATGCAAAATCAATTCATGAGTATCCAATAAAGGAGTTATTGAAAAGAGCAGGCACTTATCCAAGAGGTATAAGTAGAATATAACTACATAAAAGTGTTTAAAACCCTGTATGTTGGGAATGTAAATTCAATCTCTATTGAAGTTCAGTCTCAGAGTGTCATAGTGACTGTCATCAAGAAATCAAACATCAAATGCTGGGTAAAAGTGGGAAATAGATACTTTTATTACATGGCTATGTGGGTTTGGAATGTCGATTAATTCATTTAAGTTATGAATTGATATGTAACTTTGGTAGAAAAAATCAAGGCAGTTAGCACATGATCAAGCTACACTGCAACCTCAATGCACATAAAGACTACAGATATCATGTAATAGAGATCCTGGACACCTATATGCTAATCAAATAGTGCAGTATGGACATAATTTCAGTTCCTAAGTAGAGATGAGAGGGTAAAGAAAATCTGGCATCTATTACATATACTACCTAGAGATTGGGTGGACCAAAACCTATTGCTTACCCGAAAATAAATGTAAATGGGGAACCATCACATTGTGACTACAACATCAAATACTACATTTTCTGCAATATGTAGAACATAGAAAGAATGAAATATGAAGCTTACAAGGGAACTATGATCAATGTGGAAGATGACCACCACTAAGGGGGAGGAGACAGGGCAAGAGAGGGAATTAAGAAGCCTTAACATGATCAAAGTTTATTATACCGCTGCGTGAAAACTATCGTAAAACTTTAATTAGTATGGACAATAAATATATGCTAATGTAATTAAAAGAAATTAAGTAAAAATGGAAAGAGCAGTAAAAGAATAGAAAATGGTTCAGAAATGAAGAAAAGCAGGGAAGAAAGAAAGAGTGAGAGTGCAAGTACATAAATGCATAAGAGAGAGAGAATAAAAATATAGAAAGGAAAGATTTGAATATCCCAAATTAGGAGGTTGTGTGTATTATTATTTAAATTTAAACTTCTGAACAGTTTTGAATTACTGCTGTGATACTACATGTAAAATGATGCATGGGTGTTGAGAACATTTCTGTGCTTTATTGATTCTGAAATGATTGTAAGAAAAAATGTGTGAACTGATGAAATAGTTGACATATGACAGAAAAAATCATTTTTCTACAGCCGATAAAATATACTTAATTAATCACCATCATATACAATGGTAAATTATGAAATTATTTAGCAATTTAGTCAACTTAACGTGCACACTACATAAAATATGTGTATGTAGCTTTAATTTCATGCAACAGAAAGAAGACAGAATGATCGTGCTTTTCCTGACTCAATTTGTTCTTACACTTTAGTTCTGAAAGTGTGCCAAGTAATCTTGCTTGGAAATTGGCCCCTGTAGATGACCACATATTGCGTGATGCTCATTGTTATTACAAAAAGAACCTGGAATCCTCAAGCAGAAGGGCCAGGCATTCACTCACCTGTTTATACCATAATAATTTCAGGGTTTTATTTGGGCATATTTCACAAAAAAAAATATTTAACAGAGAACTGCATAAAATTTCTAGGCTGTTAAATTTATCTTCACAATATGCACAATGAATTCAGCTAAAATGTTAAAACAAATACCTAAAGGAAAATAAAAATTTAGTTCAGATATTTTCAAATCCTCATGTAGATTTTGTATGTTATTTTGAAAAAAGAAGCGCAGATAAAAAATTTGGGGCATAGATTCTTATGAGAGATTTTTGTTTGTTTGATTAATTCTCACTAATTTTTGTTAACAGTAAGTATTTTTAAAATCAGGATGAATTAGATGAGTTAAAGAAGTGAAACAGAAGCTCCATTAATAAAATCTGTGCACAGTTATTGTTTGTTAATTTTATAAGTAATACAGAATTTTTATCAACAGAGATGTTTAGTTGGTGGAATGAGATTCTATAATAAACAAATATAATCTGATACTATAGTTATAGAAAACTTTGACTTTGGACTGTCAGGTAATAGAAACTTTTATCACCCTTAATATTCTTATTAGAAGTGAATTTGATTATAATCATAGTTAAATGATATTATTAAAAATAAGAAATTAATCATGTATTAAGTTTGCTTTGCGTCATTCACAATTTATGAAATAAATTGGGCTTAATTAACTAATGAAAATCAGGAACATAGAATCGTAAGTAGAACTTGGGCTCAAAATCTGTTTAGGCACAAAGATCCATCGTACTAAATTTTCTTAATTTATTTTATCTAGTATGAAATAAATAGATAGTAGTAGTTTATACAGACTAATATTTGTTATAGGCTAACAGAGTTAATTCATGATAGTACCAGTTCCACTCACATTGTGAAGTACATTAATTAATATGAACTCTTACTCGAGTGATGCTTTATATATCTGTCTATTTGGGCAATTAAATTTATTACCAACCCAAACTGTAAAATACTATTGTTTGAGAGAAAATGCAAGTAGATAAAAGGCTTTAAATGCATATACACAAAACACTTTAAATCATTCAGCTTTGTTTTTAATATCTGCAGATTATTGGAACATTAAATATGAATGCCTGGAACTACACAAATGAGCCTAACTTCGTGCTTATGGGATTGACAGATTCCAAGGAGATCCAGCTAGTCCTCTCTGTGCTCTTTCTCTTTATATACGTGGCCACTGTGCTGAGGAACACAGGCATGATGCTAATTATCCGTCTAGATGTCCTGCTTCACACTCCGATGTACTTCTTCCTCACCCACTTGTCATTTCTTGACCTCAGTTACTCAACTGTCATCACACCTAAAACCTTAGAGAACCTGCTGACTTCCAGAAGGAGCATTTCCTTCATGGGCTGCTTCATTCAGTTATACTTTTTTGTCCTCTTGGCAGCTACTGAATGCTTTATACTGTCCTCAATGGCCTACGACCGCTATGTAGCTATCTGCAATCCCCTGCACTATCCAGTTATTATGTCCACAAGGCGCTCCCATGCTCTAATCGCTGTATCCTATATGATTGGAGCTATGGATTCCTCTGTAACTGTCTTTTGTTTAAGCACCTTGAATTTCTGCAACTCCAAAGTAATCCATCATTTCTTTTGTGACACATTCCCGATTTTAGCACTGTCCTGCAGCAATACCTATGATGCTGAAGTCACCATATTCATTTTAGCTGGATCTACTCTACTGTTGTCTCTTATTACTATTTCCTTATCCTATGTGTCTATTCTCTCTACAATTTTGAAGATAAATTCCTCTTCAGGTAAGCACAAAGCCTTTTCCACTTGTGCCTCTCATCTCCTGGGGGTCACTGTCTTTTATGGAACTATGATTTTTACTTATTTGAAGCCAAGCAAATCCTACTCCTTGGGAAAGGATCAAGTAGCTTCTGTTTTCTATACAATTGTGATCCCCATGCTGAACCCACTCATTTATAGTCTCAGAAACAAAGAAGTGAAAAGTGCTGTCATTAGACTTGTGAAAAAAGGAGAGGGCTCACAGAAATTTAAATAACAATGTTGCTAGATAGTTAAACATTTCTCTTTTCCTAGTGATCACATCATGTTTATGTTTGTGTCAATTGAAAATCAAGACATTCATAGTAAACTCATATCTGAATATTTGAGATTATCAGGACAAATAGTATTAAATGTGAGAACATTTTCTTAAATGTTATTAAATGTTAGATATCTGACTTAGGGAATATAATAGTAATATATTAATATTATCAAAAGTCAATCATTCATATTATGAAAAATTTCTTATGCTGGTCTTATTAATAATTACTGAGTAAATTTTAGGCCTCATTTTCCTCAGTTGAATAAAATAAATAATAATTACGAGTCAATGTAATAATAAAATGGATATAATAAATGGGTGAAAACAAAATTCTTTGCTTATTATAATTTAAAAACATTGCTAAGATTTCATTTGTAGTTGATTTGAAGTATATTTACAGATACTTAACCACATTTCAGTTAACCAAAATTATGTAAATAGCCAAAAATAAATCAATAGTAATGAAATACATATCTGATTTAAATAATTGAAACAAAAGTAAATTATAAAGTAATGGTAAATTATAATAATGAAGACAATATGGAAAATGTTTAAAGTTATTATGCAAAAGAAGCACTGTAATAAATATTAACATATATTTCCACATAATAACACATATTATCAATCAATAACTTGATTGTACTTTTGTAAAGTGTAACATAACAAATTCATATCCTTTTGTCTATATTCTTTTGTAACTTCCTTCATTCACTGAAATTCAAATATTTGACCATCTTTGTGAGATTAAGTTGTGAATTGAGCACATTCTCAGTGTGTGGGTAAGATTTTACTTCTTGTCTCACATTAGTTTAGTGCTCATGTCCTATACACATCAAGTCAAACTTCTGGCTATAGTAATAACCCCTGTGTGTGAAGCAGCAAAAAGTCAGATTATCTGACATATTGTAAGAATATTTTCAGTGACTTTAATCTTATTAATTCACATTTGTAAAATGTTAAAAATAAAGCATTGAATTAAATGATTGACAGAGTTTTTCTTATATTAAAGAAGAAAATTCTCTAAGACATACTATTGACTATAAATTTTGTATTTATGTTCTATTTTCTTCCAATATAAAATTTATAAATATAGTTTAATTTTTTTCTCTATAGGTAATTGAATTTTGAATCTTAGACATGTGGCAAATTCTCTGTCTTTGACCTATGTACTTAAAACTTTTTTCTCTTTTATCTTGAGCCACAATATACAGGCAGTTGTCTCCACTTGACTTGAGATTTTATTCCCCTCATCTTACTTTCACTAGCAACTGGATTTTTGGCCAAAACAAGAAGCTGAACACTCACTGCCTTTTTCTTTTGTCAATTTTGAATGTTTTCTCTACATGAATATATATGCTATACATTTCTGTAGTTCCCTCCACGGAAGAGAGAGTCAAACACCCTGTCATTGAAGTTAAGAGTTGTGGTGAGATGCCAATCGTATAATGAGAGCTACATACAACACTCTGCAAGAGCAGTACTTAACCTATGAGCTATCTTTGGCCCCAATACTTGAAATAAGAAATTCCTTTTTCCCTCTTATTTCGTCTTCTGACTTACTTAAGACCTAGAACAATTCTTACAGAGTGTCTGTAGAATGAATAACACAACTGTCAGAAGAAATGTCTGTTTTTTCCTTCATTCTATGCTTAAAATAAGAGACTAGGCAGCCAGGAAAGCTAGGCTTTAATCCTGAAGCCAGATTTAAAAGATGTAGTTAGAAAAATTTAATTTTGTGTACTAATTTCTGTAGTAAGTAGTGATACCAAACATATTTCTTGGAATCCTTATAAGACCTACATGAAATGATATAGGCAACTGAATGTACTCAATTTCTGGTAGAGTATATATAAATGTGGATTATTAATCACAATGGCGGAATGTTTCTTTTGGCTTTATTATTTTTTATGTATTTGAAAATAAAATTGGAAAGAGAAAAGCAATATTGTTTTATAAAGCATTTTATGTGACATGAGTACTTATATGACTTTATTTATATTTTATGAAGAATAGACAGGAGAATATTTGTGAATAGACAAAAAATTATGATCAAATGATGGCAAGGTAAGGAAGGGAATATCACAATGCCCATGTGCTTAGATTTTCTTGTACCTGTTTTTATATGAGCATGTTTCCTAAAAAGAAGCAAAATATTCCTGAAATTCAAAAGACTCACTTTCATAAACTAGAAAGGAACAAACCATTTTATTATTTTTTAGACAATCTTCTTTTATTTTACATACTAAAGCCAGTTACCTCTCCCTCCTTGTTTTCTTCTTTCCTCTACCCCCCATCGAGTCCTCAGAGAGGGTGAGGCCTTTCATGGAAAATCACCAAATTCTGTAACATCACTTGACACAGGAATATTTTATGGTAATCTTGTACACAGAAATTTGCTGCCTTCTTCTTCTTCTTCTTCTTCTTCGTCGTCGTCGTCGTCGTCGTCGTCGTCGTCGTCGTCGTCGTCGTCTTCCTCCTCCTCCTCCTCCTCCTCCTCCTCCTCCTCCTCCTCCTCCTCCTCCTCCTCCTTCTCCTCTTCTTCTTCTTGTTCTTGTTCTTGTTCTTCTTCTTCTGATTTGGTAGGTGAGGGCTTTTCTATTTTTATGACTCTCAGTAAGACCGAAACTTCTAATTCTGTGATTATATAAAAGAAATTTATAAATGAACAATTGAGTGGAATAGAAAAAAAAAGAAGTTCAATTGACTTAAAAGCACACACACACATATTTTTAACATCGAAAGCAAAATGCAAAGAAAATCATATTGAGAATCAATCTTATTCACTGAAAATGACTGTGACATGAAACGTCAGTGAAAGTAGGGAAGGATGAAGTCTAATACTAACACATGTGTGTGTGTGTGAGTGTGTGTGTGCATGTGTCTGTGAGTGTGTTTGTTTGTATGTGTGTCTGTGAGTGTGTGTGTCTATTAGTATGTGTGATTGTTTGTGTCTGTGAGTGTGTGTGTAAGTTTGTGTGTGTTTGTGTGTGTCTGTGTGTGTGTGGTGTCTGTGTGATGTGTGTGTCTGTGACTGTGTGTGTTTCTGTAACTGTGTGTGTGTATAAGTATTGTGTGAGTGTGTGTCTGTGAGTGTTGTGTGTGAGTTTGTGTGTGTAATTTTGTGTGTTTGTCTGTGAGTATGTGTGTCGTGAGTGTGTGTGTTCGTGTGTGTGTCTGTGAGTATGTGTGTTTGTGTGTTTATGTCTGTGTGTGAGTTTGTGTGTGTCTGTGAATGTGTGTGTGTGTGTGTGTGTGTGAGTTGATGAAATATACTTCAGTAATGTCATGTTACTATTTTCTATGTAGGATCCTCAAAAGACAAGTTGAGAAGTTCCTTGTAAAACAACAATATTAAACACACACACACACACACACACACACACACACACACACACACTAGCACCTCAACTATAGGTGGACTTTGTGCATACATCAATTACCCATTCTGAATTTCTGGGACGTTGATATTTTATAGATCAATGCAACAGTTCCAGCTGTTGTGATTTCGTGTTTATTAACAGCACAGTCTTTAATACCCTAAAAATACTTTTTTTTTTTCTAGAGGCTTCCACTTCCTCTGGCTTTCACAATCTTTTGGCCCTTTTTATGTGATAATCCCTGAGCCTTTAGGAAAAGGAGATTTGATATATAAATTCCATTAAGTGCTGAGTATTCTTGTGTTCTTTATATATTGACCAGCTGTGCATCTCTTCATTAACTGCTACCTACTGTACCAAGATGAGCTTCTATTATGCAGATTGAGAAATTCACTAGTGGATGGTTACTGAAATAAGGATTTAGGAGCTAGATTATTTCTATATCTTTTTAGGAGAATAATAGTCATAGGTTATAACAAAGTGGATATAACCTAACAAGACATGAGATTTTTGACAGTTAACAATATCAGTCGTGAGTTCTGAACTGGGAAGGGTATTTATATCAAATAGAAAGTAGTTGACTACTTCAAGACCATCATTATTAAACTATTAAATTGTAAATTTAATAGTTAGAAACTATTAAAGTTGTATGCATGACTTGTCAGGATAGTCATTAATTTATCTTTCAGTATTCATAGTTAGATAAGTCTGCTGATGACTTTTATTCTCTGGTAGTATAGAGAGAACCATAAATTATGATGAAAGATATGTTTTCTTACCACACCTATGCAGTCCATAGTCTGTGAGCACCCGGTAGCTTGGGTCAGCTGTTTTCCTCATCATGGTCTTGACCCCTCCTTATTCATTTTGTCCCTCATTTTTGTCTTCAAATGAACTCCAGGAGCTCAGCCCAGTGCTTGCCTGTGAGTCACTGCATCTGCTTTCATCAGTTACTAGAAGTAGGTTCTATGATGACAATTAGAGTAGTCACTAATTGATTAAAGGAGAAGGTTCCATCAGAGACCCTCTCCACTATTGCTGGGAGTATAAGCTGGGGTCAACACTTTGGATTCCTGAGAATTTCTCTAACACCAGTTTCTTCCCTAAACCCATAATGCCTCCCTCTATTGAGATATCTTTTTCATTGCTCTCTTCTCCATCCTTTTTCAGCCCAATATTCTTGATCTCTCATGTTCTCCTCCCCAAACCTCTCACTCCTATACCTTTCCCAGGTTACCCAGGAGATCTTAGCTATATTCCCTTCTTATACCCTCCCATGTTTAACCCCTGTTTTACTTAGGTTCTCAGGAGTTGTGGATTGTAACCTGGTTATTGTTTGTCTTGCATCTAATATCATCTTATGATTGAATATACACTATGGCTTCTTTTTGTGTATGGGTTACCTCACCCAGGATACTACTTTCTTGTTCCATACACTTACTTGCTTGAAAATTTCAAGTTGTTTTTTAACCATTGAGTAATACTACATTGTGTAAGTGTTCCAATTTTTTTTCACTCACTCTTGTTTGATGGGCATCTAGATGGTTTCCAGGTTCTAGCTATTACAAATATTGCTCTCTGAACATAACTGGGAAATTTTTGTGGTACAATTGTGTATCCTTTGGTATATGCCCAAAAGTGGTATCACTGGGTCTCCAGGTAGACTGTTTGTGTACTTTCTGTGAATCCATGATACTGATTTTCAAAGTGGCTGTACAAGTTTGTATTTCCACCAACAATGTAGGAGTTTTCCCTTTATTCTATATTCTTTCCAGCATAGGCTGGCATCAGTGTTTTTGTTCTTAGCCCTTTTGATAGCTATAAGATGGTATCTCAGTGTTGTTTTGATTTGCATTTCCCCGATGGCTAAGGATGTTGAGCAATTCTTAAAAAGTCTTTCCACCATCAGAATTTCTACTGTTGAAAATCCTCTGTTCAGATCTGTTATCAACCATTTTTAATTTTTTTAATGAGCTATGTATTTTTCTTCACTCTTCTCCTTTACTTACCTCTCCTCTTTTGCCCTCTCCCATGATTCCCACACTCCCAATATACTCAGGGGATCTTGTTGTTTAATACTGTCAATGTATATTTTATACATGTATTTTTCTCCTAGGGTCTTCTTTCTTTCTGGATTCTCTGGGATTGAGAATTGTAGCACACTTTTTTTTTCTGATTTATGTCTAAAAGCCACTTTACAAGTGAGTACATATTATATTTGTCTTTCTGAGTCTGGGTTACCTCACCCATTATGAAGTTTTCTAGATCCATCCATTTATCCTCTAATTTCAAGATGTCATTATTTTTCAGCTGCACAGTATTCCATTTTGTTCAACAGGTTTCAAGTGGGTTGTTAAGTTATTAATGTGACTTTCTCCACATTCTTTATGTAGATACTAATACTATGAATTTTCCCCTTAGCACTCTTTTCATGATGTCACAAAGATGGGATTATTGTAATTTGATTTTCATTGTATTCTAGGAAGTCTTTAATTTCTTTATTTCTTTTTATTATTATTATTTTATTACTTAAATAATACCAATCTAAATTCCCACTCCCTCTCCTCCTTCCATTCCCTTCCCACTCCTTACACAGACCCTCCCACCCCACTCCTTCCGATCTTAAGAGAGGGCAATGCACCCTGCCCTGTGAAAAATCCAAGGCCCTCCCTACTACATCTAGGTTGAACAAGGCTTATATCTGTAGAGAATAGAATCCAAAGAAGCCAGTACAAGCAGTAGAGATAAATTCCAGTGCCACTATTAGTGGCCCCTCAGTCTGCCCAACTGTCAAACACCTTCAGAGTTGACTCCCAATCCAGTTGGAGTTGGTGAGCTCAAGCAAACTGTCTTGAGTGGATGAACCCCTCATGGTCTTGAATTTCTTGCTCATACTCTCACTCCTTCCTCTTTTCAACTGGATTTTGGGAGTTCAGTCCAGTGATCTGATGTGGATCATTGCATTTTTCTCATCTGTTGCTGGGCAAAGTTTCTATGGTAATATTTATAATATCAATCAATCAATAAATATCAATTATTATTTATAATAATCATCAGTCTGACTACACGGTAAGGCCAGTTCAGACACCCTCTCTTCTATTGCTTAGGGTCTTAGCTGAGGTCATCCTGTGGGTTCTTAGGCATTATTCTAGAGCTAGGTTTCTTGCTACCTCCCTAATAGCTCTCTCAATCAAGATATCTCTTTCCTTGCTCTTTTATCTGTCTTTCCCCCATCTCAACTATCCCATTCCCTCAAAATTCTCCTCAACCACCCCTTCTCCCCTTACTTCTACCTCCTGCCTCCATGCTCCCAAACTTTGTCTGTTTCCAATTTCCAGGAGGGTCTATATATGGTTTTCTTTGGGTTCACCTTATTACTTAGTTTCTCTAGCATCATTAATTATAGGCTCGATGTCCTTTGTTTATGCCTAAAATGCTCTTATGAGTGAGAACATACCATATTCGGGTTTTTTTTTTGGTCTGCATTATCTCACTTAGGATACTGTTTTCTAATTCCATCCATTTGCATGCAAAATCTAAGATGTCATTATCTTTTACTGCTGAGTACTCTAATGTGTAGATGTGCCACACCTTCTTTATCCATTCTTCAGTTGAGGGGCATCTAGGTTGTTTCCAGGTTCTGGCTATTACAAATAATGCTGCTATGAATGTAGTTGAACAAATGCTTTTGTAGTATGATTGAACATCTTTTGGGTATATTCCCAAGGGTGGTACTGCTGGATACTGAAGTAGGTTGATTCTTAGTTTTCTGAGAAACTGCCATACTGATTTCCAAAGTGGTTGCACAAGTTTGCTTTCCCACCAGTATTGGTTGAGTGTTCCCCTTACTCCACATCCTTTCCAGCATAAACTATCATTAGTGTTTTTGACCTTAGTCATCTGACAGGAGTAAGATGGTATCTCAGAGTTTTGATTTGCATTTCCCTGATAACCAAGGAAGCTAAACATGTCCTTAAGTTTTGGCCATTTGAAATTCTTCTGTTGAGAATTCTCTGTTCAGTTCAGTACCCCATTTTTTAATTGGGTTATTTAGAATTTTAAAGTCTAATTTTTTGTGTTCTTTATGTATTTTGGAGATCAATCCTTTGTCTGATGTGGGGTTGGTAAAGATTTTTTTTCCCATTCAATAGGATTCTGTATTATTGACTTTGTTAGAAGCTCTCAGTTTAAGGAGGTTCCATTTATCTATTGTTGTTCTTATTGCCTGTGGCACTGGGGTTATATGTAAGAAATAGTCTCTTGTTCTCATGCATTGAAGGTTACTTCCCACTTTTTCCTCTATCAGGTTCAGTTGTTCTTATTGCCTGTGGCACTGGGGTTATATTTAAGAAATAGTCTCCTGTGCCCATGCATTGAAGGTTACTTCCCACTTTTTTCTCTATCAGGTTTAGTATGGCCAGAGTTATATTGAGGTCTTTAATCCATTTGGACTTGAGTTTTGTGCATGGCAACAGATATTGATCTATTTTCATTCTTCTTCAGGTTGACATTCAGTTATGCCAGCACCATTTGTTGAAGATGCTTTCTTTTTTCCATTGTATAATTTTTGCTTCTTTGTGAAAAATCAGGTGTTCGTAGATGTGTGGATTAATATCCAGGTCTTCATTCGATTCCATTGGTCAACATCTCTGTTCATTTTTTATTGTAATAATTGCAATTTATTTTATCATTTTGCATTAACAAGTATGTTTCAAATACACAAAAACAATGAGCATGCAAAAAATTTCCACCTCCTTAAAAAAATTCAAGACAAATATAATAAATTGATATAAGACAAGATTAGTGGAGTAACAAGTTGCAAGAAGATTCATTTGTAGTATTTTATGCAGAAAAGTCTAATGGGATACAGGATTCAAACTACAACATACAAAATAATCTTTTATTATTTGCAAAACTAACATTTTAATCATTACTAAAATAGTTACAGAATACCAAATGTCTGAATGTCTTTTTAATTTTTATTTTTTTAATATTAAAAAATTTCGCCTCCTCCCTACTTCTCACTCTCCTCCCCCTCCCTCTCCAGTCCAAAGAGCAGTCAGGGTTCCCTGCCCTGTGGGAAGTCCAAGGTCCTCCCCCATCCATCCAGGTCCAGGAAGATGCATGATCAAACAGACTAGGCTCTCACAAAGCCAGTACATGCAGTAGGATCAAAACTCAGTGCCATTATCCGTGGCTTCTCAGTCAGTCCTCATTGTCTGCCACGTTCAGAGAGTCCGGTTTGATACCATGCTTTTTCAGTCTCAGTCCAGCTGGCCTTGGAGAGCTCCCATTAGATCATCCTCACTGTCTCAGTGGGTGGGCGCACCCTTTACAGTCCTGACTTTCTAACTCATGTTCTTCCTCCTTCTCCTCCTCATTTGGGCCTTGGGAGTTCAGTCCAGTGCTCCAATGTGGGTCTCTGTCTCTATCTCCATCCATCACCAGATGAAGCTTCTATGGTGATATGCAAGATATTTGTCAGTGTGGCTATAGGATAGCCAGTACCTGGAAACAACCTACATGCCCTTCAATGGAAGAATGGATAAAGAAAGTGTGAAATATGTACACATTAGAATACTACTCAGCGGTAAAATACAATGACATCTTGAATTTTGCATGCAAATGGATGGAAATAGAAAACACTATTCTGAGTGAGATAACCCAGACCCAAAAAGATGAATATGGTATGTACTCACTCATAAGTGGACTCTAGCCATAAATAAAGGTCAGTGAGCCTATATTTTGTGGTCCTAGAGAAGCTAAATAAGAAGGTGAACCCAAAGAAAAACATATAGTTATCCTCATGGATACTGGAAGTAGACAAGATTGCCAAACATATCTGCTTTTATGCCAATACCAAGCTGTTTTCATTACTGTAGCTCTGTATTAGAGCTTGATGTCGGGGATGGTAACGCCTCATGCATTTCATTTATTGTACAAGGGTACTGGTTGAGAAAGCATCATTTTAGGAGAAAAACTTTTTTGTCTCATTTTTAGAAATTTAATTATACTTTTGGGTTCATGTTGGAAAACATAAATATTATTTTATCCTATTTCGATCAATTAAATTTAATCTCACTTGTGGAGTGTATTGGATATAGGAAAGGTTGGAATATCTTAGTTTGAGCATATTGCCTTCTAATAGCAGTGGTTTACTATGGGACATGATTGTGAGGTTGTTTTTAAGAGATACTTTTAATGATATAAGGTATTATATGGGAATTTCTGACATGTTGATAATTCATTGCTGGGATTTTCTACCCTTGATCATGTGAATTCATTATTTACTGTTTTGTGTTAGAACATACTGAGATGAAGCAATGTACTCTCTGTGATTGCGGAGACTGATAGGCTTACCTATGGAACACAAATGAAGATAAGGCCTCCCTCCTTTCCACAATCTTTCAGCATCCAATAATTCAGTATTTAAGAGTAGACTAATGACTAATTTCCCCATTATGTCCAATTAGAAAGCAGTTGGCTATATGTATAAAAGTCATAACTCTTTTGTACCAATGGGTGCATCTTTCCTGGAAAGCTTGCATTGTCGTTTGTAAAACAGCCATTGGAGAATGATGATGCTTCTTCTCCCCCATTAGCTTACATGAGTTAGCAAACATCGAGAAGTTATTCAGAACAATTATAGCTTTATTATTCCAGACTGTATACTGTGGGGCCTACATAGTCTTTAGTAATATGGTTTTATCATCTAATTCAGATGGACAATGAAGAGGAGTAGGAAAAACCTATATTGGTTTTGAAGCCTCTGGGGCATATATAACCAATGATGCTTAGTTGTGTATTTCACACCTAACACTAATAACACAGAGCTTCTAGAAACATCATTATGCAGCCTTATAGGATTTCTTCCTTCTTATTTTTTTATGTATTTTTGGATATGTTTAGAAAGAGCTTCTAGGTATTGGGAGCTATCATTAAGCAATGGGAATGGGTAAAAGGGTTGTGGGCTGAGAGCATCAACAAATAAGAGGAAAGGTAGATGTGTTACCAAGATCTATGTAGACTAATTGAAATGGAAGCAGGGAAGAGAATCCACTTCATATAGTTTAATAAGAAGCTGTGACTAAGACTGCATAAATTGTTGTGAAGTGTGGAAGTGAATGTGAACACAGTCTATCTGCCCACGTTGGTCAGCAGGTTACCAGGCAGTATCTACAGGAGTTGTCAGTAGAGAAAAAAATGATGGTGTTTAGAGGAAGTCGGTAGAAAAAGACCTGCCCTATGAAATTTTATGACTGTCACCATTTTGGTTTCTGCCATGTAGTCACAGTAACCAAGATGGTGTGAAGTTATATGACAGTTGCATTTTTATGATATTATTAGTAATGTGGTCAGCCACAGCATTAATGCCACAGCATAATTCTACCTAGAAGAAGTCACTCAGCCAAAATGGAAAGGAAACCCATGATAGCTTTCAAGGTGATAGCTTCCACATAGTAATGCAATCCCCTTTTCTTTTAATGCTATTTTAATTAGGCAGGGTAGTATGGGTATAGAGGGAGATGGTATTGAGGTCCTAGGCTGATAAGGCCTAAAAGAGCAAAATGAAAAAAAAATAAGGGTTTTCATAGTCTCAACTCAAATGGTCTGAGGCTATAGGTGCATGACAGAGTGATGTGATTCACAAAACTGGATAAATGACTCTCACATTGTAGTGGTGATAGAGATAACTTGAGAAATCACTCCTAAGGAATGTGAACTGCCCAGGTCCAGAATGGACGAAAGTGTTCGATAACTTTGGCCTCCTTTTCCCTGTTGTAGCATCGAGGGACTAGCCTGCCTGAGACACTGTTTAAAAGACTTTGCTTCAGGAGTTGAAAGGTCATATTCCACCAAGTCTCAAGTTTCTGTTGGCTTAAACAGCACAGGAAAATTTGTTAATAATATGCTTTTATTTTTATAAGAAAGGGACTTATCATCTGAGAGAGAGTTTAGGGATCTAGGTTTAGAAATTTGAGTTGTTAAAATCTGAAGAGCAGTAATGGAGGAATAAAAGAAGTACAGAAATAAAGATAGAAATAAGGATAAAGCAGAGACTTGACAATAGAAACATTTAGATTTCTTTTTTTGCTATTTTATTTATTGATTTATCTAAGTTGATCTGTTTTTAGAAGTAGAAAGCACTAAGTTTAGGCCAGGTATGGTTTTTGTGGATATTGGGCCGAGATCTAAAGGGAAAGGTGCCCAAAAGTAGCAGATCTGATGTTGACAAGACATAAATTTTTGAGGGTTAATATTATGCACACCAAAAGTGTCCTTGGATGCAAACATTTTTGAACTATCTCTTAAAACAAGTAGAATGCTACATTTGTTTGACAAGTCATTATCCTGAGCATAAAGTGTTCACAGCACCTAGCCTAATTTTTAGTTGAGGGTGTGTATTGTGTGTGGAAATCAGGTGTCAAAACCTGAGAGCAAAGTTGAGGAATTCCTAGAAGTCAGGAGAGGACCTAAGTCTGGGGAGCCTTCAGACATTGTCCAGGCCTTACCTTCTCAGTAAAATCCTGGAAGATTCAGTCTAAAACACAATCAACAAAGAGTCTTTGCTGATGAAGTCTGTAGATAGTGAAGAGAGGGTAGGTGAGGAATTGACCCAACTTTAATTTAAATAATTCACAAAAATTCTGAACGATTCAAATCAGGACTGCTGGGCGTTACATCATCCTGAGCTCACAAACAGCCATAATTCTAAAGTCTTACAAAAGAGATGTGTGAGGGTAGAGAAGGAAAGTCATCAAGAAGAGAGGGATAGCATGCAGGTCATACCAAAAGTTTTTTTGGGGTTAACCAATTAGACTCAGGAGTAATAAGATGCTGACAGACCTCAGCAGAAGTGTTCCTTTAATCAGATCAACTGAAGGATCACTGTCTCTCTGAGGAAGCAGAGACTGTGTAAGCATGTCTCAGAGAGGTGGTGAGGTTAGTGACTCAAAGAGTAGGAATGGAAGGTTCCATCTGCAGGTCAATTTTCTACAGTTTTCTGTAGTCTTAAAGTAGAAGATATCAGCAGAAGGAAGGTTGAGGGTTCTAACAGCCACCAGGTGTCAACAGCGAAGCCAACTTTCCTGTCTAGTTCCTCTCAGTATTCCTAGGCCTTCATGTCTTTATCACTTCAAGAATGAATATTAACATTTCCTTTATTTTTTTTTAATTTTATGTACATATCATGTAATTGCCTCTTGAGTTACCTTTCTTTCATTCATTGTTACTTTACAAATATATTTACTTTTTATAAGTTTGAAATTTAATTACTAATTATTTGCAACACTTCCTAAATGGATTATTTAAGTCTCATCTTTATGATTACATGAATCATTAAAATTTAGCAATTTATGTATTTTGGTATTAAAAAATTTGACTTAATTTTGGTTTCCTGAATGCTCTCTTTATAAAGTTAAGTGTTCTCACTCCACCTTAGTATTTAACTATTTAATGATTTTTCTTGAAAACAAAATTGACAATTTTACTCACCTTCTAAATGAGTATAATATTCACCTACATTTAAAATCTATTTAGATATGGGCATTTTCCTCTATTAAAAAGTGTTATGGCCGAGTTTTTTTTTCCAGTGCAAATTATGCCTAGGAAATTTTTTGGTATATTTGCTGTCTAGAATCCATATTTGTTAGGCATTTCAGTATATTTTTTAAATGTAACTATTTATTGTTTTATGTTTAGTATGTTTGGCCTATATGTGCACCAAGTACCCAAATAATACATAAGATTGATCTGAATAGGTGTTTGATATGGTTTTTATCTGCCACATGGTTTTGGGGAATCAAAAGTCCTCAAAAAGAATAGTTATTGTTCTTAAGCACTGAGCAACTCTTCAACCCTGGGCCCCATATTTTATATTTTTGATTAGAAATAATTTAAAAATTGTTTAAGGTACACTTTGAATTTCTTTGACCATGTTTGATCCTTAATTTCTCATACTTAATCACATGATATGTCCACATATGCTCTGATTATATTATTCCAAGTGATCTGAAAGAGACAACTTCCAGTGACACGATTCCTTATCCTTTGTTCCCAATATTCTTTCTTCCCACTTTCCAGGATATCTGTTAAGTCTTGAAGAGGGTAATTAACAATGTTCAGTGTAATAGTGAGCATTCAATAATCTCTTACTCATGGTACCTCTGCTAGATAATGGTCTCATCACTAACAGCTACCTACAGTAAAGGAAGTTTCTCTGATGTTGCTCAAAGCATAACTACCCATATTTAAAATATGATTAACTTCAAAAGTATCAATAAATTATAAAGTTTAATTTTAAAAAATGTAAAAGACTATTTTATTTGGGGAATACAAATTTTTAAGAATTTCTTGGGATTTTTGTTAAATCTGACATAATTCACCTACATTTAGTTGATATTAATTTTATACATAATTAAATAAGTGGCTTTTCTACAATAATAGACATAGAGAAAATCAGGAAAATTGTGGAGGGCCGCAACCACATTCTCCATTACAAGAAGGCGCTGGCATCCGGCCTCACCACCTGGTGAACAAGATAATGCACATGTGCTTGGTAACCTTCCACTGCTGCATCCCTGCCTACTCCTGAGGCGTCATCTGGGTTGATGGGCAGCAGACCAATCCAAGAGTGACACGTCCGAGGCGAGGACTGTTTCCTATATAAGGGATGGGTTCCCCTCATTCTGGGTCTCCGCTTTGTAAGCTTATGTTCTCTCTCTCAAGACGCATTAAAGCTTTTCTGCAGAAGGATCCCAAGTGTGCCGTGTTGTTCTTGCTGGCCAGACGGTAGCGCGGGACATTTGGTGCCGAAACACGGGATGCCAGGGGACCCTGAACACTGCTCACACGCCGGAGACCCCTTGGACACAAAGAGGATTCAGAACTGCAGGTCTGTATGCTCAGAGAGGTATGACTATTCCTGGACTTTTTGATTTGGGGCTTGACTTGTCTCTGCCTTGGGAAGGTTTCATAGAGGCCTTGGTACTTCTTTTAGCAGTTCTCTTATTTTTTCTTTTGGGATCACTTTGGAATTGCTTAGAAGATGAATCCTGCCAGGCGGTTGTTGCAGAAGGATGAAGTGTATTGGAGGAAGTCCAGGATAGCATGCCAGAAACTGAGCGCAGTGAGAGGTTGGGCACACGCAAGAAAAGGACAGTCGCAGATAAGAAAAAAGGACCCCCCAGTGGTTCTAAGAAAATAAAAACGGGGGAAAAGACTGACCTACAAGGTCAAAAGCTTTCTGATACCAACAACAAGAAAAAAGGAAAGAACAGCAGTTTATATCCTCTGCAGGAGCTCAAAGCTCTGCAAATTGAAAGTGACCATGAAAGTGAACATGAGAACGAAAGTTCTGGCTCGGGAGAAGAGGTAGAAGAACTAGATACAGAGGAGAAGGCAGAATTAGAAGAAGAAGGGGCTAAATATGAGAGGGAAAGATATCCCCATAATGGGGCACGGTCTTCCAGTGGTAGGGCCATGAGAAGGTTATCCCAAATGGCCCATCTGCCTCCTTATGAGCCGCGCCCTCCCACAACTGCCCCTCTGGTGCCTCCTTATGAGAAACGCCCTGGGCCAAAGACTTTTTCATTTATCCCTGACAAGGTCAAGAAAAAGTTGCGCCTGGCCTTCCCCATTTACAAAGGGGAGAATGGGCGGGTGCATGCACCTGTGAAATACAACCAAATAAGAGTTACCAGAATCAGTCAGAAAGTATGGAGTGACTGCTAATTTTACCTTAGCCCAATTGGACAGATTGGCCTTTACTGCCATGACTCCGGCTGACTGGGAGACAGTTACAAAAGCGTCGCTCATCAGCATGGGTCAATATTTGGAATGGAAAGCCCTATGGCATGAGGTAGCCCAAGAACAGGCCAGAGCTAACGCTCAGGCCTTAACTCCAGAACAACAACAATGAACCTTTGACCTCCTGACCGGGTGAGGGCACTTCGCTGCTGCCCAGACAAACTATCCTTATGGCGCCTACCGCCAGGTAGCCAATACAGCTATAAGAACATGAAAAGCCTTGTCAAAAAAGGGAGAAGGGAGCACTCCACTCACCAAGATTATACAAGGGACTCAGGAGCCTTTTTCAGATTTCATGGTAAGAATGACTGAGGCAGCAGGACACATTTTTGGCGATACTGATATGGCCATGCCACTCATTGAGCAGCTCATTTTTGAGCAAGCCATGCAGGAGTGCCGTGCTGCCATAGCCCCTAGGAAAAATAAAGGGTTACAGGACTGGCTCAGGGTCTGTAGAGAACTAGGAGAACCCCTGACAAACACAGGTTTGGCTGCAGCCATCATGCAGTCACAAAAACGCCCTTTTAAAGGGCCAGACAAAAGAGTTTGCTTTAAATATGGGAAGCCAGGACATTTTAAAAAGGATTGTAGGTCATCAAAAAAGGAGAGAGTGCCTCCTACCCTTTGCTCGCACTATGGTAAAGGTTATCGTAGGGCTGAGCTCTGCCGCTCCATTAGGGATGTCCATGGCAAGATCCTCCCACCATTAGAAAACCCACAGACTGATGGTCCAAAAAATGGGATGATGGGCCCTCGGTCCCAGGGCCCCCAAAAATATGGAAACAAGTTCGTCAGGACAACGACCGAGGGACCCTCGGAGGCAGAACAAAAATGGACTTACGTGCCTTCACTGACTTCCTATTGATGGCCCAAATGGGTGTACAGCCCGTCCCTATGCAGCTGCCTGAGCCCCTACCCCCTGGAAGCATGGGCCTGCTTTTAGGGCATGGCTCGCTTACCCACAGGGACTGATTGTCCACCCAGGCCTTGTTGATAGTCAGCACACTGCTAAAATACAAGCCCTATGCTCTTGCCCTAATGGAGTTTTTCCCATCGCTTCAGATGTGTCACTCTTGGATTGGTCTGCTGCCCATCAACCAAGATGATGCCTCGGGAGTAGGCAGGGACGCATCAGTGGAAAGTTACCAAGCACATGTGCATTATCTTGTTCACCAGGCGGTGAGGCCGGATGCCAGCGCCATCTTGTAATGGAGAATGTGGTTGAGGCCCTCCACAGAAAATAATCATGTTTCTGATTGTAAAACAATCTAAAACTAACACTGAATATATGAAAGCCTACATGAAGTAGTTCTAATGGAATGTACAGCATACTTAAGAACAAAACTGAAAACATATATGAATATGAAAGACCTTCCATGCTCATAGTTCAAAAAAATTAATATTCTAAAAATAGCCATAATAGTAAAAATGATTCAACTCTATCCAACTCCACTAAAACCTAAAATAATATCTAAAAATTATATAGAGAAAAGAAACATCAATTAAAATTTTGATAAACTGTAAAGTAATGTTGAAGGCATAAGCATATCTCATTTAAACTTATGATACATAGAGTTAGGAAAACAGCATCGTGGTGTTGGAGCAACTGGGAGAAAACTAAATGCACTTTGATCTATGAATGTGGTAAAGTGCAGAAAGTTCTTCCAAGAAGGTGTCTTTCTAGAAGAATTGTACAACCATGGTAAGACAATGACCTTGAAAGCAAGGACAGGATGGGAATGCCCTGTCATTCCCCCAAAATCTCAGTGGGTAATATAAAAGCCTAGGGGAAATATCCTTTGCTCTTTTCATATGACCAGAGATAATAAGAAATAACACCTGGTGTATTTCCTCATTTTCTGTCATTTGCTTAACCTTACTGTGAATGATCTTTCGTATTATACTTGCTTTAATTTTAGAAAAGAGAAGAGCTTTGCATGCACTATGCAGACACAGTCCTTTGTGTTTTCCAACATAAACCTTTTTTTTTCTTTTTCTTTTTCTTTTTCTTTTTCTTTTTTTTTCTTTCTTTCTTTTTTTTTTTTTTTTTTTTTTGGTTTGTGAGACAGGGTTTCTTTGTAGCTTTGGAGTCTGTCCCCTGGAACTAGCACCTTTAACATTTCCTTCTATCTTTAAAGTTTGAGCCTCACGGTCATGGTGGGTCAACACATTGTATAATCAGAAAAATGAGTTAAAAAAAGAGAATAGAGATTAAACACGAAGTCAAAGTCAGACATTTCATCCAGTTGAATTGTCCAAAGCATTAAAAAATAATTACCTGACATTGTTGGTGGTGCTATTTTAATGTGTGGCCTTAACTATTTCAAAAGATAGCAAGATAAATAAAACAAATAACAGAATCCAGATTCACAAAACAGTATGAGAGAAAAGCTTAATAGTTATGTTGAAGACTGAAGAAATATTTGTAAAATTAAAAATATAAGATACAAAAACAACACATGAGATACCAACATAGGACCTACAGAAAAAAAAAAAACCAAACACTTCTCCAAAGAAATATAGGTAGTGTATACCTACATAAAAAAATTTAACATCCTATGTGTTTGAAATGTAAATTCTATTTCTACTGAGGATAACTCTCAGTGTGTCATAGTGACTGTTATCAATAAGTCAAACATCAGATGCTTGGTAGAGGGGGAAATAGATACTCCTATATGCACTGGTATTTGGAATTGGAATGTCAATTAGTTCGTTTAGGTTATTAGCTGATATGTAGTTTACATATTAAAAAGTAAAGACAATTAGCAAATGATCACTGTATTATTACTTCATATGCACATGAAGACTACAGATTTCATACAGTTGAGATGCTGGTGTTATCTATGTGCTAATCAAATAGTGAAAAGTAGACCTAATTTCAGCTCCTAGCTAGAAGGTAAATAAAATCTGGCATCTATCACATGTACTTCTCAGAGATCGGATGGACCAAAGCCTATTGCATATCAGAAAATGAATGCAAATGGGGAATCATCACATTGTGACTACAACATCAAATACTGCATTTTTCTACAATATATAGAATTTAGAAAGAATGATATATGAAACAAGGGAACTATGATCAAGGACAAAGATGACCAATAAGAAGGAGAAGGCAGTACAGGGGAGGGATTTGAAAGCACTAACATGATGAAGTACATTATACAGCAGTGTCAAAAAAACTTTTCATAAAACATTAATTAAGATGTACATTAAATATATGCTAATGTAATTAAATGAAACAAGTAAAAATGGAAAGATAAGTAAAAGGAAAAAAGAGAGAAAGAAGAGGTAAAGAAAGGAAGGCACTGAAAGTATATAAATTCATGAGAGAGGAGAGGGAATAAAAATATAAAAACCTAAGTTTTAGTTTCCCAGTTTCAGAAGTGATGTGCATTATTATTTAAACTTACACGTCTGAACAGTTTTGGAGTACTGCTGTGACACTATACCTCCAATAATGCATGGGCATTGTGAACATTTCTGCACTTTCTCACTGCTGAAATGACTGTAAGACAAAAATGAGTGATACTGATGAAGTAGCTGACATATGACAGAAAAATCAACTTTCCAAAGTAGATAAAATATACTTAATTTATTATTGTCCTATGTAAATTATGAAATTATTTAGCAATGAGTCAATTTAATATGCACACTACATAAAAATATGTGAACATAGATTTAATTGGTGCAGCAGAAAGACAGATTGACCATGCTTTTCCTGACTCAATTATTTTTGAGCTTTAGTTCTGAAACTGTGCCAAGGAATCTTGCTTGGAAATTGGCCCCTGTAGATGACCACATGTTGCATGATGCTCATTGTTATTACATGAAGAACCTGGAATCATAAAGCGGAAAAGCCAGCATCCACTCGCCTGTTTATACCACAACAATTCCTGGGCTTCATTTGGGTCACAGTAGACCAAGAAAATTTTCATTTCACAGAGAACTGCATAAAATTTCTAGGCTTTTCAATTTATCTTCACAATATGAATAATGAATTCAGCTAAAATGTTAAAACAAATACCTAAAGGAAAATAAAAGATTTAGTACAGATGTTTTCTAATGCTTATGTAGATTTATTTCCTACGTTATTTGGAAAAGAAGAAGAGCAGAAAAAATTTTGGGGGCATAGACTCTTATAAGAGGTTTTTGTTTGTTTGCTTACTCCTCACTAATTTTGGCTCACAGTAAGTATTTTTAAAATCAGAATGGATTAGATAAGTTAAAGTGAAATAGATGATTCAATAAAAAAAATCTGTGCATAGTTATCATTTGTTAATTTTATAAGTAACTCAGAATTTTTATGAACACATATGTGTAGATGGTGGAATGAGATTCTATAATAAACAAATATCATCTGATACTGCAGTTATAGAAAACTTTGACTTTGAACTATCAGATACTAGAAACATCCTATTAATATTCCTATTAGAAGTGATTAGTTTTTAATTGGAGAATAATAATCGAAATTATTAAAAAAATAAGGAATTAACAATGTATTAGGTTTGTTTTGCATCTTTGTTTACTATTTATGTAATACTTAAATTGGGTTTAATTAACTCATATAATAAAAATCAGGGACACAAAACCCTAAGTCATATTTATGCTCAAAATCTACTTAAATACATAGACACAATTGTGTTAAATTCTCTTCATTCATTTGAATTTTTGAATTATTTACCTAATATAAAATAAATGGATAGTAAGGAGTACTGTATAGAGGCTAATATTTGTTGTAGCCTAAATGAATTATTTCATAGCAGTACCAGTTCCACCAACATTGCGAAGTATACTAACCAATATGAGCACATAAACAAGTGGTGCTTTATATATCTGTCTCTTTGGGCAGTTAAATTTTATACAACCTCAAACTGCAAAATAATGTTGTTTGAGAGAAAACACAATTATAATAAAGGACTTTTAAATGCATATACACAAACATTTTAAATCACTCAAGTTAAGTATTGTCTTTAATTTCTGCAGATTTTAGAACCATTAACTATGAATGCCTGGAACCACACAAATGAGCCTAACTTCATGCTTATGGGATTGACAGATTCCAAGGAGATCCAGCTTGTCCTCTCTGTGCTCTTTCTCTTTATATACGTGGCCACTGTGCTGGGGAACACAGGCATGATGCTAATCATCCGTCTAGATGTCCAGCTTCACACTCCAATGTATTTCTTCCTCACCCACTTGTCATTCCTTGACCTCATTTACTCAACTGTCATCACACCTAAAACCTTAGAGAACCTGCTGACTTCCAGAAAGAACATTTCCTTCATGGGCTGCTTCAGTCAATTATACCTTTTTGCCCTCTTTGCTGTTACTGAATGCTTCATACTGTCCTCAATGGCCTATGACCGCTATGTAGCTATCTGCAATCCCCTAAACTATCCAGTTATTTTGTCCTCAAGGCGCTGCCATTCTCTCATCTCTGTATCCTACGTTATTGGAGCTATGGACTCCATTAGCACTATTTCTCCCATAATCACCTTGAATTTCTGCAATTCTAAGGTAATCCATCATTTCTTTTGTGATGCATTCCCAATTTTAGCCCTGTCCTGCAGTGATACCCAAGATGCTGAGGTCAACATATTCATTTTAGCTGGAGCTACTCTACTGGTTTCCCTTTCCATTATTTTCTTATCATATGTGTCTATTCTCTCTACGATTTTGAAGATAAATTCCTCTTCAGGTAAGCACAAAGCCTTTTCCACTTGTGCCTCCCATCTCCTAGGAGTCACTGTCTCTTATGGAACTATGAGTTTTTCTTATTTGAAGCCAAGCAAGTCCTACTCTCTGGGAAAGGATCAAGTAGCTTCTGTTTTCTATACAACTGTGATCCCCATGCTGAACCCACTCATTTATAGTCTCAGAAACAAAGAAGTGAAAAGTGCTGTCAGGAGACTTATGAAAAAGAGAGAGGGCTCCCAGAAATTTAAATAACAATGTTTGTATACATTTAAACACTTCTCTCTTTTTTTTTTTTTGTACTGATCACATCACTTGTTTGCTTTGTTTTGGTTTTTGTTTGCTGGTTTGTTTTTGTTTTTCAAGGCAGTGTAGCCCTGGCTGTCCTGGAACTCACTCTGTAGACCAGGATGGTCTCAGACTCACAAACATCCTCCTGCCTCTGCTTTCCAAGAGCTATGATTAAATATGTGATCCACCACTACTTGAATATCGATTATTTCTTTACCATCTCTCTCTTCATGAAACTATGTTCTTTGTTTCCTTTCTGTATTTGTGTAGAGCTTCCTTTTCATGACCAAAGTTTGGGATTTCTCAGTACAGGACTTCAAAAACCTGTGTCAATTGAAAATCAAGAAATGCATATGAAACCCATGCTTTGAATATTTGAGATTATCCATAAAAATGGCATGCAACTGAGAAAATATTTTAAATTCTTAAGCTTATATATTATTTAATATGTTATTAAATGTGAGATATCTGACTTAGAGAACATTAGACTGACACATTAACATTTTCAAAAGTGATTCTCTTTGTAATATGAATGATTTTTTCTTATTGTTGTTATCGCTAGTGAGTGACCTTTTAAGTCTCATTTTCCTCATTTGAATAAAATAAAAAATGTTTAAAAGTCAATGTGATAACAAAAGGAATATAACATATTCATGAAAATGAAATTCTCTGCTTATTATAATTTAAAAACATTGCTAAATTATATTTGTTGTTGATTTGAAGAATATTTACAGATACTTAACCACATTACAGTTAATCAAAATATACAAATAGCCAGAAATAAAGTCAATGGTTATGAAATTTGTTTTTGATTTAAATAATTGAAACAAAATTAAAATAGTATATTGTAATATTGGTGACAATATGGAAATTGTTAATGGTTATTAAGTAAAAGAAGCACTAAATAAATATTAACATATTTTTCACATTTTTATCAATCAGTAACTTGATTGTACTTTTGTATAGTGTAACATTACAAATGCATGTCATTTTCTCTATATTCTTTATAACTTCCTTTATTCACTGAAAAGTCAAATATTTCACTATCTTTGTGAATATAAGTTGTGCATTAAATGTATTCTCAGTGTGTGGGCAAGATCTTACTTACTGTTAGAGTTCATATCCTATATACACATCAAGTCAAGAGTTCCAGGTACAGAATAACCCCTATGTGTGCAGCTGCTAAACTTTAAAAAGTCAGATCATTTGCAATATTGAAAGAATCTTTTCACTGACTTTTATTTTATTAATTTACAATTGTAAAATGTTTAAAATAAATCATTTAAATTAAATGATTGACAGAGGTTTAATGTATTAGAGAAGATAATACTCTAAGGTATTTTATTGACTATAAATTTGTATTTTGCTCTAATCAAAAACATTTTCAGGAAGAGGATTACATTTATTTTCAGAAGTAAATGTGTATATAATACTATTTCTTTTTTAATGTGTATTTCATTAAGCATTCTTTTAGAAAATGTAGTACCACTTTCTTAGTGTTATAGTTACAGTTATATAAATATAAATTATACATTTATTTATTACATTTCTAAAATAGTTTATCTACTTATTTAAGACTACTTCTTTCCTACATATATATATATATATACTTGTATATATATTATTATGATTATTTCTACAAACCTAAGCTTTCCAGTTCGTTCAGATACTAGATATTTTCCAATTTTATCTCGTTCAAAGACTGACATTGGAGTATATCAATAATCCACGACAATTGTCTTATTTTTCTTCCAGTGACTGAGTTCTCTGTAATTTATAATTTTGTTACTCCTATTTGTTTATTTTTGTTGTAAATAAAACAGTTAAATAAATGTTCACAATTAGTATTTTCTAGTTTGTTTTTCTTTGATTTTGAATATGCTTCATTCTGTATACTTTCCTCATTTTCTGTCATATTTTGTTGCTGGTATTTAAAATAAATATATTTTTAAGCCAGTGAGTAATTTACAATGAGTGCTCATCTGTGAAAAGGACATCAGCATTGCACACACAGTATTTTGACTGTATTAGCCCCTGCTATCATTGTGACATCCATGACACGAAGAAATACCAGTGTTTGTTTCATATTACTCTAGTCAATCCTCCAGCTGCCTGTCTTCTTCAGTGTTACCTGAAACTTGTAAGGGGGTGATATTGATGTCTAATTATGACTGAGTGCTCATCTGTCATGTATTCTCAGCACTTTGTACTGTTAAGAATCTCCTCATTAACTGCTACCCATAGAAATGAGGAGCTTCTCTGAAGTAAGCTGTGAGATGCACTCACACACACCTAGAAGGCAGTTGTCCAACCATATTTTCCTTGTCTTGTCTATTTCTATGTCTAGGAACCTTGCGTCTCTTGTATTGGCAACTGTAGTCAAAATCTGTCACTTTGTAGACTGTCAAAATTGCAAACAATATTTTATTTTAAGTGAGATGTCATACCTACTTTACATTAACATTTATATAGTATGATTACCAACTAAAGCTATATTCAACATGAAATATTTTATGTCTACTTTTCAATTTAATTATTATTTCTTTATATATTATATCCTTTGTATTGTGTTGCATACCTTAGTCAATGCTATAAGAATAATCACATGCATAGCAAATTGAGGTTTAAATTTGGGAATTTTGTATCTTGAGTCTTATCTCATGTTTCATGAGTCAGAAAAAAGCTTGGAGGATGTAGCAACAAGAATAATAATTTCTTAGTTTATGATGCTAATATGAAAGGTTTTAAAACTATAGCTCAAACTTAATGTATAAATAGAATCATATTATATGAAATCACCAGTTTATTTTTTTTTGACAATGCCTGTTTCTCACAAAAGCTTGGATTCAAAGCACATTCATCAACAGTCAGATATACAATAATCTCTAATATGACCCCTAATATAACATAGACCTGTTTCTCTTTTTCAAATATTTGTGCTCCATTTTCTTCCAATATAAAATTGATAAATATATATTTTTCTCTTTTTTTCTCTATAGGTAATTGGACATTGAATCTTAGACATGTGGCAAATTCTCTGACTTTGTCCCATGTACCTAAACTTTTTTATTCTTTTATTTTGAGCCAAAAATTATAGGCAATTGTCTCAACTTTACTTGAGATTTCATTCCCCTCATCTTATTTTCTTAGAAACTGAATATTTTTCCAGAATTAAGAGGCTGAACACTTACTGCCTTTTTCTTTTTTTTCAATTTTGTATGTTTTGCCTACATGTGTATATATTACACTTCAGTAGCTTCCTCCATGTCTATGGGATTCCCCATGTTATTGAAGTTATGAATGGTTATGCGCTGCCAGCTGTATAATGAGAGCACATATAACACTCTGCAAGAGCAGTTCTTAACCTCTGAACTATATTTAGTCCCAATACTTGGAATAAGAAATTCCTTTTTCTTGTCTACTGTGTCTTATGACTTACTTAAGACCTAGAATAATTCTTACAGAATGGTCTATAGAATGAATAAAACAACTGTCAAAAGGAATGTCTGTTTTTTCCTTCATTCTATGCGTAAAATAGGAGACTGAAGCCATAAAAGCTAGGTTTTAATCTTGAAGCCAGTATTAAGAGAGTTACATGGGAAAATTTAATTTTGTGTACTGTTTTCTTTAGTAAGTAGTGATACCAAATATATTTCTTGGAATGCTTATAAGACCTACATGAAATGATATATGCAACTGACTCTGATCAATATCTAGTAGAGTACATATATGTGTGGATTATTATCACAAAGGAGGAATGTTTGTTTTGGCTACATTAGTTTTTATATATTTGAAAATATAATTGGGAAGTTAGTTCAGCTAGAGAAAAGCAATATTGTTTTATAGAGCATTTTATGTAACATGAGTACTTATATGCCTTTCTTTATATTTTATGAAGAATGTACAGGAGAATATTTGTGAATGGACTAATAATTATGATCAAATGAGGACAAGGCAAGGAAGGGCATATCACAATGTCCATGTGCTCAGAAATTTCTATTGCTTCTCTTTATAGGAGCACATTTCCTGAGAAGAAAATAAAACAATCCTGAAATTCAGAAGATGCACTTTCATAAGATCAAAAAGTAGAACAAACCTTTTAATTAATTTTTAAACAATCTTCTTTTAATTTGTATAACAAACCCAGTTACCTCTCCCTCCCTGCTTACTCTTCTTCCCTACACCCCCTACCCATTCCTCAGAGAGTGTGAGGTCTTCAACTGGGGGTCAACAAAATCTGTCACATCACTCGAGGCAGGAACATTCTTTATGGTCATCTTGTACACAGGAATTATCTGCATTCAACTGATATTTCTAGTTCTTGTTTTGTTTTGATAGGTGAGAGCTTTCAAAATATGACACTCAGTAAGACAGAAATTTACAGTTCTGTGGTTATATAAGAGAAATCCATAAATGAGCATTTGAGGGGAGTAGACAATTCACAAAAGAAGTTCAATTGACTTAAGAGCACACACACATATTTTTAACATCAGGAGCAAAATGCATAGAAAATCAATATTGAGAATCAATCTTATTCATGGAAAATGACTGTGACATGAAATGTCAGTGAAAGCAGGGAAGGTTGAAGTCCAATACTAATACATGTGTGTGTGTGTGTGTGTGTGTGTGTGTGTGTGAATGTGTGTATGTGTGTGTGTGTGTGTTTATGAACTATACATCACTGAATCCATGTTAGGGTTTTTTATGTTGGTTCCTCAAAAGAAAATAGAAGTTCCTTATAATACAACTATAATAGACATACACACACATTTACATATTACTAAAGAAAGTAAAGACACTGTACTTTAGAGATAATCATATTCATATAACAAATCAAAATAACCAAAGGTTAGAAGAGCCCTAGATATCATCAACAGAGGAATAAAGAAAAATTGTCTCATATACAAAACTTAGTATTCTTAGTAAATTTGATGAACAAATACTATAGGTTTGGTGCGGGAGAATTGTCTGTATTCTGTCAACCATGTTTTAAATAAATGCTGATTGGCCAGGCAGGAAGTATAGGCGGGAAAATCAGACAGAAAGTAGAGGTGATGCAACGAGAACAGGAGAATTCTGGGAAGGAGGAAGTTTATTCCTCCCAGTCCTGCGCAGATCACCAAGGAAACAGGATGTGACCTGCCAGCTGAAAAAAGTACCAAGGCATATGGCTAAAATAGATCAGAATAATGGGTTAATATAAGTCATAAGAGCTAATAAGAAGCCTGAGCTAATGGGCCAATCAATAAATTATGGTGACCTCTGTGTGATTTTCTTTAGGGCTAAACAGCTGTGGGGTACCAGGTGGGACAGAAATCCCAACAAGAAAGACCCCCATGTTACATTGGTTATTGAAAAATTGGTAGAAATAGAGAACATTATGTTAAGTGAAATTAAGCAGACTAGGAACAAATTCATATGTTTTCACTTACATGTGAAATATGAAAACAAACTGATTTGAATTGTCAAAAGTTATTATTTGGAAAGAGAAATATATCATTCAGGTTGAGGAATGAGGTTGTGATAGAGAAGAAGAGAGTTACTATTATTAAAATAAAATATACCACTGTAAAATACTGATGAACTAAGTAAAAACTAGTTCTAAAGGAAAGGAAAAATTTCCATTTCCTATGTAGTGGCAGAAAAAGAAATTATAATGTAATAGCAAAATAATTCAAGAGAGGAGTAAGGATAAAGACAAGATAGATAGAGATCAAATAACCCTTTCTCAAGGTGAGTGGATGAACTCAGTACCTTCTGGAGTAAAATTTATGCAGAAAGTCAATCTTAACTAATACTCAACTCTCATTTTCTTCACTACTTTTAATTTGAGTTAGTTTGTATTAGAATTTCACACATAAGTCCTCTATCTATTCCAGGATTCCCTTTCCCCTCTTTGATTCTTTCTGTGTCTATAACTGGTCTCAAGTATTTTTTTAATTACTTTATGGCTTATATGGCTTACTGAGTCTCTTCAGTATTTGTTTTATGCGCATGCCCCTAGAACTGGCCACTTGGATATCTTATTAGTTAGCTCAGACAACTTATCAGTTAGCTAACAAGAAAGAAAGCCTATTTCCTGCTCTCAGAGCCTGTAACTTTTCATCTATTGTGGAGAACATATGTAAGTGATCTGTTTGTCACAGTTTGTATGTTGTTCTAAAGTCTGCAGATTATCTTATCTCATCATTATCAACTAATATTCTTCTTATAAATTATATTGAACTCAAATATTTTGATCAAGTGTATGATTCCTGTTAAAGTAACTTCATTCACCACACAAATAAACTATATTCTAAAATTCTGAAATATTCATTCTTTCTGAAGAAACCTCAGGAAAAGTAATTTCAGAATTAAGTGAATCAAGATAAATAATAATCTATTCTTCTCTCTCACTGTGAAAGACGGTCAGATAGGGTCTTAGTTCAGTTAGAGCTAGTGTACAGAGGTTCCCACTCTTAACTCAGAAGCTACTTCCGATTAACAACTGCTCACAAAAAGAAAATAAGTTTTTTCAACAGTGTCTCAAATGTTAAACAAACCACACTTAAATGCAGAGCCCATTCTTATCAAACCTCCTTAGCGATCAGGGAAACCCTAATCAAAACAACATAGAGATACCATCTTATACCTGTCAGAATAGCTAAACTCAAAAACACCAATGATAGCCTATGCTGGAGAAGATGTGGAGTGAGAGGAACACTCATTCATTGTTGGTGGGAATGCAAACTTGTGCAGCCACTGTGGAAATCAGTGTGGCGGTTTCTCAGGAAACTGGGAGTCAACCTACCTCAGGACCCAGCATTTCCACTCTTGGGAATATCCCCTAGAGATGCCCTATCATACTACAAAAGCATTTGTTCAACTATGTTCATAGCAGCACTATTTGTAATAGCCAGAACATGGAAACAACCTAGGTGCCCCTCAATAGAAGAGTGGTTAAAGAAGGTGTGGAACATATACACATTAGAGTTTTACTCAGCGGTAAAAAACAATGACAACTTGAATTTTGCATACAAATGGATGGAAATCAAAAACGCTTTACTGAGTGAGGTAACCCAGTACCAAAAATAGGAATATGGTATGTACTCACTCATAAGTGGATTCTAGCCATAATTAAAGGTCTTTGAGCCTATAATTCGTGATCCTAGAGAAGCTAAATAAGAAAGTGAACCTGAAGAAAATCGTATTGTTATCCTCCTGGATATTGGAAGTAGACAAGATTGCCAGGCAAACTTGGGGGCAGAGGGGGGTTGGGGGGAGGATGTAAGGGGAGTTGGGTAGAGAGAAGGGAGAAGGGGAGGATTCGGGATAGTTTGGGGGAATGGAATCGGTGGGATGGAGGAAGGATGGATATGGGAGCAGGGAAGTAAATATCTCAACTAAGGGAGCCATTTTAGGGTTAGTAAGAGACTTGGTTCTAGAGGGATTCCCAGGTCCAAGGAGAGATCCCCAGATTGTTTCCTGGGCAGCAGTAAAGAGGGTGCATGAACTGGCCTCGTCCCATAACCATACTGATGAATATTTTGCATACCACCATAGAACCTTCATCTGGCGATAGATGGAGATAGAGACAAAGTTCCACTTTGGAGCACTGGACTTAGCTCCCTAGGTCCAAATGAGGAGCAGAAGGAGAGAAAACATGAGCAAAGAAGTGTGAGGCCCTGTCTTCCCTGTTCCTTGAGGCAAAGCACAGGATGCAGGAAATGTTTAAGCTAACCAGCTAAGCTTCCTGCTAAGTTTCCTGCTTGCTTCTGCTGTAGCCTGGTATATTAGCCCAGGGGCTCTATATCACTTTAAAATGGTAATTTCTCAACCTGCCTGGAAGAGCCCAGACACCAAGGTTCATCTTACCTGTCTGACACTGCCTTGCACCCTAGACCACCTGCCTGTGGAGAAGCTCTCACAGGTGCCAGTTTCCCCAGCCCCCTCTGGGTGGGAGGAGTTTTTCTTTACTGGGGCAAAAGGGTATATTAACCGCAGATTAAGCTGAATAAATTGGGCATTCTCTTCTTGAGTATGACTCGAACTCTCTGTTTCTGTGTCATGTGTGTCTTGTGTTTTAACCCCTAGGACAATATAGAACTCGTGGGAGGTGGGTGGTGATGTTGACCCCATGGCGTGGAGCGACCCCCACAAGGAAGTCAGGATCACAATGGGTACGTCCACCCACTGAGATGGTGGGACTGATCTAATGGGAGCTCACCAAGGCCAGCTGGACTGGGAGCAATGGAGCATGTGATCAAAATGGACACTCGGAACGTGGCTGGCAATGAAGGCTGACTGAGAAGCCAAGGACAATGGCATTGAGATTTAATTCTACTGCATGGACTAACTTTGTGGGAGCCTAGTTTGTTTGAATGTTCACCTTTAAAGACCTGTATGTATGAGGGAGGACCTTGGACTTCCCACAGGGCAAGGAACCCTGACTGTTCTTAAGACTAGAGAGGGAGGGGGAGGGGGGAAGGGGTGGGAAGGGGAAGGCGGGGAGGGGGAGGGGGGAAGGGGGAAGAGGGAGGGGGAAGGAAAAGGGAGGTGGGGAAGAGGTGGAAATTTTAAAATAAATAAATAGAAAACATATTGTTATCTATGAATCCTTTTTTTAATCATGTAGACTAAATTGTAATTATTTCAGCCTCTGCAAATCTCATCATCCATCCAGTCTTAGGAAAGTACTATTGACATATGTCATGGAATTCCAAATAATGTTTTGTACTATTGTCTCTTCCGGGGCTTCTTTGCTATCTCAAAACTTCCTTGATGTTTTCTTGTCACTTGAATTTTTTTCTAGGTAAACACACACACACACCAGAGATAGATAGATGATATAGATAGATAGATAGATAGATAGATAGATAGATAGATAGACAGATAGATAGATAGATGATAGATATATATTCTTGTAAATATATACATGTATAAATATATGTGTATACATATATATGTATGTATTTTTTCTGTTTCTCTTTCTACTAAGTTGGTTAATATATTTAGTTTGTAGTGGTTCACACTGTCTTTGATCTTATAGTTTTGTCATATAGTTTGAGAACAAGTATTGTGATAATGTCACAACTGTTTTCTGGGAGAACATTTTTGTATTATTCAGAAAGAGACTTTGGTGCTCCATTTGAATTTAATACTGTTTTATTATAGTCTGTGAAGAATGTCATTAAAAGTTTGATGGTGATTGCATTGTGAGAATAGACCTTTAAGTAGTGTGTCCATCTCCACAATATTAAACACCAGTATCTTCTTTTTAATTTAATGTAAGTGGCATATATGAATATACCGTCATATGAACATTTTCTCCTAGACCACTTAGTATATAAATAGTCTATGTTCATTAACTCCCATTATTATCTATTTTTTCATAGTTCTATAAACAGTAAACTATCTTCAATATTGTTTTGTGGGATTCCAACATGAAGAACATCATGGAAGCTAGCACATTTATTCTCAAGGGACAAACCAACAACTCTGAACTGCAGATCATTCTATTTTTCGTCTTTCTAGCAATCTACCTTTTTACTCTAATAGGAAATGTAGGACTGATTATTTTAGTCCTTGAAGATCCACAACTCTACACCCCCATGTACTGCTTCAGCTGTGCATTGTCTTCTGTGGATGCCTACTATTCCTCAGATATCACGCCAAATATGTTAGTATGTTTTATGTCAAAAAACAAAATCATTTCATTTCATGGGTGTGCAACACAGATGTTCTTTGCTGTTACATTTGGAACAACAGAATGCTTTCTTTTAGCAGCAGTGGCTTATGATCGCTATGTAGCCATTCACAGCCCACTTATGTATGCAGTGAGCATGTCTCCTAGAGTCTATATGTCACTCATCATTGCTTCCTATGCTGGTGGGATTCTGCATGCTGTTGTTCTCGCAGTGACCAAGTTCAGCCTGTCTTTCTGTTGTTCCAATGAAATTAGACATATATTTTGTGATATACCTTCTCTACTTGCTATTTTCTGCTCTGAAACTTATGTAAATGAGCTCCTGCTCTTCTTCTTTGTGAGTTCCATAGAACTAGTCACCATCCTGATAATTCTGATCTCCTATGCTTTTATCTTCTTGACAATTCTTAAAATGAATTCAGCTGAAGAAAGGAGGAAAGTGTTCTCTACATGTGGAGCTTACCTCATTGCTGTATCCATTTTATATAGCCCAAGCCTCTTCATGTACGTAAGACCCAGTTCCAGCTATTCCAAGGAGTACGACATGATAGTATTGGGATTCCCATGTTCAACCCCATCATCTACAGTCTCAGAAATAAAGATGTAAAAGAGTCTATGAGGAGAGTTTTGAGAAAATTTTCATATTAAGCATTAAATTAAAAAAAATTAAACTAATTTTTCAGTATCTCTTAGTGATATGTTCTTAATAAGCAGTTTGATATAGTTCTTACATATTTTTATTGTAGTTTTCATCAGTCTCTAGTAATACATTCAAACATAAAATCACTGTTGCTTGTCTCTGCTTATACCATGTGAGCTGACCTGCAAGATTTGAGGAAATTCTCCCTATCTCCATCACCCATCTCAGCTTAGAAGCACTGTGAATACAAATGCATGTTATCATCTTTGGTGTTACTCTTTTCTAGGAACACAAACTCATATCCCCAACCTTACACAGCAAGTGCTTTACAAACTGATCATCTACCATCACTTCAGGGTTTAATGTTTAAAGAATGTAAAATTCCATTTATTTTAGGTGATTAATCAATATTTCAAATTGTTGTTATTATGTATTCATTTTAAAAATTAAAATGATGATCACATTCAGCATTCAGCGTGATATTTATATGTCTAAAAATGTGGCATACAAATCTGTTATAATGATTGTAGTAGTTTGATAGGACTATAATTATAACACACCATGCAGTAAAATAAAATCAAAAACAAATAAACAAATAAACACAACAAGCCAAAAAATTAACCAAATGAAAAAAATCCTTATTTCTTTCTACGTCTGGACGTTAGATATCTAAAACCAAAAGTTTGCAAAATTAAACAGCTCTTAGGCATTTCCCTATAGATTGTTACAGATTTTTCTTTGTAGGTTACTTTCTTGTCTTCATTTTTGTTTTCCATTAGATGCATATTTTTTCCTTATCTTTCCCTATGAGGATAATAAGTATATTGGATTAACACCTGTAAAAAGACTTCATTATAACTAACTGCATTTTAAAAGACTATTTCTCTAAATCCAGTTATTCTGAAGCACTAGGTGTTTAGTTTTAACATGGATATGTGTGAAAAATTTGTAAATATACAAAAATATACATGAAATATACAATTTCGTGTACCCACTGTAAAATTATTCTAAGGTGTAAAGGTTGCAATTGTATACCACCCTATGGTTTGATCAGACTAGCCTGATCACTTTCATGAAGTCTTGATAACTGTATTTTGTTATATACCCCCCCATCACTCCCAACAGATGAGGAAATATACCTAGGACTTTATGCATGGTACAAAACGTTTTACCACAAAGTTTCATCCAAGGCTCCACTTACATAATTTCTAAATGTCATTTAAGATGACTCATAAAAATAGATCCATTCCATCCTGTCTGATGGCCAGGATTTACAAACGTACTTCTGCTCCTTCTTTTGTAATATGAGTTTACCTGGAAAATGGCTATCTTCAGGAACTTGGTCTAGGGTAGCTTTACTGCCTAAACAACAGAATGCTAATGACTTCATGCCTCAAAGTGTCAAAGCAATGACTGTTCGAGTTATCATTTATATCATGTTAAAGAAGTATTTTGTTGCCTTCTTCCCCTTTTGTTTTGGGTATAAAAAGTATATGAAAAATTAAACGCAGACAATTTCAGTGTTCACTCGAATGCCCTCCTGGTATTTTCTCTGATTTCTGTTTTTTATTATTTTCACAAGTGTCTTTGTGTTCTTTGTTGGGAACTGTGAACCCCCAGATCCTGAATTTCTTGTAAACAACTTGTTTTCCCCTGACCTGAGTGCCTACAGCTGCTCTGAGCATGAGACCCTCAGGAGTTCCTGATGGCAGGGGAATGGTTTCTGGTGCGGTTGGCTTGGGTGTGGCTATCCCTGTATAAGCTGCCCCTGGACACAATAAAGGGGGCATTCTTGGGCATTCTGGCATCAAGCATGACCAGTGTCTCTGTCTCTGTGAGTCTTTGTGTGTTTCAATCTCCAGCCTCTTGCCTGGTTCACGGACTGCATGGGGTCACATAGAGCGCAGATGGGTGTCGTGCGCCGCAGTTCTTTACTAATATTTCTAAATCTATATACCCCTACCTTGGTAAGAGGTATTTTATGTCAAGGTCAGTCCCCCACACCAGTGATAGCAGAGATAAATATATGGGAGAAATAAGCAATTAATGACTGGCAAGGTGAGAGAGAATAATAGTATGATGGATGAGACCATGAATAATGGTTGTGTGTTTGTCCTGGGAGAGGCAAAAAAATAGCATTCTCTAAAGTGGCCAGATAGCATGTTATTTAGCAGTTGATATGTACAGCCTTAAGTCTGAAACAAGAGATGTAGTGACCATGAGGACAGAGGGGAGAGATGAGGTTCATCCAAAAGATAATACATTAGGAAGGAATTAACCATTGATGAATGCTGATTCATATTTTCTATTTTGTTGAGTTGTTTGCAGAGTGTTGTGTTTTTGTCTTTATTTTGGTCATGTTTCCTTGGTGCCTGAAAAAGGGGTCATACATTTTGCTGGTGATATACTCTTCCAATCCGGTGTGGCACAGGTCTTTATTGTGGAAGTTGAAACATCTCTACTGTATGGAAATATGACAAGGAGAATTTGAAAAGCCCAGATTTGTCTCATGGTATTGATATGGAAAACATCTGTAAGTTTTCCATCACTTTTACAGTAATATTCCCTTTGGTCATAAAGAAAACAGAAATGGGGGTGAATCTTGGTGATGAAGCGATGGATGGGGGGTTACAAGGAAAGGATCAGTCTTTAACAGCCTGATATAGAGCAATTTCCTGAGACTATTAAGATGGGCTATTGGGTAGAGGCAGAGGTCCATTGAACATTGAACATCCATATGGAAGAGTTATTATTAACAGATGCAGATAGGAAGAAATAGAGGAGAAGAGAGAAAGATTAGATAGAAAATATTTTTTAGAATATTTGTTGTGCAGTCTTTGAAGATGATAGATGTAATTCGTAGATCTGAGAGGTCTCCCTTAGACAGCCAATATTGGCAATCAGGCTTCATGTGTCTTTTCCACATTTTACACTTGTCTCCATGGCTACCGTGACACTGATAATAGGGCCAGTCAAGAGTGTGACGATAATTGTGTTCCTCCCCTCTTTTACATTTATTAATAACAAACCTCTAGTCTAATTTATACCACTTTGGAATATAGCACATGAACTCCTTTTTTTCCCTTCTTAGAATTTAAAGCCCTGTAAATCAACCTTTTTGACACTTAGAATTCCATGGGAGTTTTGCAAGCCTGCCTCCCTTGAGCCCTGAAGTAAGATAAGCAGCTCTTATCTGTTTTATGACCTTCAGGAATTCCATCCTTATAACCTTGCTATTGCCAGAGAATAGCTGATTGTGTGTGTACATGCACTGGAAACTTTACAGAACTACATAACACTAAAAATAATTAGAAAAAGCACTGAGTGAGAGATTCATTCACCCTCAGACATGAGTCCTTCTCTGGCTGTGGCTTCCACCCTGAACCCTGAGAGGGCTTTTGGGCTGGACCCCAAAGGCTCTTCTTAGAACCCCATTACAAATTTTAAATTAACCCTTTTGTTAAATATTTTACAAACTTTTAATCATACCCAATCTTTAAGCAAGAACATTTTGTTATCAAAGGTGCAGATCTATAAACCATCTCCTGAGCCAGATTTTCACTGAGCAGGAGCACCATAAAATAACAATTTAATACCATCGTTACCTAAAAGATGTCTGAATCCCTGTAGAACTGAGTCTGGTAAGCTAATATCAATGAAGGCTTTAGACATAGGAAAATTTATGAGCCCAAACTGTAAATGATACTTCAGGAGCAAGTGGAGAGAAACATCATCCAAGTAGTTTGTGAGTACCTATTCTTCTCTCTCTCTCTCTCTCTCTCTCTCTCTCTCTCTCTCTCTCTCTCTCTCTCTCTCTCTCTCTCCTTCCCTGTTAGGTTCTAGCCCCCAAATTTGCAACAAAGTTAAAGATTCATCAATAACAATTTTACAAGGCAAAACATTTTCACTGTCATGGGGAAGGAGGATGAACCACAAAAAAATAAATAAATAAAACAGGGGTTCCAGTAGAGATAGGGAGAAAGCTTGGATGTAGGGAGTATATCTTTATTGCCCTGATCAGCCCCAGTGGTTGCTGTAAAAGTCCAAATAATGTTGGGATCTAAGATACCAGTAGGTGGGAAATTAGAATGGTTATCTAAGGGATTCTGAGAACAGATTTTTACAAAATAAGTACATTTGTGGCCCTTCAGGTTTGGTGCCAGGTCAAAAAGCTAAAGGTATTATAAGAAGCACTCCAAGAGGGAATGAGAAGGTATATATGTCACCTTTCCCGTGGATAAGAGGTGAAGTGGAGGTGAAGTGGAGAAGGAACATGGCAGCTTTAGTTAGGGGCAATCCCAGAACTCAGGGAGAACTTGAACAAGATGCAGATGTTTAGTGGATTGTCAGTAATCTCAACTGGTGATAGGATGAACAGCCTGAGGAGACTCACTGCCTGGTGACTTTTTTGAACGAAGTCTAAAAGCCCATCAAAGACAATAAAATCCAGAACTCAGGAATGAGATTTCATTCATAGAAAAGGGACAGGACGGAGTCACATAGTATCATTAAAGTCATGAGGGTACAGAGAAGCTGTGGGATTACAGACAGCTTTAAGAGGGAGCAATAAAATGATAGTGGGAGGAAAGGGTCACAATAGCCCAGCCAGGTCTAAGAAAGCTGCGTGACTGCGGTTTTGAGGGGTGGGGAAATGGGTTCAGTGAAGAGATCCAGCCATAACCTTAAAGAACACGGCTAGAAATACTCCCCAACTCCAAGAGTAACAGAAGGCTGCCAGACAGTCCCTTTCTCTAACTCAGAGATCATTACACAGATCAAAGAGGAAACTGACTTCATTATTGCTGGTTGTTGATGTGCCAAGCCATCAGTGCGCTAAAAGGTGAGTCTGTTGCTGGTGGACTGGAAATGAGGGATAGAGTTTCTAGGAAAACATAGACAACAGCAAAACTTATCCAAGTCAATGGATTTATATAAGACTTTTTCTGCACAGAGGATTTTGTCATTCAGGGGCAGAATAACAATTTTTTGATTCCAATCTACAGCTAGATATGTGACAAGGAAATTCTAACAGCATAAGTTATTGGATTTCTAAACTTCAGCCAAATTTTATAATTTGAGCAGCTATAAAACAAGGTAATGCAGGTTATTGGATATAATATAATAAGAGCAACAATTGTCTATCCAGCGGGGAAACTGATGCTCAATTCCAATTTAAAGAATCTTTTAGCAGAATGGGCGTCTAGGAGAAAGAAGAACATTGTATGAAAACAATATATAGTAGGTAGATCTAAATATAACAGCTTCTTAGAGAAAAACTGCTTCCCTTTAAAACCTGGAGTAAATGTCAAACCTTGGCTGTAGTCAACAATCCTCTAATTGGATTTAGCAGTCACTCAATAAAAGAGTAAACACCTATAAAAAGACACAGGTTAAGAGAATGGACATGAAAACAGGATCTGACATTCTGCTGTTTTCAAGAAACACACTTCAAACTCAAAGACAGACACAACCTCAGAGTAAAGGGTTGGGAAAAGGTTTTCCAATCAAATGGACCAAAAAAACAAGCGGGTGTGGCTGTACTGATTTTGCATTCTTACATAGTTGACCACCTCAAAACATTGCACTTGGTGAGTACAATGGTAGTACAGAGAACAGGTTGCACACTTGACTACTTTTTTTTTCTTTGAAAATGCTGACTTTAAAGAGTATTTTGCTAGATGGTGTCTTTCCTAATTTCTGTATTGGTGGAACTCTCTTTTCCTTATTTAACCTTAAAAAAGACAGTATCCTCATTCACATTTTCCTTATAGTAGATATAGCAAAGAACATGTAGGGACCAAATACCACAAAAAATGATGGGGTCTTTTCTGATGTCCATGATCTCACTATCCTCAAGAAAGTGTGAACACACAAAAGAGAACAGACTAAGCAGGTTGTATTTATAGTTTTGTGAATATATACATGTTATATGTGTGTGTGCAGAATTAAATATTCTATATTATTTTATTATTATGTATATAATGTTATTTCATAATATATATGTATATACAATAACAAAAAAAAACACAGGCTGTCACTGTGATGGGGAGACATGGGAGCAGTTGGGGGCAGGAAGTCCAGGAGGGAATCTGAAAGGAAAGAAAGCTACTTAATTCTATTTCAATTAAAAATTAGAAAACAACATAAAAGAGAGGGATAACAAAAATTAAAAGCTTCCAAATCCCAACACATATCACTTCTTAACACTCTGTCCTGCAGAACTTCAGGGAGGCATGGGCTGATTCAGCCAGTTTTTTTTACCTCTGAATTTTCCTAACACATAGAAAAAGAATACTTAATGAATCTACTTGGATTTTAAAAGAATCAAAATTCTCATTAAGGCTGTTGTTCAAAAAATATACCCAGTGATAGGCAATTCTGCTAGCTTTGATTGGGACCCTGAGCAAGAAAAACCTCAACTAATGAAAAATCATGAACCCTATGGGCTGCCTCTTGTAAAGGTACTGGTCAGTGTGGTCCCATTCATTCACCTTATACAAGGTAAGTTATTACCATGAAAGACCCCAACTCAGCTTTAGCTGCAAGTTACGTCATTTTGCAAAGGTTCAAGACAAACAAGCTCAGTTTAAAAAATCACCGGAACGCTGAGCAAAGCAGGATACCTGAGGTCAGAATAAAGGTAGCCTTATCGGGCTGCAGGACAGGAGATTTATGGTCAGACATCTGGCCTGGGATGGGAACAAAAACTTCAAAGACAACCATATGTACTTTAAGATAGGGTCAGGTAAGTTATCTGGTTTCTTTGATCCAGGCCAAGGACCATGGGACCTGTCCTCAAATTCACCCCTCGCCTCATTCAAACTGGCCAATGAGATCCCTGTAACCACGCTTCTGCTTCTGTACCTTACTTCTACCTACCCTAAACCCTATATAAACTACCCCAAAACGCAGCCCGGGGTGCTCAGTTCTCCATGTGACTGCAGCACCCACAGGCCTGTGTGAACAATAAAAATTGCCTCTTGTTCTTGCATCCAGTGGCTCGGACCTGGTTCTTGGGCAAGGGCCTCCACACGTGTAAGACACCCTCAGGGTGCTCTTTCACCATGCTCTTGGTTTTTTCCAGAACTCTAAGGTAAGGCATTGGTGAAGCCACAACATATATGAATCACAGGACATGGTGTAGCCACAGGGCGATTGGTAATGAAAAGTCCCCAGACTATCTTGATACAAAATATACAGCTTTAATAAACAGAAGTAAGACTTACAACAGCTTACACCAGAATCTAAACGATCCATCCAGATGCAGGAGCCAGGCAAAAAAGAGAGACTAGCAGAGCAGAGCTCGCTTGCTAGGTTTATAGGCAGGCTTTCGCCTGAGGGCAGCATGCCCCCAAAACAGAATATGATTGGCTGAACTCCCCTATCAACATGGGAAAGTCATACTGATACTAACATGGAAGTTTCACCCTTACTGGGTAGCCTTTATAGTCTTGTAAGTTACTGTGCACTAACAATAAAGAAAAAGTAATTTTACTCATTTACCAACTACGATAATGGCTGCAGTGGAAGTATATGCCCTTCAGTGCAAAAAAGGCATGAGTGTTATGGGAGTAGCTTACCACATTCTTAACAGAATTAAAACTAGTCTACCAGCTGAAACTCGTGTCTTGTACTGTTAACTGTGCCAAAATCTTATAGCTGGTTAGGTCTCAGGCCCTAGGGGAAAACGTAAAATTATTGTAATGTTAAATGGACATGGAAATAAACTGTCCCTTAAATTATTCCTTTCTATCCGTAGATAGTGCATGTCTCAAACCACATAAAATAAAGATATTTTTGCAGTAGATGACAATAAATACAGAGACTCATAACTGGACATTGAGTGAAGCATGACAAATAAAAACTCAGAGTCAGAAATTGGCGTTCAACCTGAAGATCTGTAAACCAAAACAGCCAGCCACTGGTTCTTACCTCGAACTCACTCTGAAATGGCGATCTTGTTTCCTGGTATCTCTGAATGACACTGTGTATCTGAGAGCCATTTCCTTCCATTTTATAATCCTCTCCATGGCTGGGATTAAGGACGTGCACCACCATCATTAAAGGTATGTATGCTCCAGTTTCTATGGGAACAAGTGTGGCTACTAGGATTAAAGGTGTGTCTCATTGTGGCTACTGAGATTAAAGCTGTGTGTTACCATAATCTGATCTGTAAGGCTGACCAGTGGGACTGTTTTAGTCTCAGGTCTTCTGGCAGTCTTTATTCATTAAAATACAACTGAAAACCACTACAATTGAGTAGGAAATAAGACCTATCAGAATTATTGGCTTTAAATGGAATATCTGTGTCACAACCCCTTTGATCAAGGGACCAATATGAAGAAAGAGGTCAGAAAGGTTGTAAAATCCTGAAAGGAGGTACCAGAAGATCCATCGGAGAGAATATTCATCTGGCGATGAATGGAGATAGCGACAGAGACCCACACTGGAGCACTGGACTGAGCTCCTAAGGTCCGAATGAGGAGCAGAAGGAGGGAGAACATGAGCAAGGAAGTCAGGCCACGAGGGTGGGCACACCCACTGAGACTGTGGAGCTGATCTATTGGGAGCTCACCAAGGCCAGCTGGACTGGGACTGATGGAGCATACGATCAAACTGGACTCTCTGAATGTGTCTGACAATGAGGACTGACTGAGAAGCTAAGGACATTGGCACTGGGTTTTGATTCTACTGCATGGACTGGCTTGGTGGGAGCCTAGTCTGTTTGTATGCTCACCTTCCTAGACCTGGATAGAGGGGGAAGGGCCTTGGACTTCCCACAGGGCAGGAAACCCTGACTGCTCTTTGGACTAGAGAGGGAGGTGGAGGGGGTAAGGGTAAGGGGCAAATGGGAGGAGTGGAGGAGGTGGAATTTTTTAATAAATAAATAAATAGATAAAAAATAAATAAATAGATAAATAAACAAACAAATAAATAAATAAATGGATGAGAAAAAAAAGATCCAGAAAGGATGCCTGTCAGAGGTTGTGATGCCTGCACAAAGTCAAGGAGACAAAAGACCAGGATGGATGCAGGAAGAACACAATAAGTCCTACTGGTACCTCAAAATGACGAGGATTAAAAATCTGTGGCTTTTGGTAGAAGAAGAGTCAGATGTCTTTAGGTCTACTGCCCTTGAGAGGCTTTTCATGATCCAGTGGATGGTCGTACACACATGTGAACACAGGCAGTACTGGATGACATCAGGGCGCTCTAAATACGAGTACATGACATTTGGAAGAAAGGGTAATACTGGGAGGTTAGGAAGGAACTGGTGGGGAGATATTGATAGTATGATTTGATCAAAATAAAATGGATGCAAGTCAAAATAGGTAACATCTGAATGAGATAAAAATCAAGAAAAATATGCCATGAGTATATATATATATATATATATATATATATATATATATATATAATTGTGATTGGATTTTTTTGGTTTATGTAAAAGAAAAAAATAAAGTTGGAGGTAAAGCAGTGTTTCACTGGAAGAAATGTGAATTTCTCCACAAATTCACCACTCAAAAAGGTATCCTGTGAGAAATTTTTCTGGGAAAAATATGCTATGACATTCCCTACATAAGGAACTAGATTTGGAACTGTTATATAATGCATACTGGCAGTTTAGTTATGTGAGAATCATATAATCACAGGGTCATGAATACCCAGTTTCTACTCGTGAGAAGAAACAAACACATAATTGTGACAAAGAACAATATTCACATAAAAATATTTATTATATATTTTACTAAAGTAATTTGGTATGCAAGAAAAAGAATTCATTTTTGAAAAATGGTACAAGAGAAAGACAATTGATGTTCTTAAATTAATTTGAATACAGAAGACAACACTAATTAAAATCAGGATACATTTGCAATTTGTAGCCATGAATATTTCATGTAAGCCTGAATTAACAACTTTATATTTTTCCTGTCATAGTTTTTTAAATTTTTTATTTTTTAATTATCATTTTTATTTATAACACAAAAGCTGGAATGTTTCTTTCTGTACCTCTGTTAAGACTAGACTGTTATTCTACATCACTCATGTTTGTTTTCTGTATGGATGCATTTATTTCTTTTCTGCTTGAGGCTATGTGTTGAGTCATATCCACCCATGACAATGTACTTTTCAGTGAAGTGTAGCATTAGTTGTCAAAGCAATTCCATAGTGAGGAGGTGATGCTGTAGTTATTGTGTCTGAGACAAGAAAAGTATTGTTTCACATGCTAAGGGACTTTATCAAGGTCATCAGACAACTAAGGGAGAAGAGACAAAAAGAATCTTTTGTGTGTACTGTCAAGTCTTCCAAACTCTACTTGCATATTTAAGCCTTGCTTACATCTTGGAGACACCAGATAACCCTTTACAGTATAATTTACATTCAGGGAAGCTTTACATTTGCAGAAATAAATGAAAGAATTATGTAGAGAGTCCTCCAGATACCTTTCTATTTTAATATCTTACAACTGTGAGGACATTCGTTGCTATCAAATTTAAACTATTTACATCACCAACCAAAGGGCATATGTTATTCACACTTTCTTATTCTTTTAAGATAGTTATAGCATGTTCCACTGCTTGCCTCCTTACAGAGATGATTTTAAAGTTAAATTTGTTCCTTATTGTTTTAAAACCTGTACCAACTGTCAAATGATGAACAATTTGAATAAAATATTAAGCAATATTAAATTAAGACTCAACATATAAAATCAATAAATATGAAGTCATGTGTGTATGAATAAAATACTGTCTAAATAAATGAAGAGAGGCAGATTCTCATTTAGAAGGATTCCTGTATCTTCCCTGTCCTCAGAAAGAGAAACATAAACTCCCACTTCCTGCTCCTGACCATGAGCATAGCCTGGAAAGAAGAGAAAAGGAGGGACTACAGAGTGGAGGAATCAGACAAACACTACCTCAGCCCAGGTAAGCTGGTAAAAATCAACAGTTGTAAATCAAGCTGAAGTCTGTAGAATTGTAATACCCAATTGAGCCTTAGGAGACTAAATAACACATGACATCCCAGGACATATAAGGGATTTTTCTTAAAAGAATAAGGTAGTGTGAATAACATAGGCCCTATTATATTTCTAAATGTGTATATTAATTATAGACCAAATTTTCTCCATAATTTCTTCATTGCCTCTTTTACATTCTTTGTTCCTTAGACTGTAGATGATGGGATTCAGCATGGGAATTGAAGAGACCAGGAATAGGAAAATAAAAATGTAGATTCCAAAAATAAGAATGTAGAAATAAAGAAATATAAAGTTAAAAGTATAGTAGAATGAGAACAGACTGTCAGCAGCTTTCTCAGCAGTTCAAGGATCATTCATTCACAGTGAGCTGTTTTCTCAGATGCTTGGGAAGCGTAGGTCATTTTACAACTGGCTGTTTTATTTGCAAGGCCAGGGTGTCTCTCTACAAATTGACAGTAGTGTCATGGCCATCCCTGATAAACGACAGATGTGAACTGAGTTAACCTTTAGGAGACAGAGATATGTGACCTCTGGGTTAGACAGCGTCTCCATTATGGAAAACTGGCACCACCAGAGGAGAGGCACAAGACTCCAGTTTACACCTGGAGGTACCAGGAGACAGTGGACAAATACAACAGTTTAATTAATGAGCTCTGATAATGTAGGTTGTAAAGTATAGCAGTCAGTATCTGAGTTTCACCTTGAGATAATGTGAAAAGCTTTCTGCTATCTTCTCAGTTCTCAACCTAAGAACCAGTAAATCCTAATTTATTAACCTTCTAGTATTACTGCCAGTCCCTTTCTGACTAATTGCTAAAGACATCTGTTTTCTCGCAATTAGTGACCTTCGTTGCAATCTCTTCTGAAACATATTTCATGATGGCTGCCTAGTTACCTCTTGACATTAAGACTCACTCCCCTCTTTAGGGTCTCTGCTGACCAACCCAAGGGTCAGGGCAAGGTTGTAAAACTTCTTTTGTTCAGAGATAATGCCTGGTGGCCCTACTATAAAAAGTGGGTTCAGAAACTGGCCTTTTGCCACAGCCTAACAAACACCATCTCTGGCTGTGGTCTCAGCTAGCTGATAAGCTTCTGTTCTCCGTGGTGTTTTATTTTTTTTTTTATTTTTAAGTTTGCTTCTGGTTTTCCTAGAATCTTGTTTCTGGAATAGTTTGCTTCTGGTTTATTAGACTTGGTGGTGTTCTCATGTTCGCACAACCTTCCTGGACCCAACAGGAATCACAATGGTGTAAAATATTGACACAACCATGTCATGATTTGACGCATAGCTGGAGCTTGGTCTCATATAACTAAAGAGGATTGTACCATGGTAAATAGACACTCCAGAGGTGGGAGTCACATGTAGAGAACACTTTTCTTCTACTCTCAGCAGAATGCATGTTCAGAATGGCAAATTAATGAATCCATAGGAGATCAGAACAATCAGGATGGTAGTGATCCCAATCAAGCCCACCAAGTATAAGAATAGAAGCTCATTGGTGCGTGTATCAGAACAAGAAAGAGCAAGCAATGGTGGAATATCACAGAAGACGTGCCTAATTTCATTAGATCTTCAGAAGGACAATCTGAAAGTGGCCACTGCGCGTATAGTACCATGCAGAACTACGCCAGAATAGGAAGCTATAATGAGTGTCACATAGACTCTAGGTGACATGTTCACTGCATACAGAAGTGGGTTGTAGATGGCTGCATAGTGGTCATAAGTCATTGCTGCCAGCAGAAGAAATTCTGTGGTCCCAAATGTAACAAAGAGAAGCATCTGTGTTGCACATCTGATGACGCAGGGCGATCGGTAATGAAAAGTCCCCAGACTATCTTACAAAAGATACAGCTTTAATAAAAACAGAAGGGAAAAATTACACAGAATCTCACCCTTCTGGAATGCTGGATCCAAGGCAGGTCGAGAGGGGGGAGGGGCTTTCATCCGCCAGGGCAACATGCCCCACGAACAGAATGTGATTGGCTGAACTCTCCTATCACACATCCAAAAATGAGATGGATTTATCTTCTTCCAGGAAGTTGACCAACATTTTGAGGGTAACAGCTGTAGAATAACAGGGATCCATGAAAGACAAAACACTAAGGAGGTAGTACACGGGGTTGTGTAATCGAGAATCCCCAATGACCAATACTACCAGTCCAAAGTTTCCAATCAGAGTGAAGAGATAGATAGCAAGAAACAGTAAAAATAGGAGGACCTGCAGTTCAAAATCATCTGTGAAGCCCAAGAGTATAAACATGGTAGCTTCTGTCACACTCTGTAAGGGATTCTTGTGGACATGACTGATGCCAATCATTCCATTTTGATTTTGAGTTACATATTGCACATGAAGAGTCCTATGTAATAGTTGCCTCATTATGTCTATGTTTGGTCCTTAAGACATAGTGACCTCATTGGTAATAATGAGGTGAGCAATGACAAGTAACTTTTAGGAAAGCAGACAGATGTCACTATATGAAGTAAAAGAAAATGATAATTATACTCACTTGTCAAATAAATTTATAAAGTTAAAAATGCAGCAGTTAAAGTAGTATTTTTATCTAAATAATTTTATATCACTCTGTTCAAATTATTGTTTTTAAATTTCCATTCTTATGTATTTTTCTTTTATAATACTGTGTATATGTATATATATATTTCAATATCTTGACATGAAATAGAATTGTATCACACTCTCACCCTTTCTTCCTGCCCCTCACAGATATCCTACCTCTGAATTTCCCCCATGTTTTCCTACCAACACTCTAAACTTGAAAGTCTATTTTTTGCTTTATTATTGTTCTTATAAATATAAATATTTTTGCAGAAATATATAAACACAACCTCTGGGTCCATTTTTGTTTTTTGTATATATACACTTTCAGGGAAGGCCATTTTGCATTGGACCTCCTATGAGAGGCTCCTATCTGGGAGAGGCTAATTCTCCTCCCAGGGTGGGATTCCAAGAAAATTTTGTCTCTTCCATTTGTGACCATTGATATTACCATTAGTCAGGTTCTGTTTGAGCAGATAATTTGATTTTCAAAGATTCGTGAAAAAAAAAAGTAAATTCAAACTATTATAATGGAAAGTTCACACACATGTAGTAGTCAATATTTTAGATTTTTGAACTTGAGATTCCACACTTTTATCACAGGTAAATTTTAAAGTGAAATATCATAATGAAATTTAAAGAAAAAAATATTTTAAAAATCTTTTTTATCTCTACTGAAAATCTCAAGAAAACACAACTCATTGAACATAATAAACATTCATGTAATTTCTTCACAGTAGTTTTGGTTTAGGATTTTTTTGCTGTCATGGACTAAGAGTTTATAAAATTAATATTATTAATTAATATTATTAATTTATTATTATTTATTATTAATAACATTATTAATTAACTATTAATAACAGTTACACAAGGGGACAGGAATGATTCAGTCATGTAAATATATACATTTACGATTTGCTCGTAATATGAAGTTTGGTAAAGCTTATCAAATTAAATTGAACATTCATATCAGCATGAGACAAAAATAGAATTTCTATAACTTTAGAACAAGATGGAATCATGTAGGTACATTATTCCAGATATATCCAAAGACTATGTGAATATTTTGTTCTAGTATATATATTAATTTTACAAATATGTGAGTAAACAGCAAAAAAATGTTCATTCATTACTTACAAAATTTTATAAAAAAAGCAATGAGATTTAGTTTGCATAAACACAGATAATTTAAATGTTAAGATAGGAATTCAGGGAGGTATTTTAATACAAAACATTGTCTTTGATAGCTATTTTAATAAACTAGCCTATAAATTTATCTGATCAATTAACTGCATGAATATGAAAGGTCTGCAAATCACGGACTTAGAAACATACACTTAAAATAGTCCTCTTTTCTCTCTTTTCTCCCTTTTTTAAATCTTTCAAGATTGGTAAAGGAATTTTTTAAAAAATGTTTACTGAATAGGAAAGGTGAAAATAAGAAGTATCACATTAAAAAAATAGTGAAAATGCTTAATAACACAAATGAGATTCAAAAATTATTAATAGTTTACTGAAGAAACATAACAAAATACAGGTTAATTGTTATGCAATAGAGGAATGTCACCTATTCTATAATTCTATAAATTTGTTTCTCCTCTACGGTCTGAGATAAAGTGATTTTAGAGGACTAAGAATTGCATTCAGAGTCTAAATCCTGATATTAGAGTCTCTTAGACAGGCTCCACTGATAAACAGTGTGTACTTCAAAAATGCTAATTAATAATCTCACCTGACTCATTTTACCACATGAACACAGACAATTGTAGAAGAAAGAATTTTAGACCCATCATAATATATTTTCTAGAATAAATAATTTGCAGTATACATAACTATAAAATATAAATTCTAAATTTTATTCATATAACATATTACAAAATGCTAAGGGAATATAAAATGTCTTTTACAATAAAACATTAAGCAATTACTGAAACAAGACATTAAGAACATATATAGCATATTGATGTAGGTGGGTCTTCTGTATTTCTGTTGCTTTCACTGGTTAATTAATAAGAAACTGCTTGGCCTGATAGGTCAGAACATAGGTAGATGGAGTAGACAGAACAGAATGCTGGGAAGAAGGGAAGTGAGTCAGACGCCATGCTTCTCCTCTCCAAGATGGAGGTGCGTTAGAATTTTCCCGGTAAGCCACGACCTCATGGTGCTACACACATTATTAGACATGGGTTAATTAATATGTGAGAGTTAGCCAATAAGGGGCTGGAGGTAATGGGCCAGGCAGTTTATAACCTAATGTAGACTCTGTGATTTGCTTTGGGACTTGGCGGTTGTGGGGTACCGGACAGGTCAGAAACCCCAACAAGCAGGCCCCATTGTCTGTAATCTGTCAATCATTTTAGATAAATGCTGATTGGCCAGGCAGGAAGTATAGGTGGGTCAACCAGACAGGGACTATAAGCAGGAGACAGGAACTATAGGCAGGGCAATGAGAACAGGAGAATGGTAGGAAGGAGGAAGTCCATTCCTCCATTCCTGCCCAGACTACAGAGAAACAAGATGTAACCTGCCCCACTGGAAAAGGTACTGAGCCACATGGATAACACAGAAAAGAATTATGGGTTACCGTAAGATGTAGGAATTAGTTAATAAGAAGACTGAGCTAATGGGCCAATCAGTTTATAATCTTATGGAGTCCTGTGTGTGATTTTCTTTGGGGCTTGCCAGCTGTGGGGTACTGGGTGGGACAGATACCCCAACAAGCTGGTCCTTCATGTTACAACATATCTTATTTTGAAATTAAATACAATGACTCTCTAAATTACTGTATAAGAAGACTCATCTATCTGTCATGGTTTTTGGACTGGGAATATGTCAGTACAATAATATGGATTTCCTTAAGTTATTGTAAAATTTTGACCAAATATTTTAGTAAATATTGTTTTGATATTGACTGAAAAACATTTGTATGGTATCTGAATTGATGTAACTTTTATTTCCAATCACATTTTATTAGAGCATTAAATGAGAAATAGTAAGAAATTTAGACAGAACAGGAAAAATGCCAAAGCTTGTTTTTCCCAAGATTAAAGTCTAAAAATATATTTCTCTTAAGCTATACTTAAAGATAGTAGAAATTTTATACTATACAGTTGCAAATAATTTAGATGAAAAATTTATGTATAAGGCATTTTAACTATAATATCCTCAAACAAATAAAATTTAAAAATAAATTTCTCAATTCTCATGATCAAATCCGTGGCAATAATATTGGAAATACTAAAACCAAGATGAAAATCATAGCAAAAAGTATCTACAAGATGTGTAGCTACTATAATAGGTTATAAATGATGTGTTCATTTCTCTTATTTGATCTACACAACAACTTATGAAAATAAACAGTCTAATATCATCATATTCAAAAGAAAACTGAGGATCACTAAGTGCACAATATAGCCTTGTCATATTATTATCTATTAGACAATGCAGCATTCAATATTTCAGTTCCTTGCCAGTACAATGCATGCTTTCTCCATGAACATACTATGTCTTCATTGTCTACTGTTATAACTGGAAATATCAAATCAGAAAAATAAAAGAAGATAGCATCTCTCTTTGGATTATTATATGAGAGAAATAACATTTAAGCAAATTTCACAATTTGAAAATAAACAGCTAAAATTATATCTAAATATATGGCCAGTTAAAATGTGTATAAGATAATAGTAGCTATGTAAGAAATTGAAATTAAAGGAAACTGAATCAGAAATGAAAAAAAAATACATAAAATCTCATTGGAAGCTAATATTATATTCTAGTTGTTTTCTTTCATAAAAAAAACATGTAACTCCTAAGGTATAGCAAAATATGTGAGCAATACCTCATGTTTTCCCCTTCCTTTCCCAGAAGTCATTGATTCAATTTGCAACACAACTCTGTTTGATAGGGTCTTCCATATCAATTTTAGTTAGGTTCAGACTTGTCCTATAACTTGAAACCTATTTTTTTTTTTTGAAAGTAAATTTTATTAAATTATAAAAGTTTCCATTTCTGCCCCTCTTCCCAACACCCTCCCACTCCCCCCCACTCCCTCTCAGCCTCCCTCTTAGTCCCTTAGGGCAGTCAGGGTTTCCTGCCCTGTGGGAAGTTCAAGTTTCTCCCCCTTCCCTCCAGGTCCAGGAAGGTGAGTATCCAAACAGACTGGATCCCCAAAATCCAGTATATGCAGAGGAAACAGGTCCCAGTATCATAGTCAATGGCTTTTCAGAAAGACTTCCGGTCAGCCACATTCAGAGAATCCGGCCAAATTCCGAGAATCTGGTTAGATCACCTCCTCGTTCAGTCCCAGTCCAACTGGCCTTGGTAAACTCTCATTAGATCCGTTCCCTTGTATCAATGGGTGATAGCATCCCTCGCAGTCCTGATTTCGTTTTTCATGTTCTTCCTCCTTCTGCTCCTCATTTGGACCTTGGGGGGCTCAGTCCGGTGCTCCAATGTGGGTCTCCGTCTGTATCGCCGTCCTTCGCCAGATGAAGGATCTATGGTGATAAGCAAAATATACATCAGTATGGTTATGGGCCACGGCCGATTCAGGCACCCTCTCCTCTGTCCAGAGAACAATCTGGGGGATCTCTCCTTGGACCTGGGATCCCATATATAATCAAGTCTCCTGTAAACCCTAAAATGACTCCCTTAGTTGAAATATATTCTTCCCTGATCCCATATTCATCCTTCCTCCCTCCCCCCCCCCATCCCAGGCCACCGAGCTTTCCCCATTCCTCCCCTACTCCCTTCTCTCTAACCCTCTCCCCTTCCATCAACCCTCCCACCCAAACCCCATGCACCCGAGGTTACCTGGGACTCTTGTCTATTTCCAACCTCCTGACGGATAGCTAAATAATCTTCATCAGGTTCATCTTCTTATTTAGCCTCTCTAGGATCACGAATAATAGGCTCAAAGACCTTTAATTATGGTTAGAATCCACTTATGAGTGAATACATACCATGTTCCTCTTTTTGGGTCTGGCTTACCTCACTCAGTAAAGCGCTTTCTATTTCCATCCATTTGCATGCAAAATTCAAGATGTCATTGTTTTTTACCGCTGTGTAAAACTCTAATGTGTATATGTTCCACACCTTTTTTAACCATTCTTCTATTGAGGGGCACCTAGGGTGTTTCCAGGTTCTGGCTATTACAAAGAGTGCTGCTATGAACATAGTAGAACAAATGCTTTTGTAGTATGTTAGGGAATCTCTAGGGTATATTCCCAAGAGTGGAATTGCTGGGTCCTGAGGGAGGTTGACTCACAGTTTCCTGAGAAACCGCCACACTGATTTCCACAGAGGCTGCATGAGTTTGCATTCCCACCAACAATGGATGAGTGTTCCCCTCACCCCACATCCTCTCCAGCATAGGCTATCATTGGTGTTTTTGACTTTAGCTATTCTGACAGGTGTAAGATGGTATCTCAAAGTGGTTTTGATTTGCATTTCCCTGATTGCTAAGGAGGTTGAGCATGACCTTAAGTATCTTCTGGCCTTTCGAAGTTCATCTGTTGTGAATTCTCTGTTCAGTTCAGTACCCCATTTTTTAATTGGGTTAATTAGAGTTTTAGTGTCTAGTTTCTTGAGTTCTTTGTATATTCTGGAGATCAGACCTTTGTCTGATGAGGGGTTGGTGAAGATCTTCTCCCAGTCAGAAGGCAGCCTTTTTGTCCTACTGACAGTGTCCTTTGCTTTACAGAAGCTTCTCAGTTTCAGTAGATCCCATTTTTTCATTGTTTCTCTTATTGTCTGTTCTACTGGGGAAATCTATTTTAACACTTAAAAAACTTGACATAAAGAAAAACCCTTGCTTACCTACGAAAATGAGCTGCTATGTCAAATAGGAAATGCTCTGGTTGCAGTGCATATAAATGAATAAGCCATCTTGTCATTCACTTTAGCGGCCATGCTAATGCCCCAGGATGATTCATGTTCTTTACTGGGACAGAAACTTACTTTTTTTTTTCCAACTGTAAACAAGTGAAAGATCCTAGAAAAACAGACTAAGTCCTGAAATTGATCATAAGGAAGCATTTTGGTTTTGATTCCCTGAGGTTTTTCGACCTGTTTAGTATTTGTATATAGGAGGTCTGCTGATTTTCTTGAGTTCATCTTGTATGAGGCCATTTGACTAAGGGTGTTTATCAGCTGTAGGAGTTCCCTGATAGATTTTTTGTGATCTTACATGCACTTTTATTCTCTAGGTCTCTTCTTTAGCTATCAATTTTTACCTGATTTAACAATATCCCAATGGTACCACATAATTTCTCTGCATTTTAAAAAGTCATATTTTGCATTTCTCATATGTTCTCTTTGCTCTGCTGTGTAGAGCCTGACATCTCTGACAGGCACATAACAAGTTACTTTTTTATAGATAGCCTGGCTATGGAAACAACTTCCAAAGAATCATCATTATTTTCATCTTCTAGCTCTTAAATTAAACTGAAAGTTCCACATAAGCTATTAATGCATATTCTTGTGACTAATTCACACATCTCTTCCTCGGTTCCTTTCACATTCCTCAGGTCATTTTCTATCTGGGTTCCATCCTCTATATTGTAAATTTAGTGGAGATTAGAAACCCTTTTAGGTAACTGGGTTCCTCCTTTTATTTTTCCCCTTCCTTCTTATTCTACTTTAGACTGTCACCTTACTGGTCATTTGAGCTGAGTAATATAAATTGCACATTTGCTGAAATAGTTAATGTTCTGTTGCTGTGAAGAGACACCATGATGATAGTGGCTCTCATAACTCCAAGACGCCAGTCACTTTTCCTTCTCAAGCAGCGTCTCTCACAGATGACTAGACATCTAAATATTTTAGCCTATGGAAGATACTCCTGTTCAATCCTCCCAATTAACTAAAATAATTATTCTTCACATTGAATTAAAGTCTCTAAAATATTTATCAAATATATTTAATTATATTTTCTGCTGATACTGGCTTATTAATACCATCAATAATTCATAAAGGAAAATAATGGTCTTGAAAGCTTCGACTCTGTGTATTAAGGTGTGGACTGATAACCATCTGTGAGTTCTGGTGCCCTCTTGAGGAGTAGACCTGGTCAGTCATCCTCAAAAACTTAGGTCATGAAACCCAATAAGGAACAGTTCAATGGAATCACCATATATGAACTACACAGAAATGCTTTAAAATTGCCAGGGCATAAATTTCATTTAAATTTCATTAAAGTGATTATTTACACATGACAAAGTATTTAAAGAAAAGAAGTCTAGAGGTAAGAAAATTAATTTGATGTTCCTATCATTTTAAAGAACTTTTTGGTTTTGAATACTGTGTTTAACCTGATATGTCTCTGTCTCATGAGTTATAACAAGTAATACTAGAATATCTCTTGGATTGCTTTGGCCTTTACATAAATTAGCATACAACAAATGTTTGTAAACATTTTCTGGTTCTTATTAATCTGCAGCAAGTGCTACTTTATTGTCATTAATTATTATTTACTCAATAAATATTTTCTCCACTGTCTACATACTCCAAGGAATGAGATTACCATAAGAACACAATTCTGAGACATGCTGATTCAATAATGATATGTGTGTATCTACCCTTTAACCCAATATAATGATAATATTTAAACTCCCTCTTTTTGGCTTCTGGCATATTAAAATAAAATCTGATGTAGTTGTGCATTCTTGTAGCTTATCTAGGCATCAATCTTAGTGATATTTTACATAGTTTTACTTAGCAGATAATTTTATTATATTTATAATGTATCATAGTTCTTTTGCTCTTTAGTTCATATGTTTTTGAGAGGTCTTGGGGTGTTACTAATAAATCAATTCTTTTAGAAAATGTTCCTTAAATACTATGAATAAGCATGTCATAAGTAAATATTAATAGTTTTATTTTCTAGGATAAATAGTTGAATAGACATAATTTTTTTCATATCTGATGAATACTCTGTTGCCATTTTTTTTCCAGGGAACATTTGAAAAGTTCATACTGGAGACATGCGCGACTACAGAACTCATGGGGCAGATCAGCTATAGTCAAGAGGGTCTGTGCCTGCACTAAATCTTAGACTTCAATGTAGCTCTTGAAAGGAGGATTGTCCTGATTGCTGTTTTAATAGGATATTTGTACTGAGGATATACCCCAGTGTGACGATGAACGAGTGATTCAAGTATAGAAAGATTTTCCCGAATTGACTCTTCCATAAGCAAACAATAAAAATAAATGCAGCCAGAACAGTAAGTTAAATAAATCCTTAATAGAGAGGTATCTTTAGAAAAACTAATTAGTATATAAGAGAATATTATCTCTGCATAAAAATACAATGTTGGAGAACTAATCAACATTTTATTTAGGGAAATAGCAAGAAATTAAATATTGTTGCATGAAAAGTCATATTTGTTTTCTAGAGTCTGACAACAAAGAAATTCAATCACTGTTATTAAATTTGCCTACTAAATTCTAAACATGTACTTACAAAATGACATCTCTTTAGAAATCTTCTCATGGCCTCTCTTCCATGGTCTTCATGGTCTTCTGTAGAGAGATTACAGATAATGGGCAGGAGTGTGGGGATCACATTGTTGTAAAATAAGGACTCTCATGTCATGCCATTCTGACTGGGATGAAGTCTACTGTCTAAGGTGTTTTCATTTAATTTCCCTAATTGTTAGGGAAGTGTCCTGTCTGCTTCTGCTTCACCTGGTTGATTGCTTCTTAGACTGTGAAAAAAGTTTTAGTTTAATGAGATCCCAGTCATCCATATCAATAGTTGACCTTATTTCTTGGACAAGTGGAGTCCTATTCAGGAGTTCCTTTCATGTATATATCATGTTGGGTAGTGTCTATGTTTTCTTCTATCAAGTTTAGATCTCACCTGTATGTTTTAGGTTCATTTGGAGTTAGTTTTTGTGCAGTGTTATGGATGCTAGACTAGTTTCATCCCTCTGCCTGTGGCTATCCTTTTGCCCAACAGCATTTGTAGAAGATGCTTTATTTTCTCCAGTTTATACTTTATGGTATATTTGTCAAATATCAAGTGGCTGAAATTACCTTACTAAATTTAGGTCTTTGATTTTGTTCTATTAATGTATATGTCTGTTTTGTGTGTGCCAGTAACATATTGTTCATTTTTATTTGTTTGTTTGTTTTGCTATATCTTGTAGCATGAGTCATAAAAAAAACACAAGATAGATATTAGTGTTAAAATTGAATCTGAAAATCAAAGTGTACAAGCACTTGCTCTTACCTCTACCTTAGACAGAAATAGGCAATCCTGCCTCCAGAAATACTCAGACTGCAGCTGAGCCTAAGACCTGTCTCATCCCATCTTATATTCCTCTCTAGTCCTGGGCTTAAAGACAGGCACAACTACACCCTGGTGCCTATGGCTAACTAGTGTGACTGCTGAGATTAAAGGTGTGTGCCACCACTGCCTGGCTTGTATTGCAGTTTGATATTAAGGAAAGATTTATTTATTAAAACAAAAATAAAATATCACTATAATATCTCTGTAATGTAAATTAATATTTGGAGTAGTACTCTCTCTATCAATGTATGCTTTTGCTCAGGAACATTTGGATGTTGGGGTCTCTTGTTTTTTGGTGAATTTTTCAAATTTCTGTGAAAAATGAGATGGAAATTTTTATTGCAATTTTACTGAATGTAAATATCTTTTATTTTTTTTTCATGTCCATTTGTTTATTCAGTATCCATGGCTGTTTTGACGCTGTAAAGTCAGGGTTAGGCAGTTAGGAGACAGAGCACATGGCCTGCCAAGCCCAGAGCATTGCTCTCAGGCCTTTTAGAGAGTACGTAGGCTGACACCTTGCTGAGTAACAAGTGGCATTTTTCTTACTGTACTCTTGTATCATTTTCAGAGGGATCCAAAGGGCTACAGTCAGTGAGAACATGTGGATTAGAGCCCAGAATGATGGGGTGCACATCTGTAAGCTAGCATTTGGGAAGTGGAAGGAGGATTTAAGAGTTTGAGGCTAACTTGGGTTATATGAGAACTGGTCTCAAAAAAAAATGACATGTGGCTTAAGGCTTTTGTGACATCCAGGAAGGCTTAAAGAAGAAAATTACAAATGAAAACCATTGTATCTCTAGGAAAAAATGTCCATAAACTGGACGCTATTAGGGAGTTAATCAAGAACCAGTATAATATATATGATTATCACTTTATGTAAAGGGGACATTTCTTGTGTTGGCAACAGTGTGCCTCCTGCTGACAGAATTCTAAGTGGCTGACAGATCGTATCCACTGTGTTGGTATATAGGCCTCTTTCTCTGAAAAATGTCCAAGCTGCATGCCCACGAGTGCCCACTTGGAATTTGCAATCAGTGATAGCAGCAATGACTTCAAAATGGAGAACTAGTGCATCTTGGTATTCTCACCCGGTGTATGCAAGATATTGGCGACATTATCATCATGCAATGATTTGGATGCGAACCCACCAGAATGTCTACAGGAAGTCCAGGGATTCCTGTTCCACTTCCCCATGGTTCTACCCTCAAGGAGTTCTTCCCTGGAACTCTGTTGCTTATGAGGCTGGGCATCCTTGGAACTATCAAGGCCAACACATGCTCTGGCAGGAGCCTCCCTACAGTGTTTCCCATCTCCAAAGCTCTGAACAACCTCTATATGATAGCAGTAGAATCCAGGCAACCACAAGAGAAGATGAAGCCCCATATGAAGAGGAAGAACTGGAGTCGGATTCAGATAATGAAATAGAATGCGACCTGAGCAATATGGAAATCACTGAAGAGCTCCGCCAGTACTTTGCAGAGACTGAGAGGCACAGAGAAGAGCGGCGGCGACAGCAGCAACTAGAATAGGAGCGCCTGGACGACTAAATGCCAACCATGGGCTGTACTACAACCACCACCGGTCCACAGAGCCTCCCTCGGAGAAGCCTGGGGAGCGGCGTCAAGCTGAGATGAAGCGCTTGTATGGGGACAGTGCTCCCAAGATCCTGGCCATGGAGGCTGCTGTGCAGATGAGCTTTGACAAGTACTGTGACAAAAAGCAGCCAAAATACTGGCCTGTCATTCCCCTGAAGTTCTGAGTCGTGGGCACAGGGACCTTGGGGAATGCCTTCTGAACACAGTTCCTCGCCTTTCCCTCCTCTGCATGTGTTCTCGTCATTTCTCCTGGACATTTTTCAGAGAAAGAGGCCTATATACCAACACAGTGGATACGATCTGTAAATATCTTTTAATAGAATGACCATTTTCAAAATATTAGTTCTAGCTACCTGTGAGTATGGGATAACTTTTCATTTTTTAGACTCTTTTTTTCTGTGTATTTCATCAGAGATTTAAAGCTTACATTTCATATGTACTTTATTTCCTTGGCTGTGTTTATTCTACATACTGTACTGCTTTTTGAAGCTACTGGAGTTGAAATCATGTACATGATCTTATCTCTGTATGTTTGTGGTTAGTGTATAGAAAACTATTGATTTCTTTAAGTTGATTATGTAACCTGTCTTGCTCATGAATTTCTTATACTTTCTTGAATTTTTTCTGTTAAAATTTTTAGATTATGGAATTATAATATCATGTTATTTACAATTAGAAATATTTTTACTTCCTTCCCTACGTGTATCACTTTTAATTTCTGTCTCTTGCTTTATTTCTCCAGTTAGTATTCAAGTACAGTGTTGAAAAAGACCAGTATATTGGCCATCTTGGTCTCTGTTTTGTCTGGCTTGAGATTGCATTGATTACTGCAGCAGACCCAGGTGCTGTCATGTCATGTTTGCAACAGTAATGCCTATAATCCCAGCAAATGTACTTTTTTTCTATAGACATCCAGTGATGCCGGCTCTTCCAATCTTTCTACTGTTTTCTGTCATAATCCCTAAGACTTGAAGAAAGGGAGACTTGAGTAGTCTCATGTTCTCTCTATATTGACCAGATGTGTATATCTTTATTAACTGCTACTTACTGGCCCCCAAAATCTTGTTTTATGGAGGCTGAGAAATTCACTGATGTAAGATTACTGAAATAAGTAATTAGGAACCAGATTATTGCTATATCCTTTTATTAGAGTAATAGTCATAGGTTCTACCATAAGGTCTGTAACATAGTAAGACATGAGATTTTGATAGCTAACAATCCCAATCATAAGCCCGGTGTTTTGGAGAGGGATTTAAATTGAATAGAAAGCAGTTGGTTATTCCCACACCTTCCATGCAGCTATTGAATGAGTGGGCATGACCTGTTAAGCCAACCATTAATTTATCTCCCAGTATTCACAGCTAGTTAAGTCTGTTAATGACTTTTCGTCCATGGTAGAATGGAGAGAACCTTTTATTGCAATGAAAGCCATGTTTCCTTACTATAAAGTTCTTGAGAGTAAACAAGAACAGTAGTGGTAACTTGCAAGTTTGGAATGAGGTACTTGAGAGGGGATCTAGTGAACAGAAAGTAGAAACGGATGGCACATGAACAGCTTGGAGATAGAAATGTGAAGGAGACAACAGTGAAAAAAAGGGCTTAATGTTCTCTGTCAGCTCAATTTCCTTGCTTATAATAATAATAATAATAATAAAACAAATTTAATCTTATGGATGCATGACAGCAGTATTGAACTGCTGGCACCACCATCAACAGAAGACATTAGCAGAAACAACATGCCTAGGAGGAAAGTAAGAACCAGTTATGACTGCCATTTTAAAATTCAGCACTTACAACATTTCTTAGTCCTAATAAACCTTCTGCCTATTATTATTTGGATTAGAATAGATTTTTGTATAATCATAAATTCCTAAGTTTATAAAGATGTACTCAGGTTAGAAAGATTAACTTAGAGATGTGTGTCTCTAAGACTCTAAAACTGCAAAATGTATCACTAATAATAAAAATCCAGAGACAGAAATTGAAGTTCAACCCCCAAATCAGAAAAGCAAGGCAGCCAAGCCACTAAAAAAAAGTTTTAACTCTACCAAGGCTGGGTGGCTATAGACTGAGCCAGCTAAGTTCATCTCTTCTACTTTAAAGTTCCTCTAGTGCTGAAATTGAAGGCATGACTCCCTAGTACTGGGATTAAGGTGAGATACCACTGCCTGGATTTGTTTCTGCATTGATCTTGTGTAGCCCAGGGTAACCTTGTACTGACAGAGATACATCTGCTACTGTCTCTAAATTCTGGGATTAAAGGTGTGTGCCACCGTTACCTGGCCTGTAGTGACTTTAGTTTTGCCCCTGATCTTCAAAAAGAGAAACATATCCGGATCAGGCCCTCTTGGTTCCGGCTCTTGGTTCCGATGCTTGCTCCTGGCTCCTGCTCCGGGCTCCTGCGACTAGGCTCCCTTCCTGACGGTTTATGGTGTATGTAAGTTTTACCCCCCAAAATAAATAACCCCTTAAAACATAACTGGTATGGGATTGATTCGCCGATATAAAAAATATTTATTTTTCGTGATAGAGAAACTAAGAGAAAAAAATTAACCATGGCTCCAGATAAAATACAACATGAACCATTTTATAATTATTTAGGATATACTATTACTCAGCAGTAAATTTGCCATATTCCTCTTAGTTTAAAACTTCCTAAACAACACACCTCAGTTACTTACAAAAGGTTTTACTCACTATTGATTGGGTATGCTCTTATTTGCCTACTACTACTAAGGACTAGACCCCACTATTTAAGATGTTTTCTGGAGGAGACTCATGATTAAATTCTATGAGAAAAATAACACCTGAAGCAGAACAGGTTATTAAATAAAGATACTGCTAAAGCAGTAGCTCATAGTATTAATTTCATTCTCCCCTATCAATTCCTTATCAGTCCTTCCTCTTCATGTCCTACTGTGGTAATAATTCAACAAAGCAATGGTGTTAAATAAATATATGTATGCCAAAATTCTCCACAGCAACCTGCAATTTCTTATTTATAAGAATTATAGACTTAATAATGTTGGAAGGACACATCCTAAGTAATTTATTGGTAAAGGACCTACAGAAATTATTGTGCCACTGAATGAAATGTAGGATGATTATTATATATCCCCCAACCACTGAATATTTTCACTCTACATTGTGCTCAAATAGTTTCTCTATTAGAAACTGCAAAAATTAAATCCCACCCAAGTGCTAGTGCTATTTCACAATTATTTTGCTCCCTTCAGGCATCTATTTGAACATAACTTAGCAGTTTTTCATAACTTGTATTCGTGTTTGTTCTAATTTGCCAGATCTTATTAACATCCAACAGTGCCCAAGCTGATGTGCTAGCCTTGTCCTCACCCCTAACTCTTTCTTCTAAATCTACTCGAAATTCTCATGAACTAATTCCTCAAAATTAAAAAGTTTGATAGGCACAATTCTCTTTGCCTCCCTGAGCAAGCTGGGCTAGTTATCAAGGCTTGTTCCTCTTGTTTGTCTTTTAACCTGTTGCCATCTGCTGGTGCAATTTGTCTTCAGGGAATAAGATCTAACACCATTTGGGAAACAGATATTTAAAGCTCAGATTTTGATTATTTAAAATATCTTCATGTAACAGTCAAGACCGTTTCTAATATGGTGCTGCTTCTTCTCACAGAGGGGAAACATTTGATGCCATTGGTCGGTCATTATACATCTTCTCATTTTCAGGGCTCTCACAACAAATAAAAACTGGTAATGGCCCTGCCTATACCATTAAACACTTTAGAGAATTTTGAAGTTTATGGAATCATTCTATATGAATTCCTTACCATCCACAAGCTCAAGCTACTGTGGAACATCACCAAATACTTAAATAACAAATATTTCAAAAAGTGGAATAAATACACCCATCAAAATCCCTAAATACTATACTGCTTCCAAATATACTGACTTTAATTTATCTCATATTAAAAAATATTTCCTATGCTGCACAAAAGCATTTTGTCCTGAAGGAGATATGATAGAAATTATATATTAAATAGAAAGATCTAGAAACTAACCAATAGAAAGGGCCAGATGTTCTGTTAACATTAGGGTGTATCTTTTCAGAAAATAAACACAGTCTCAAATGGCTCTCATTAAAATGTGTCTGACAAGGACAGCATTCCAGAGACATCTAGAAAAATGAAATGTCTGAAGATAGGAGATGACCTAAGAGAAAGAGTAGAGCAACGATTTGTGGAGAGATCAAAACCCTAACACATGAATCTGAGACTTTGGGTAAACAGTAAAGACACAGCAGAATGGATCCAATAATGATGCTGTGGTGTCTATTGACTATATTGCATGTTAATTCTCAGCTACCTAATCCAAATCCAAATAACTTTTCTCAGGAGGGATAAAAGGAATAACAGTAATGCAAGAGCGTTTGATGCTGCTTTGTCATGGTAAGGATTGTTTTTCCCCTTAGGATTAGTTATATGGGTAAAAGAATTTGTAATAATATTTAGTCCCATGAAAGGAGGATTTTTTGTTGAACTAATCTAAATGATCTGTCCAAATGCTACAGACTTAGTCATAATTAAATACTATTTCTAAAGCTCTCAAAGTGTAAATTATAGTTGTATGGAAATGAATAGAGGAATATCTAATGCATTGCTTACTAAAGTTGATACTTTTGTGCCGAGAAAACAAACTTTGGCTTCATTTGGCACATGGCAGCAAAAAAGAACAATCTTTTATTTTTTTTTTTAACCAAAGGAGACCCATCAAATACTGGGCTCCTAAAAATAAATTTATTTGCCTTAAGAGTCACCCAGAAGTAATATGCACAAAAAATGGGGGAAAACACAGAATCCTCTGATACATATATTTATAGTGCTTTCTATGATATTCCTGTCCATTGTTTTTCTATCACATTGTTTATGCTTACTCGTATGCCTGTTTTCAGTGATGACCGTTTGGCTCTGAACAACAAACTGGTGTGTTCTTTTCTGAGTAAGATTATTTCTTCTAACCCCAAGTTTCCTCAATTGATTATTTTTCTTTGTGAATGATTAAGGCCTCATGGGCTTTTTTCTGCCCAGTTTAGCGTGTTCATTGGTTTCATGCCTGTTCAGGTCTCCTGTGAGCAGACATGTTGCTGAAATTAAAGGAGAATCTGCAATCACTAATATATAATTCTGCATAAACACTAACAAAATCTATAAGCATTTATCTTTATACCAACAGAAAAATGCTACGTTCATCCCTAAAGGAAACTTCTCTTTAAAACAGAAGGGACTATTATTAAAAAAAAAAAAACAATCAAACACCCACAAAAAAAGCTGTGGAGTCCAGCCCTAATACATATATCGACAATACAACTCATTCACCTCAGACTCAGGGAACCTTTTTGAAAGGGAGGGGGTGAGGAAACGATTGTGTGAGTGAGAGGATCAAAGAGTTTTCTGTGAGACTGTCTGCTACAATTACCAGAAGATGATGAAGAAGAGATTTTTCAAGGTTTAAGTTTGAACATTATTTCATCCGATATTATCACTCCCAGAAGGTATAGGAAACAGAATTCACAAAACAAGGTATGAGGTATTCCTTATGAATATCAGGAATCAGCGAGGGAGGCATAGTACTCTTTAAATCAATAAAGGCTACTGTCATTGTCCTTGGTGCCCACTGTGACTACATTATAATTCCTAGAAAACATCATATTGATTAAGGTAACCCAGACCCAGAAAGACAATATTCATATGTACTTACTCATAAGTGGTTTTTAGACATAATACAAAGAAAACCAGCCTACAAATCACAATTCCAGAGGACCTAGGCAACAATGAGGACCCTAAGAGAGACATACACTGATCTAATCTACATGGGAAGTGGAAAAAGACAAAATCCCCTGAGTAAATTGGGAGCATGGGGACCATGGGAGAGAGTTGAAAGGGGGGGAGAGGAAGATAGGGGAGCAGAGAAAAATGTATAGATTAATAAAAAATAAAAAAACAAATAAATTCCTATTGCTGAAGATATCACATGTTTAAGTTGTATACTATAGAAAAGTCAGTCTCGTATGAACTGAGAAACTCCCTTCAAGGTTGCTAGGTTTATGCTGTCAGAAAATATTATGTGGGCTGGATGGAAGAAAGTGATATAACTGGTTACACAGAGCTGGATACTGTATATAGCAACAATGATCTGCCAGACAAGATGTGCCCAGTGGTGCAGTAGAAATATGACTCTCGTGGAAAAAAAAAAAACTGTTCCACTGATATGAGGCCAGACCAATTGGAAGAAATTTTGTGCCAGGTCTTGTAATCTTGTCCAAAACTCCATGGTTGAAGGAGTCATAGGCTTTAGGGTAGAATCTGCTGTTGGGCTTACACTAAATGGTTATGATGCCAGTTTATCTTATGATAGTTTATATTTTTACTCACATACCTCAAATGCTCTCAACCTTAATTAAAGAAGACTTTTGTGGTAAATAGCAGTAAATGCACAGATGCTTAATTGCTCAAAGTGTGGAGACTATGAGACTGAGTACTCAACAAGAATAGAACGTATGCATTAAGCCCTTAAGCCCCCACTACCCAAGCTCAGAAAACATTGAGGAAAAAGAGGCAGAAAGAACTGAAGAACAGATAAAAGAAGTAGAATGCTGACAAATGCTGTCTTCTGAAATGACACGCTTGAACTGACAGTAGTCATAATTACCTGTATCAGATCATGTGAGCCAATGTTATGACAAGATGGGGTGATTAATCTTAAGGTCATGGTTTCATGAGGAATTTTTAGCAGTTGATAGCCAATAGGGAAAAAGAGAATCAATTTTTTTTTTGGAGTGACCTCTGGTAGGTTCCCATGTTCTTGTTGGTGAATCCCACATTCATACATATATGGACAACAATAACTGGATTTAATATGTTAACCAGAAAAAGAATAAAGTCACGACATTAAGAGAGGACAAATGATTTATCAACCACAAATGTAAATCGTATAAGCATTCTTATTTAGGCTTGAATTGATGTAGATTTAATACTGAATGACTTTCCTTCGAGAAGCCTGTAAGTGAGTTCTTAGGTATGTTTCTTCCTGATTACCTCTTTCTCTTAATCCCCATGATTAAAATGGTTAATAAAATCTTTTTCAATGAAGTTTAAGTATGTTCAAAATACAAAGACAGATAGACAAAAAGAAACAAAGAAAGAAACATAGGAAAGGAAGGAAGGAAGGAAGGAAGGAAGGAAGGAAGGAAGGAAGGAAGGAAGGAAGGAAAGAAAGAAAAAATTAAAAGATGGTGACTAGGAACAAGCTGGGGAAATCTCCTTGAACACCTGGGAACCCCTCTAGAGTCCAGTCTCTTGCCAACCCTAAAATGGCACCCTTAATTAAGATCTATACTTCCCTGCTCCCATATCCACTCTTACTCCATCTCAACCATCCCATTCCCCAAGCTCTCCCCATACTCCCCTTCTCCCTTCTTTCTACCCATATCCCCTTACCTCCACCCCACACCCACCTCAGCCTGTTCCTTGAGCTGCTGAGGAGAGGGCACCTGAACTGGCCCTATCCTATAGCCACACTGATCAATATCTTGCATACCACCATAGAACCCTCATCTCACGATGGATGGATATAGAGACAGAGAACCACATTGGAGCACTGGACTGAGCTACCAAGGTCCTTATGAGGTGCAGAAGGTGAGAGAACATGAGCAAGGAAGTCAGAACCATGAGGGGTGCGCCCACCCACTTTGATGGTGGGGCTGATCTAATGGGAACTCACCAAAATCAGCTGGACTGGGACTGATGGAGCATGTGATCAAGCCGGACTCTCAGAACTTGGCTGACAAGAAGGGCTTACTGAGAAGCCAAGGACAATGACTCTCGGTTTTGAGTTTACTGCATGGACTGGCTTTGTGGGAGCCTGGTTTGTTTGGATGCTCACCTCCCTAGACCTGGATGGAGTGGGGAGGACCTTGGACTTTCCACAGGGTAGGGAACCCTGACTGCTCTTTGGACTGGAGAGGGAGGGGGAGGAGGAATGGAGGGATGGGGAGGGAAATGGGAGAAGAGGAGGAGGTGAAAATTTTTAATAATAATAGTAATAATAATAACAAAACCTGAAAAAAAGGAAAAAGAAGATGGTGACTACGTACTGATAAGGAGAAAATGGCAAATAGAATATAGTTCTTTTCTAGCAAAAATATGGCCACAACAAACATTTTCGAAAAAGTAAGAAAATTATTATAAATGTATATATTTATCAGAATTAGAAATTAAATACAAACAGAAATAGCATTCAACTTAAAGAATGCTATATGTGATAAAAAAAAGTTGAACCTGGATACTATGCTACTGAGTGAAGCAAACCAGTGCAAAAAGACAAGTATTGGGTAACCCTATGCAAAAAATAAGGACCCAAACTTGCTTAATCTGAAGTTTGCTCGGGTTTTGTCATCACAAGTAAGTGACTGTTTCTGATGAAGTTTTTGTGATTTATGCCTCCCAAGATATCTGAGGAACAACTGGATTTCTCCCTTTTTTCTTTTATGCCTCCGTTTTCAGATTATATTTGAATATATTGAAATGCGATGAGACAGTAAGCAACATGCTAACATGTAATTCATGTTGTCTTAGAAAATATTTGTTTGCATACATGCGTGTGCTTATAAACAAAAATTATTTTATTTATCATGAAAGCAAAATGATTGGAAGAGATGATGCATAAGGGTCATATGCATTTATATATGTGTGTGTTTTACACACACAGATGCACATACACACATATATATGAAACCATTATATATGTGTGTGTGTGTGTGTGGCAAAATTTGAAGCTGTAAATTTCAGTAACAACGATTTACAATAGTAACAAAATTATAATTATGAAATTATGACAAGATAATTATATGATTGGGGATTACCACATGAGGAAATGTATTACAGGGTTGGGTCATAGCATTAAGAATGTTGCAAACTACTAGTCTATTGTGACTTGTTTTTCTGTATGGAGTGGCTTTTGACTTTTAGGAAATATTTTAGAAAATGGCCAGGAGCCATTTGAAGCAGAAGGGTACTCCCGAGCAGTCATAACATTCATATAATGTTATAAATGTTGAACATGAAGCAAACTGAACAACAGGTATTACTGTATATGCTGGTAACAAACAAAGTAAAGCAAGAAATAATATCTTAGAGATTGATGCCATCTTTCTGAAGATTAATATGTTTGCTTGAAACATTATTACAGTCATTAAGGATATATGCCTTGCCATATAGGAAGCTCGGGAGCTGTGTCAGGATAATAAGCCATGATGGGTACTGGTTGCTTCTAATAAAAGAAGAGTGTGAATATCCTTGAGACCTTGGAGCTTCCAAAGTTTCTTTGTAATATTCAGCTTCACAGACTGTATTGTATATACACCACTGCTTTTTATATTATTATACCCATATTTTTGTAACAATAGACTTTTTTAAATAAAAAGGAAATAATTTCTCATGAGGTTTACTGGTCCACAAGAAATTAATTTTAAGATATTTTTGACCATATGAATATTCTCAAGTAGCTATTTCAAATGGAAAATTAGCCAGATAAAAGAGCTAGGTGAGGGTAACTGTTGGCTTGATAGAAATGATGGGATGGAAATAGGCAAAGGTTTCCAAAGGAAATGAACAATTGAGCTGTAGATTTTCAGAGTCAGGGTGTATCTTTATTTTATTTTATTTTTTTTGGTTTTCCATTCCTATATTTATTTATTTATTTTTTCTCTTTTTTTTTCATTTCCGCCCCTCCTCCCAACACCCTCCCACTCCCCCCTCCCCCTCCTCCTCCCTCTTCATCCCTAAGAGCAGTCAGGGCTTCCAGCCCTGTGGGAAGTTCAAGTTCCTCCCCACTCCTTCCAGGTCCCTGAAGGTGAGTATCCGAACAGACTGGATCCCAAAAATCCAGCATATGCAGAGGAAACAAGTCCCAGTGTCATTGTCAGTGGCATTTCAGAAAGGCTCCGGACCAGCCACATTCAGAGATCTGGCCACATTCAGGCCTGGCGAGGAGGAGCTGGGACTTTCCCCGACCCCATAGACTCTCAGGGTGTATCTTTAAATCATGAATTTTAAGGGGCTGGGAAGATGACTCAGCTAGCAAAGAGCTTGCTGGGCAAGCAAGATGACCAGAGTTCAATACCCAGGACTTAAGGAAATTAGATTGGCAGTGCCATACCCCTGCAATTCCTGCTTTGAGCAGACAGAGCTAAGTACAACCACGGTGCTCAAAGTCAGCCTGTTTATCCTGTGATACCAGAGTCAGGGAGAGATAAGTAAGTTGTAAGTGACTAAGAAAGTTTGACATCGACCCTTCTCTTTCAAGTGTTCATCTTCCCACACACTGGCAATGTATTCATATATGTATGGTCACAGACACACCACACACACACATGCAGACAAACCATACCCACACATTCCTATACCACACACACAGGGAACTTCAATGCCCAGTAATTTCTTGGAATTTGTTACAGTAAAATGTTTACTAAATGATATTAAATTGGAAAACAGTAGTTGTCTTCCTCTGCATATGTATAGACTTAATAACCAAGTCTATGATCCACATTAGGGCACTTACTCAACATGATTGTCACAAACATTTTCATTTGTTTTCAATATTCTTTTGCATTAATATGTGTGTGTATCTTTCTTTACCAATTATCTATTCATTATAAAATAGTAGATTTGCGTTCTCATTACTATAATCAAAACATGAATAGACATTTAAAGATTTGCTCCTGTGAATAGTCAATTAGTTGCAAAAATTTGTTTTATTTTTCTCTTTTTCTAGATATATTCATTTATAAAAGTCTGTTTAATGTTAAATATTTTATAATTGAAAGTTTGACTCTTTTTTGAAAACACTACTTTGCATAACCGGAGATTTGGAGACTGTGATATAATATGCAGGGATCGCACCACCCGTGCCAGGGGAGGTGTTGAGTACTGCCTTGGAATCTAAGAGAAGTTCCATGAAATGTTATGGGACATTTCAGAGTGACAAGTCCTCAGGTCTTGTTTCTAAGTTGCAAGTTTCACAAACCTTGTGGTTTGCGGAAGTGGCTGCCCTGAGGCACAGTCTCTGCTTGAACCAACTATTCTGCTTACTGAAGGAAGTCTTAGATTAGATCTGAATGGTTAATTACGTCTCTGGAGACCCTTGTTTAAAATAGGCCAGGATGTTTTGCAAGCCCTCAGACCACACTTGGTACGTTAAGCTGCCTTGTGTGCATAATCTAAATAAGTTGTTGGTTAGCTCATGATCTATAGATCCTCTTTTACATAAAACTGTTGATTGAAGCAAGTGTTTCCAAAGTGTATAAAAGGATTGCTTAATAAATACACAGCGTGCAGTTTCAAGTGCTGCTTTTGCTCTGCATCCCCTGTGTCCTGGTTTGTTCAAGACCCTTACCCAGGGACCCCGACGCACTAGACTTCGACAACTGGCGCCCGAACAGGGACCCTGAAGAACGTTCAGGAAGGGTGAATCAGGTAAGTACCTTTTATTACAGGGTAATGGGACAAAGCCAGCCGGCTCCGTACTTACAGGTATTGAAACATACTCTTGCCATTTATGGCATTCATGTCTCTTCCTCTGATATAGAAATGTGTATTCAGGTAGTAAGGGAATGGAATCCCTGGTTCCCTGATTAGGGCTCCATGGATCTAGAGAATTGGCGGTGGGTCCGCTGTAAAAAGGCTTGGAGGCAGGGAGAAAAGATTCCTATTTGCTTCTGGTCTATCTGGTCTGTTTTATATATGCTTTTTGGAGCCATGACCGAGGATCGCTCTGTTAAAAATCTACAGAAAGAAGCAACCCCTTTAATTTTAGACTTGCAGCTTGATGCTGAGATGAAAGAGGCCATTGAATCAGATACCACTGAATTAACTAAAGGCTCATATCAAAAAAGGACAGTCAATCTGAATCTGATCCTGAGCCTAATTGTGCTTCCACAGCAACTTCGGTATCAAAATCAAAAGGAAAAAAGGAAAAGTGGCATGGCAAAAAACTGGATGATCTCTTAAATAAATTAACTCGTTTAGAAAGTAAATTAGGAGAATTATCATTCCCTTCAAAAATTCAACCCTCAGCTCCACCTTTGCAGGAGCTTTTAAAAACTCCAGTCTCCAATGAAGATGAGGATTCTGTGATAGAATCCGTTTTTGCTTTCCAGATCATATGACCTCCTCCCGTACAGGGGGTGGCCCAGCTTCCGTGGTATGTTGGAATTAATATGGATGATATAGCAAAGTTAAAGAAAGCCGTGGCCATGTATGGACCTCAATCTCATTATACCAAAGAACTTCTTAACGGGTTTGCCCGTACTGTTAACACTTTGGCCCCTGAGGATTGGAAAGTGTTGGCTCGAGCTCTCTTAAAGGATCCAGAGTATTTACAATGGCAGATGTGGTTTGCTGATGAATGTGCTGACAAGGCACGACAGAATGCTGCCAGCAATAACCCTCGCATTCAGGTAATATCATATCAAATGCTGATGGGTACCGGGGCCTATGATGACGTTAACATGCAGGCCAACACCCTGGAGGAAATACATGAGCAACTTAGGGAAATAGCAAAGGAAGCGTGTTATATTAATATGAATATTTGCCACATGTCACATTTAATATATACATATATGATTACATTAAACATATTATATAAATATGTTATGAATACATGTCAAATATTTCATTAATATATATAAACACATTAAACATATTATGTTTTATATCAATAATAATGCAATATAGAATTACAAGACCAATTGCTAAATGTCAATTTTTTGTCTTTTTAGAATACCATCCTTTAGAATAAGAGAGAATTTTATTAGCCTTAATTGTGTAACACCAAAACCAGTGTTCGTTGTTTGAACTAATTTGCTACTATTGCCAATTACATTTGGCAAGAAAAAATTCATATTCTTTGCTGCACATTAGTATGTATATTTCAATGAACATAAAACTGTATTTAGACATGAATAATGTATAGAATAATTCATATAAATATAAATCCTGCTAACATGGTGATGACTGAATTCATCTTGATGGTCAACATTAATGACCTTTTCTCTGTTCAGTCACTTTTAAAAACCTGACAAAGAACACATGCATGCACACATACACAAACAAATGCACACACACACACACACACACACACACACACACACACACACAAAGAGAAAGAGAGAACTTTTTTCAATCAAACTGCTACCACCACTTCAAAATAGAAATACATACATAAAAATGTCATCATTAAAAATGAGTAATTTTGTGATTTTTCCTTCCCAGCAACACAGAATTATTTTTTTCATATAAGATTATAGTTTTTAAATAAATTACATACTAAGTAAATTCTGTATAAACAAAATCAGTATGGGTTCTAGATTATAGCTATATGATATATAACTGAATTATTTTTTCACATAAAAACAATTTTCTCTGTCAAATTATCTGAAATTTAAAAAGAATCACTCTAGTATCTGTCAATTTTAGCAACTCTTTTGGGATGACTAGCTGTAAGGATTATATAGAATTATTATTTTTTGTTAATGTAGGATTTCTTATCTTAGAGGTTTTTAGAGCCTAGCCTTACCTCAAATTTACTATGGAGGCAGGATGACCTTAACCACCACAACTTCACTGTTCCAGTTTCCAACTGTTCTGAGATTGCAACACACACATCTCCCTTGACGTTACTTATCTAAAAGTATATTACTATGTATTAATTGTAGAATAACTGAGTCTGACGGTGACATTTTAAATGCACATATGATAAATTCTGATCATGTTCAACTCCACGTTACCATATTTTGTCTCTCTCAAGTACTTGATATTCCTCTATTAATTCCTTCTCTAATAATGACAAAATTTTAATTTATGGACTACTATGAACTTTACAAGTTACTCAATAGAAATTCTAATTTATGTAAATGTTTAATATATCTCATTGTCAAATGAGCTATAATATCACTTAACGATATCATTTATATGACTGCAACAGCTAGAAAATGTGAACTCTAAAATAACAATTTACTAACCAAATATCACTTATACTCTTTTTATATTTCCCATCAAAATATAATAATATTTTCTCACTTTTCTTCTTCTAGCCCTTTCCATGGCTTTTTCCTATAACACTTCCCATAATCCCGTACTCTCAAATTGATAACTTCATTTTCTTTTATAATTACAGTTACACAGTCACACATACACATCAAAATGCATAAATAAAACCAGGTGTGTGTGTGTTTGTGTGTGTGTGTGTGTATGTGTGTGTGTGTAACTTCATAGAAAACTACATTAGCTTGTACAAACAATGAAGGGATTCACCTGTCACAGAGTAACTAATTACCTGTAATTTTTATGCAGAAATAGTAAGCTGTAATATTTTCCCGCTTTCACATTGGCAGGACCCATAAATTTTATATACAAATTTTTAAATTTTCAATTACACTTTAAGAAACCTTAATTTACATTGTAATGTGTACTTTTAACATACCTTTGTATCTATTCTATTTATTTTTCCAATCTCACTATCATATTCTGAATATCTATACTATGTACCTATCTCAGTTTTCCAATTACATCATTATTGATAATTCAGATAGAATTTTTCTGGGACACAATATGATATTCACTGTCTTATACACTGTTTAGGTAATATATATTGCTGGAAACCTTCTTCCCAGTGTGTCATATAAATGTCAATATAAATATAAAACTATAATCTGTTGAGTCAGTCTTTCGTTCATGAATCCGTAGTTGTGGAAGTCTTCTTAACAAAATTCTAAAATGCGTGTTTTCAAACATGCTCACACACCATATATATATATATATATATATATATATATATATATATATATATGAAAGTATTGTGCCATATTTCAATAATGTTACATAATGAATATTTTGCATGCAAAGTATTTTTATGCTATTAATTATAATGAAGTCTTTATTAAGTATGTTCTTTGATACAGGACAATGAAGGAACACAATATCACAGTATTGACTGAATTCATCTTAACGGGCATCACTGAGAGCTCTGAGTTGCAGGCCCCATTATTTGGGCTGTTCCTTGCCATATACATGACCACAGTGATAGGAAATTTGGAAATCATTATTGTTACCACAGTGGACTATGACCTCCAGACAGCCATGTACTTCATTCTCAGATACCTGACTATTACAGATCTTGGATATTCTACCTTTGTGGAACCCTAAATGTTGAAAAATTTTGTTATAGATCGAAATACAATTTCATTTAAACTTTGTGCCACACAGCTGGCTTTCTTCCTTGTGTTCATTGGTAGTGAGCAATTCATCCTATCAGCAATGCCGTATGACTGCTATGTGGCCATCGTAAGCCTCTGCTTTACACTGTCCTTCCTCATGTCACGGAGGGTGTATTGGCTTCTGATGGCAATGCCGTGTGTTTATTGCACATTCGTGTCTCTTCTCATCACAATTTAAGATTTTCACTTCATCCTTCTGTGGCTACAATGTTATTCACCATTTCTACTGTGACTGCATCCCCCTACTGTCTTTACTATGTTCAAATGCAGAGGAGATAGCATTTATTGTTATGATCTTTGCAGCTTTTGATTTAATCGTCTCTCTCCTTGTTGTCCTTGTGTCCTACATGCTTACCCTCACAACAGTTCTCAGGATGAACTTTGCAGAGGGTTGGCCGAAGGCTTTCTCAACATGTGGGTCCCACCTAGCAGTGGTGACAGTGTTCTATGGGACTTTGATGTTTATGTATGTGCAGCCCAAGACCAGCCATTCCACCGACACTGATAAGATGTCTTCAATCTTTTACACCCTGCTCATTCCAATGTTGAATTCCTTGATCTATACTTTGAGAAATAAGGATGTAAAATCTGCCCCACACAGGACTTGGAGAAATATTGGCAATATCTTTTCTTAGGGGCTTTTTACAATGTTAAAATGTTACTCCTCCGTTATCACTCCACAGATGGTAGTTGACTTTGTGTCAGAGAAGAAGGTTATTTCATTCATTGGCTGTGCTGCACAGATGTTTCTGGCAGTTACTTTTGGTACAACAGAATGCTTTCTTTTGGCAGCAATGGCTTATGACCGCTATGTGGCCATCCACAGCCCACTTTTGTATGTAGTGATCATGTCATCCAGAGTCTATGTGCCACTCATCATTGCCTCCTATGCTGGTGGAATTCTGCATGCTGTTATTCACACCGTTGCCACTTTCAGATTGTCTTTTTGTGGATCCAATGAAATCAGTCATGTTTTCTGTGACATTCCTCCTCTCCTGGCGATTTCTTGTTCTGATACCCACATCAACCAGCTTCTCCTCTTCTACTGTGCTGGGTCTATTGAGGTTGTTACTATTCTCATTGTCCTGATCTCCTATGGTTTCATTCTCTTTGCTATTCTAAGGACTCGCTCTGCTGAAGGTAAAAGAAAAGTCTTCTCTACGTGTGGCTCTCATCTAACTGGAGTGTCCATTTTTCATGGTACTGTTCTTTTCATGTATGTGAGACCGAGTTCCACATATGCATTGGAGCATGACATGATAGTATCAATATTTTACACCATTGTAATTCCCATGCTAAATCCTCTCATTTACAGTTTGAGGAACAAAGATGTAAAAGAGGCAATGAAAAAAGTGTTTAGTAAAAGACAAATTTATGGATAAACAATATTTCCAATAAACATTATATGAAGATTATGTAAGTCCCATTCCATAAGAAAGTATGAAGATTTACATTTAAAATGTTCCTTTTTATTCATTAATATATTCCAATCCTCAGAAAACATGGAATTAAAGGCATTGATTAATTCATCTCTGGTATGCTTTTCAAAACAGAAAGACTATATCATTCACTTCCTTTCTAATGTTCAAAATTGTATACATTTATATGTATATTATACATAATGCTTATACTAGATAAAATGCATAATATCCAAATAAATATGTACATATGTGCTTATATTTTTATATATGCATATTTACATATTTTAACTTTATTTAGATGGTTTCATTTATTTATAAATAATATTTTAAATTCTCTCATCTTTATAATTTTAAACCATTTTATTTTTCTATCACAGTGGTTAAATAAAATTTTATTGACCTTGTTAAACTTACTTTTTGGCAGTCAGATTGTTCAGATCTTTAGAATCTACCTTTCTGACATTACTATGAAACACAGTCTTGCACAAACTCCTTGATTCTCTGGTGTTACAAAATTTTTGCTCCCTCTTCTACAATGTTCCATGAGACTTCTGTGCAGCACTAGAATTCTGCAACTCTATTGATTATAATTGTCTGTAATGGTCTTCTGTTGCAATGATCCGTTTTCTGGAAACACAGATATGTACTGGGCAGGTGATGTTGGGATATACGTATATGCATATCCAGAAATATTAAAGAAGAGGCCATGAATTAGAAAGAGAGCGAGGGGTATGTTGATATGTGGGTATGTTTGATACAGGACAGGGAAGTGAGAAAGGAGGAAATGTCAGGTCACTGGGAGGTGAAATTATAAATAATTTCCGGATGAGTGATAAGAATGATACCAACCAAACCACAGTCCTTTGCAAGAGCAGCAATTCCACCTAACCTTTGGTTAATCTCTCCATCTCCAATAATTTTATTTCTCTTAATGCAAAATTACATGCAAATTTTAGTATCTTTTCTATTTATAAAGAAAGTGTTCTGCTTTCCAACTCAGTGTAATTTGAACAAAGATTTCCCTTGTACTATAAATAATCTTTTCATATTTCCAAGTCTCCTCTACTCTACCTCCTGGCAATTTTTCCTACTATGTGGTACTGAATACTGAGTGTCTGAAAGCCAAGTCAAGCTGGATCACCCTACAGGTGTGCCACTGCATCCACATCCATTACCAACATTTCTGCTCTCACTCTAGTTGGGCTTTATTCTAACCAGGATTACTACCCTTCCTCTTCCAGAGCTCCTGATTCACCAATGCTTTCCATCTTCCCTCACTGGGCATTTTGTACTTCTCCAGTCGTTGTCTTCAGCTGATTAATATTCCTGCATCCCACCCAGACCCAGAACCCTGCACACTTACCACAAACACTACTGCTTCATCAGAGATGCTGAATTTCCCCAGATTAGGTGATTGATTAATATTCCTGCATCCCACCCAGACCCAGTACCCAGCACACTTACCACAAACACTACTGCTTCATCAGAGATGCTGGATTTCCCCAGATTAGGTGATTGATTAATATTCCTGCATCCCACCCAGACCCAGTACCCAGCACACTTACCACAAACCCTACTGCTTCATCAGAGATTCTGGCTTTCCCCAGATTAGGTGATTCAAGAAATGCTAGCAATTTGGGCAATAATCTGCTATTTCATGGACTACTTGATGTTATGTTGTATAAACTGGACATGCAGAACACACAGAAAAATGACTGCTGTACTTGCCTAAAGGTAAGACAGCCCTTCAGGGTTCCTGCTTTATGAAAGATTCTGCAAAATTGTGCAGGACACAGAAGAAAGTGGCAGACAAACTGCCAATATAGGCAAAACTGTCTTTAAGATTTCCTGTTTCATGCAAAAGTCTGCCAGATACTATGGGTCTGTAGGCCGAAGAGGAGTGCCACAATATTAGAAAAGAACTTTGGATGACTGTTCAGGCAGCAAGATGTCTCTGTCATTTCTAGAGTTTTGGAACTTGCTTACAAAGTACCTCCTGTTAACTTAGGTAATATTATGTCCTTCTGGAGTATCTGATATAGTTGAAGAATATATAGTTATAGTTTTTCTTAGTTATGATAAAAGATACAGTAGATATAAATATTTTAACTGTATTTCTTGTTGATACCTGATTTGTTATATGTAATTTTACTATGTTAAAATGAAAGTCTTCCTTTTTAGAGAAGGGGAAATGGTATGGGAAGTCCTTCTCTATATGTGTTGTTTTAATTGGTTAATGAACAAAGAACTTGCTTTGGCCTGTGAAAGGACAGAAGAGAGGTAGGTTGAAAAATAAACTGAATGCTGGGAGAAAGAAGGCAGAGTCAGTGAGAAGCCATGTAGCCACCTGCAGGAGACAGACTCGCTGAACCTTGGCAATAAGCCTCAGCCACTTGGTGATACACAGATTAATAGAAATTAACTTAAGATGTAAGAGATAGGCAAAAAAGACACTAGAGCTAATACGTCAAGTAATAATTTAATTAATATAGTTTCTGTGTCGTTATATTGAGTCTGAGCGGCCAGGAATAAATGAGCTATCTCCACACCATCAGTTGGACACTGAAGACATTCCACTTGGAGCTTTTTTATCTTCTTGGCAAAACTGGCCTTTGGGCAAAGAACTGCCCATGCCTCAACCACTGGCAAAATGCATGGTGTCTAGACTGGACAAGTAGGATCTAAACAAACAGATTGCCAAACCCTGGCAAGACAGGGTTTTAAAATGTTCCTGCATCTGTAACTGGTCTGTCAGTCACTCTAGGACTTAGTCAAAGTTGATTGCTTAGTGTTGCAACATATCAATTTGTCATTCCACACCAAAATATCAACCCTTAAAACAAACATACAAGTGGTACGCATCACATTGCTGCTTGACACCTTTACAGCACTTTAACAAGGCAGACCACACTTTCCCAGAACTTTCCAACTTTCATTTTTAATGATTCTCACTAGTAATGTCTTTCTCTTCTGTAAATTTGTGCAGGTTTTAATAAAGAATGAAAATGGCAGCCTGTTTAAATAAAATAACTCCTTGGCAAAAAAAATCCCAGTCACAGAAAAACAAACCATCCCATTGAGCAGTACTAATTACACCAAGAACGGGAAAGTTATAGGTTTAGTAGACACATTGGATCCTGAAAATGAAATGACTACGGTTCAGATCCAGAGCCTAGGCTATATATATATAGCTCAGTTGGTAAACATGGAAAAATTAGAATTGTATGGTATAATGAGAAGAGAGTAATGATATGGGATGTCTTTCTGCATATGTGTTGCTTTTATTGGTTAATTAATAAAGCTGTTTTGGCCAGCGACTTAGAAGAGTAAAGTAAGGTGGAAAATCTGAACAGAGATATAGAGAGAGAGTAGGCAGAGTCAGAGAGACACCATGTAGCTTCCAAAAAGAAACTAGGCACTAAAACTCTAATTAACCCAATTAAAAAATGGGGTACTGAACTTAACAGAGAATTCACAACAGATGAACTTCGAATGGCCAGAAGACACTTAAGGTCATGCTCAACCTCCTTAGCGATCAGGGAAATGCAAATCAAAACCACTTTGAGATACCATCTTACACCTGTCAGAATAGCTAAAGTCAAAAACACCAATGATATCCTATGCTGGAGAGGATGTGGGGTGAGGGGAACACTCATCCATTGTTGGTGGGAATGCAAACTCGTGCAGCCACTGTGGAAATCAGTGTGGCGGTTTCTCAGGAAACTGGGAGTCAACCTCCCTCAGGACCCAGCAATTCCACTCTTGGGAATATACCCTAAAGATTCCCGATCATACTACAAAAGCATTTGTTCTACTATGTTCATAGCAGCACTATTTGTAATAGCCAGAACCTGGAAACAGCCTAGGTGCCCCTCAATAGAAGAATGGTTAAAAAAGGTGTGGAACATATACCCATTAGAGTTTTACTCAGCGGTAAAAAACATTGACATCTTGAATTTTGCATGCAAATGGATGGAAATAGAAAACGCTTTACTGAGTGAGGTAAGCCAGACCCAAAAAGAGGAACACGGTATGTATTCACTCATAAGTGGATTCTAACCATAATTAAAGGTCTTTGAGCCTATTATTCGTGATCCTAGAGAGGCTAAATAAGAAGATGAACCTGATGAAGATTATTTAGCTATCCACCAGGAGGTAGGAAATAGACAAGAGTCCCAGGTAACCTCGGGTGCATGGGGGGGAGGGAGGGTCGATGGAAGGGGAGAAGGTTAGAGAGAAGGGAGTAGGGGAAGAAAGGGGAAAGCTTGGTGGCCTGGGATGGGGGGGGAGGGAGGAAGGATGAATATGGGATCAGGGAAGATTATATTTCAACTAAGGGACCCATTTTAGGGTTTACAGGAGACTTGATTATATATGGGATCCCAGGTCCAAGGAGAGATCCCCCAGATTGCTCTCTGGACAGAGGAGTGGGTGCCTGAATCGGCCGTGGCCCATGTCCATACTGATGTATATTTTGCTTATCACCATAGATCCTGCATCTGACGAAGGACGGCGATACAGTCGGTGACCCATATTGCAGCACCGGACTGAGCCCCCCGAGGTCCAAATGAGGAGCAGAAGGAGGAAGAACATGAAAAACGAAATCAGTACTGCGAGGGATGCTATCACCCACTGATACAAGGGAACGGATCTGATGAGAGTTTACCAAGGCCAGTTGGACTGGGACTGAAAGAGGACGTGATCTAACCAGACTCTCCGAAGTTGGCCGGATTCTCTGACTGTGGCTGACCCGAAGTCTTTCTGAAAAGCCATTGACTATGACACTGGGACCTGTTTCCTCTACATATAATGGATTTTGGGGATCCAGTCTGTTTGGACACTCACCTTCCTGGACCTGGAGGGAGGGGGAAGGAGCTGGAACTTCCCACAGGGCAGGAAACCCTGACTGCCCTGGGGGACGAAGAGGGAGGAGGAGGGGGAGTAGGGGGAGTGGGAGGGTGGTGGGAGGGGGGGTGGAAATGGAAACTTTTATAATTTAATAAAATTTACTAAAAAAAAAAAAAGAAAAGAAAAAAAAAAAAGAAGAAGGATGTTGGACCTTTACAAATAAGACACAACCTTGTGGTAATACACAGATTTACAGATTATAATAATGGGTTAATTAAGATATAAGAGCTAATTAGAAACAGGACTGAATCATTGGCCAAACAGAGTTGTAATTAGCATAGTTTCCAAGTGATTATTTGGGTCTGGGTGGCTGGGAAATAAGTGAACAGTCTCTGTTTACAAAGTAAGATATCAGGATCTCGCCTTTCAGGAGCTTTAGAGGGGAGCAGGTGCATAAAGTAATATAAAAAATTGTAATATTGTTTCTGGTCCCCAGGAGAAGTCCTTTATCCAAGATCAGGCATTTGGATAAGGGGCTCCATTTCCTCAGGGCTAAGGAAAGTTTTTGCTTACTAAAGCAGTCACCTTATCTCTGGCAATCTGGAAAACAAAAAACCTTGTGGCCCTTCTATTAAGGTAGAGCTGTTACCTACTGTCAAGGTCAGTGTTAGATTCCTCAACCCCTGATCTCAGTCCACAACCCAGCTTACATGTCCCTTTTCTCCCATTTGGTACTATATGCAATAAAAGGTATAGCTTTTTTCAATAAACGCTGCTGCCATCCTCAGTATGTGTCTATCTCCTCCTCTCTGTGTTGACTCCACATTACCAGCTGCCCAAGCAGCTCTTCAGCATACAAGTAACATTATGCAGCAACTGATGAAAACCGAGGCAGAGACCCCCCCACCAGAGAACTGGATTGAGCTCCCAAAGTCCAGTTGAAGGGTGGGAGGAGTGAGACTATGAGCAAAGAGTTCAAGACCATGAAATAATCTTCCTGAGCTAATGGGAGTTTACAACACTAGCTGGACTGGAAAGGCAGAATCATAGGACATAAGTAGTCCCTCTGAATGTGGGAGACTGACTGAGCAGCCACTGGCAGTGGTACCAAGATTTATCCTTAGTGCTTGTACTGGATATTTGGGAACCTATTCTCTTTGGATGGATTCCTTGCTCAGCCGAGATTTAGTAGGGAGGGCTTGGGCCTTCCCCAAAGCAACTCTCTGAAGAGTGGATGGGGTGGGGTGGGAGGTATGTGGAGGAAATGGAAGGAGTGGAAGAAGTAGGAACTTGCATTGCTATGTACAATGAGAATAAATAGTTTGTTTTTTTTAGAAAAATAAAAAACAATCTTTTCTCATTTTACATACCTATTTCATTTCCTACTTCCTCCCCCTCCTTCCACTTTCTCCCCCTCCCCCAACCTGCCCTCCTTCTACCTCTCAGAGAGGATAGAGTTCCATGTGGAGCCAGCAAAGTCTGACACATCTTTCTGAGCCAAGACCAAGGCCCTCCCCCCTACATGTAGGCTGAGCAAGGTATCCCAGCAAAAAGAATGGACTCCAAAAAGCCAGTTCAAGCACTAGGGATAAATCCTTGTCCCATTGCCAGTGGCTCCACTGACTGCTCAAGTCACGAAACTGTCACCCACTTCCAGCAATCCTGGCTTGGTGCTAAGCAGATTGCCCCACTATCAGTTTGGAGACAGTGAGCTCCCACTAGTTCAGGTCAGCTGTTTCTATGTGTGTCCCCATCATGGTCTTGATCCCATTATCCATTGTACTTTTATTAACCATATCTTATTTTCCTAGCCTCATTTTTTACAAAGGTTATTCTAATAACCAATTACACAGGTCTATGAATGTCAAATGTATTGGTATCTGTGTAGTATTATCCTGTTGCTGGTTCATGTAATTTGAATGAATAAATAAAATTTATGCACTGGCAATGCTGAAGCATGCATGGGCAGCCTGTATATGATAGTTCTGTTGAACTTGTCCATATTTGGTTTCATGATCTAAGTCATTGAGGATGACTGACCACGTCACCATCTTTTACAGTTTCATGTGTTCACTCACTTAAAAAAGTTATTTGTTTCCACTTTCAGCAATTTAGAATCCTGCTACAGGGAAGACCAGCATGGGCTAATATCTCTTTGAGAATATAACAGTCATATTTTAATTTCTAATCCAGAAGTAATTTCACCAATTTCTCTACTCAATACAAAATTATAAAGTTAAATATACATTTTTCCTGATAATTAGTGAACAACCTCCTATTAAGTCAGTAGGCATGCCAATGCTTTAGGGATAGTCAACAATAGCTTACAACTCCACAGGGATTATTTCTGAAATTGAAGCATAATGCATAAGTAATCCTAGAAAATACAATACTAAGAAGCACATAGGAGAAAAAAAAGAAAAATGTTTTATTACAGGTAAGAAAGGTAGACGACTATGAAGGCTGTTCCCTGCTATCAAAATGCATAGGAATGGTCAATTATGATCTGGTATTGTCATCCAATATAAGAGAATATTTTTGGTTTATTTTTCCATAACTCTTCTTCATCATGTCTGAAAGACAGTAGCAACAGGTCCCCTCCTTTCCTCATATGATCTCCATGGGTTAGAGATTACATGTTCATATGTATATTTGCAACACCAAATCAATTGAAAAAATTTACTTAGGAAATATTTTATGTACATTAAGATGTATAATTAACACATTCTAAAATAAAGGGGGAGATGAAATATGAGTAAAGGAAGTCCACAATTTTTAGTTTAGAAATGGAAATATAAAAAATTAATGAATAATTTCATATACTTCAAAATATTAGAAGTTTAGAGTCAAGCATCTTTGTGATGTCCTCATTTATTATGCTGTTATGTGAGTGAGATTCTTTTTTTTAATCTGTTGTTAAGGCAAAAGTGTTTGGCAAAATAACCAATATATCTTATTGATTGACTCTGTGTGTGTGTGTGTGTGTGTGTGTGTGTGTGTGTGTGAAATGACATCAATAACTAGTTTTTATGGTTATGTTAAAATTGCCATTTAATATTGGATTCTGAAAAAATTATTCCACAGTAAGTATAAAACATAACAAATAGTCATTAATGGTATTGCACAATGACAAAGCAAAGTGCTTTTGTATACTTAACTAAAAAATCTTGTCGGGAAAGACCTCTTTGTAATTGCAATTACTGAATGTAAAATCTAATGCATTAAGCTTATGTATTTTAAATTCATGACTAGAAATATGTCACACTAGGACAGCAGCTGGGCAATCACTAAACTGAAGTAAGTGTAGTTTACATGTAGAAGGCTTTGCATCTACATTAAGTATATATGTATATATATTAAATTATATTGCTCATTTAGTCGTTAAATTGCCTTGTTTAGTTTTAGTGAAGGTATGTCAGTAGAATGAGCTAGAAATTAAAAGAATTTTCATGTGGTATAACCTATTGGGCCCAATCTTTATTTAACTATCTTGCCATTACTTTAAAATCTGTATAATCTGGCAAAGAAAATTTATTTCATTTAAGTACTGTGATAAAAAATTGTAGCACTGTACAAATAGAGGGAAGGAAATCCACGAGTTCTGGATCATTTTGTTCTGTACAGGAAGACTCTCTCTCTCTCTCTCTCTTTGTTTTTCTTCTTAAGAACTTTTTTTAACTACCTGGAAACATCAAATCATTCAAGCATCTTCCATCTTTCCAAACAGCACTGCTATGAATATTGCTTTAAATGAGAGTACAAAGTTTTAGATTATTATTTGTCAAATGTAGCCTTTGAATATATAAAGTAACATACTAGTTATCATACAAGCTGTACAATATGCCTGTATGTTTATTTATTTAGGGATAGAAAATTTCCTGAGTGATTAGTTATAATTATTTTATCTGACAATATTTATCAAGATTATTGACACTTTAAACTGCACCACCTGTGGGCACAATGGCTTTAAATAGCTTTGTTTATTTTCATTCTATTTTTTCTTTCTTTTGATATAAAGTCTCCGATATCTCAGGGTGGCTTTATGTTTGTCTGATATCTGAAGATGTCCTTGATCTGGATTCTCTCTGCTGCCACTGCCATAATAACAGAATTATAGGAATGTACTATACATTTTAGGAAATATCATGGCACTATTCTTGGTATTAATGAATGTTACTGAGTAACATCTCACCAGAAACTTCCTATTTAAAATGATGACTTCTGAGGCGGTAGAGATAGATGACTCAGCAGTTAAGAGCACTTACTGTCCTAGCAGAAGATAGTATATTTATATCTTTAGATCTCTCTTGTGTTTTTATATCATATGTCAGTCAGTAATTTACCTCTATTATTTATTTGTATCAAAGGATTTACTAGATGAGAGAAAAGTTATTTATACAATCATTATTTGGAGCTGGATGTTTTATAGAGCAGGTCATAATCTGTCTTAACTGTTACCTGTCTTAACAAATCATTGTCTATAGCAGTTCATATCTGTGTTGAGACAAATTATCTCTCAATTATGTTGTGTGTCAGTGAAATTACCTTACAAAAGAACCAGAGCCTACTGTTCTCATATATAAGTTTGCATCTTTAGGCATATAAAATGTACTTATTTTGAAATAGCAATTATTACATAATTTCAATAACAAATATTGCATAAATGATCAACTTATAATGAAATTAACAATATATTGAGTATTCAATTGTTCCAGTCCAGAATAGATTCAGTAATATGACTGCATGGAGAAACAGAACCTCACAGTCTTGAATGAATTCATCCTGATGGGTATCACTGACCGCCCTGAGCTACAGGTCCCACTATTTGGACTCTTCCTCATCATCTATCTATTCTCACTGCTGGGCAACTTGGGGATGATCCTCCTAACTATGGTGGATTCCAGGCTGCAAACACCGATGTATTTCTTTCTCAAACACTTGGCTATCACGGATCTTGGATACTCTACAGCTGTGGGACCTAAAATGTTAGAAAATTTTGTTGTGACCCAAAATACAATATCATATTATCTTTGTGCTGCACAGCTTGCTTGCTTTCTTCTTTTCATTACTTGTGAACTGTTTATTTTGTCTGCCATGTCCTATGACCGCTTTGTGGCCATCTGTAACCCACTGCTCTACCCTGCCATCATGTCACAGAGGGCATGTTGGGTCCTGGTGGCAATCCCATATCTATATGGTTTATTTCTGTCTCTTATTATTACTTTAAAGATGTTCACTTCATCATTCTGTGGTTACAATGTAATCAATCACTTTTTCTGTGACTGTATTCCTTTGATACCTTTGCTCTGTTCAAACACTCATGACCTTGAGCTGATAATTCTAATCTTTGCCATTTTTGATTTGATTGCTTCACTTCTAGTTGTTCTTGTGTCTTACCTGCTAATCCTTATAGCCATTCTAAGAATGAACTCTGCTGAGGGAAGGCGCAAGGCTTTTGCAACTTGTGGATCACACCTGACTGTGGTCATCGTCTTCTATGGGACTTTGATATCTATGTATTTGCAGCCAAATTATAGTCATTCACTTGATACCGACAAATTGGCATCCATTTTTTATACCCTGATTATTCCCATGTTGAATCCCTTGATCTACAGTTTGAGGAACAAAGATGTAAAAGATGCTGGACAGAGGATATGGAGGAAGATGTGCAAGATTTGATCTTAAAGGTTGCCTATGATATAAGCCATATCAATTTGTGTTAGAATTGGGTCTGTTGTGTTCTTTAAGATTATTTAATGAGCAAATATAGCCTTGAGTATAACAGTAGATCATTCTCTAGTGACAGAGTTTCAAGGTGGAAGTGGACAACATCTTATTGTTGTAGTTAGAACATACTTTATGAGTCAAAAATTGGCCAACATCCACAGAAAATTAATTCAAATGCTGCTGCCTATAAGAACACAGGATACCTCAGACAGAGCTGTCTTAGGCTGATAACTACAAATATAAAGCAAAGAAAATCATGCTCCTAGGAACCAAAACTGTCCTTCAAGTCCCCACACCCAGAGCAGACCTTACCATTTCTGCCATTAGTTGTGGACTAATAAAACTATAATTTTATTTGTCTTCATCAGGTGGTAAGAAGCTCAGTAACTGAGAATTAAAGGCTGACACCATGTCTAAGCACCAGAGAATTTTTCCTCACTGTCTGTATGTTGAAAATGCTATAGAAACACAGAGATTTAGCATCTCAAGTCTGGTTGTACAGACACTCTCAGTTCAGTTGAGACTATTTTTGTAGTTGCCATCTAGTTTTGAAATAATCAACTGATTGATTTTAATATGTGAATCACAATGATGTTTACAAAGCCTTTGTCATGTTTGTGGCTTGAGGTATAGGGAATGTGAAAATTATCCTTGAATAGAACTTACTAGGTGGTGTCCAAGATGTGAGTTCTTGATATGGATTAAATTAAAGGATTTTGTTAATGAGATTTAAACACGATATCCTAACATTCTTGAATAGCTGTTGCCAACTTCAGGTGTACCAGGAGAAGAAAATGCTGATCCTATCATTGTGTATGTTGGACCTGGTAAAAAGTTTTCAGAAGATGTAGTCATTCTAGTGCACCTGTGCTTACGCTGCTTCAGAAACAGATTTCCTCTGTAGCCCTGTAAATGAGATAGGTCATTGTTGAATCCTGACCAGCAGAGACATCTACAGAACTATTTATGATACTGTGTCAAGTATATTACAGCAGAAGGTGTTTCAGATTTGTTATTGAAAGAACAGTTGAGATTACAATAAAAAGAATGTGTATCATGCATAAGGACAGTGAGCTTTGTACTGTGGTCATTTGGTAGTTGATCGAGAATATACCCCTTCTGCTTTTAGCGACTTTTCCTTCTCTAAAATAAGGATTTTCCCTTTACTAGTAAACGATATTATCTCTATTTGTGAGAAATATGTTAATAAAGTGCTTGAAAGGAAACAAACAAAAAGAATCATGGATGAAGTGGATTCCCAACCAGTAAAATAACATTCTACTTTTACACCTGAAATCAATCACCAATGACATAGGGGGCAAACAATCTCTATGAACTTCTCGCAACACAAAGCAAAATTTCCAGCACAAAACAGAAAATTGTTATCAAAATTTTAAGATTTATAGTTTTAAACTTTTATGTGTACATATGTTTGTTTGCATAAATTTATGTGTACTACATGAATAGAAGAGTCCACAGAGGCCACCAGACCAGAGCACCAGACCCTGTGGAGCTGGAAGTACAGGTTGTTTGTGAGATACTTATGTGAATCTTCTGCAAGAACAAGATCTATCTTTTTGGGCCCTATTTTTCAGCAATTTGAAGAATATTTATTTGGCATAACAGGTTGATAAATGTATTATATATGATTTTTTTTGGAAAACTGTTAGTTCATATATCTAGGATTATTTAAAACATGTATTACACAGAGTAGAATTATGACAGGACTTTATGTTTGATATGCACTGAGTACATATATTATTAGCCGCAGCATTAAGGGAAAAACAGAGATGGTCATAGTCTGTATCTGAAGACCAAGTGAAGTTTCTGCCTGTAATGAGGAGGGAGATGTTTCCAGGCTAAATAAATTCTAATAATGTACATCCAGAGCAACATCCCATAGATGTAAAATAAAAAACAAAAATGCAATAAAATACAGGGATAAATGAGATTCAGAGAACATGGATAAAGAATAATTCAAAATAAAAAAGCTGAAAAGATTTTTGGTTTTGGATGCTAAATAAAATATGAGAATTCAAGAGTACTTTCATTTGTGCCTGTACTTTCCGCATACATGTTTCCCATTGCTGAATAGGTTTTGATATAATATAGTTATAAGTATAATTGCACATATTATTTAATTTTTAAATGAATATTTTAAATATTGTAATATTATTTCATTATTTCCTCATCCAACCCATCCCAAGCACGTTCTCTCTTTAAATTCAAGGATTTTTTAAATTGTTGTTATAAACACACACACACATACATTTCTAATCCTAAATATAACTTTTTCTTTCTGTATAATACTACCTGTGTGCATTTGGGATTAGAACTTTCAATATTCCTACAATGTAAATTTTGATTAATTGTGTGAATTTTAATTTTTTATACTTGTATTCTTACTTTCAAAAATTTTAAAATTCCTTCCCCAAACTAAAATCACATCAAACTAAATAAAAAATAGGCTTGTGTGAGTGCTGAGGAGTTCTGTCCAGAGAGGTGAGTGGGTGATCGCTGGGGCGGTCTGTCCCGGAAGAGAGCACAGGGCGCCCCCCTCAGCTTCTGCGGTAGGGTCTTTGGTGTTCCACGGGACTCCTCCCTGCCTCCACTGCCATGGCTCTTTTGTCTCCTCTGTCCTTGGAATACCAAACGTCCCTGTTTCAGTGCTGAGGAGTTCTATCCAGAGAGTACTGAGGAGTTTCATCCAGAGAGGAGGAGATGGGCAGGCGCCAATGCAAGAATTCCTCCAACAACATGAAAGGCAACATGACATTGCCAGAATCCAGGGATCACGAAACTAGAATTGAACACCCTACTCCAGAAGAAATAGAAGAAATCGATTCTAAGTGGATCTTTATGAAAATAACAGAGGAACTTAAACAGCAGGTGAAAATCTGCTGTAAAGAATTAGAAGATAAGTATAACAAAAAGATTGAGGAAATGAGTAAAGAAATGGAAGAGAATTATAACAAAAAGTTTGAAGAAATGAGTAAATCCGTAAATGAAATTATGAAAAACCAAGAAAAAACAAACAAAGAGGTAATGGAAACAGTTCAAGATTTGAAAACTGAAATAGAGGCAATGAAGAAAACACAAACCGATGGCCGGCTGGCTATGGAAAATCTAGGTAAATGAACAGAGACTTCAGAAACAAGCATAACCAACAGAATACAAGAGATAGAAGAAAGAATCTCAGACTGAAGAAACCATAGAGAAAATAAACGCTTTGACCAAAGAAAACAGCAAATCCAACAAATTCTCATCACAAAATATTCAGGAAATGAGGGACACAATAAAAAACAAAACAAATCTAAGAATAATAGGGGTAGAAGAAGGAGAAGAATTGCAGACCAAAGGTCCAGAAAATATATTCAACAAAATTATAGAAGAAAACTTCCCCAACCTAAAGAACGATATCCCTATGAAGGTTCAAGAAGCATACAGAAACTGAATAGACTGGATCAAAAAAAAAATATATCCCCTGGCCATATAATAATCAAAACACAAAACATTCAGATTAAACAAAGAATATTAAGAGCTGCAAAGAAAAAAGGTCAAGTAACTTATAAAGTAAACCTATCAGACTTACACCAGACTTCTCTATGGAAACCATGAAAGTCAGAAGGTCCTGGATAGAGGTACTGCAGAAGCTAAGAGACCATGGATGCAAGCCCAGACTACTATACCCAGCCAAGCTATTGTTCACTATCAACGGAGAAAACAAAATATTCCAGGATAAAAACAAATTTAAACAATACGTAGCTACAAATCCAGCCTTACAGAAAGTATTAGAAGGAAAATCACAACCCAAGGAATCCAACATTGCCAACACTGCCTACCATAACTCAGACATCTAGTGACCCTTCACAAGCACAACACAAAGAAGGGAAACACATACACTCTACTACCCCCCAAAAAATAACCGGAGTCAACAACCACTGGTCATTAATATCACTTAATATCAATGGACTCAATTCACCTATAAAAAGGCACAGACTTAGAGATTGGATACGAAAACAGGATCCAACATTCTACTGTTTACAAGAAACACACCTCAACCACAAAGACAGACACCTACTCAGAGTAAAGAGTTGGGAAAAGGTTTTCCAAGCAAATGGACCTAAGAAACAAGCGGGTGTGGCCATTCTAATATCTAACAAAATTGACTTCAAACTAAAATCAATCAGAAGAGATGGAGATGGACATTTCATACTCATAACAGGAACAATTCATCAGGAGGAAGTCTCAATCCTGAATATCTATTCCCCTAATATAAAAGCACCCACTTATGTAAAAGAAATGCTTCCTGAACTCAAGGCACTCATCAAACCAAGCACACTAATAGTAGGAGACTTCAACACACCTCTCTCACCAATGGACAGGTCAATCAAACAGAAACCTAACAGAGAAATAAGAGAATTATTGGAGGTACTGAATCAAATGGACTTAACAGATATCTATAGAACATTCCACCCAAATAGGAAAGAATATACCTTCTTTTCTGCAGCCCATGGAACCTTCTCAAAAATTGACCACATACTCGGTAACAAAGAAAACTTCGACAGATACAAAAAAATATTAGTAACCACCTGTTTCTTGTCACATCACCATGGATTAAAGTTAGAATTCAACAACAGTGCTACCCCCAGGAAGCCAACAAACTCATGGAAATTGAACAGTCAACTATTAAATCACCCCTGGGTCAAGGAAGCAATAAAGAAAGAAATTAAAGTCTTTCTTGAATTTAATGAAATTAAAGACACAACATACTCAAACCTATGGGACACTATGAAAGCAGTGCTAAGAGGAAAGTTCATAGCACTAAGTGCCCAATTAAAGAAAACAGAGAAAGCACACATTGGAGACTTAACAGCACACTTGAAAGCTCTAGAAAAAAAAGAAGCTGATTCCCCCAGGAGGAGTAGAAGATTTTTAATAATCAAACTGAGGGCTGAAATCAACAAAATAGAAACACAGAAAACTGTCCCACGCCCAGTCTCGCCAGCAAGAACCATGCAGAACACTAGGATCCTTCTGCAGAAATAGCTTTAATACTTCTTGGGAGAGAGAGTATCAGCCAACATGGCCGGGGATCCCAGACAAGGTGAACCCATCTCTATATAAAGGAAGCAGTCCTTGCTTCGGACGTGTCACTCTTGGATAGGTCAACTGTCCATAATCCCAGGTGAATGCCTCGGGAGTAGGCGGGGACGACAGTGGGAAATTACCGAGCACATGTGCGTTCACCTGGCGGTGAAGCCAGATGTCAGCGCCATCTTGTGATGGAGAATGTGGCTACGGCCCTCTACAGAAAACAATCTAAAGAATCAATGAAACAAAAAGCTGGTTCTTGGAGAAAATCAACAAGATTGACAAACCCCTATCCAAACTAATCAAACGGCAGAGAGAGAACATGCAAATTAATAAGATCAGAAATAAAAAGGGGAACATAACCACAGACACAGAGGAGATTCAGAGAATCATTAGATCTTACTACAAAAGCCTGTATGCCATAAAATTGGAAAATGTAAAAGAAATGGACATTTTTTAGATAAGTATCATATACCAAAGTTGAACCAAGGCCAGGTGAACAATGTAAATAGACCTGTCACTCGTGAAGAATTAGAAGCTGTTATTAAATCCTCCCTACCAAAAAAAGCCCAGGACCAGGTGGTTTCAATGCAGAATTCTACCAGAACTTCCAGGATGAGCTAATACCTATACTCCTTAATGTATTTCACAATATAGAAACAGAAGAGTCATTTTTTGAAGCCACAGTTACCCTGATACCAAAACCACACAAAGACATAACCAAGGAAGAGAATTACAGGCCAATCTCACTCATGAACAATGACGCAAAAATTCTCAATAAAATACTGGCAAACTGAATCCAAGAACACATCAGAAAAATCATCCAATATGATCAAGTGGGCTTCATTCCAGAGATGCAGGGCTGGTTCAACATACGCAAATCTATCAATGTAATCCATCGTATAAATAAACTGAAAGAAAAAACCATATGATCATTTCATTGGATGCTGAAAAAGCATATGACAAAATTCAACACCCCTTTATGATAAATGTGTTGGAGCGACTGGGGATACAAGGATCATATCTAAATGTAATAAAAGTTATTTACAGCAAGCCAACAGCAAACATCAAATTGAATGGAGAGGAACTCAAAGCCATTCCACTAAAATCAGGAACACGACAAGGCTGTCCACTCTCTCCATACCTCTTCAATATAGTGCTTGAAGTTCTAGCAATAGCAATAAGACAACATAAGGGAATCAAGGGAATTCGAATTCGAAAGAAGGAAGTTAAACTTTCACTATTTGCAGACGATATGATAGTGTACATAAGCGACCCCAAAAACTCTACCAAAGAACTCCTACAGCTGATAAACACCTTTAGTAATGTGGCAGGATACAAGATCAACTCCAAAAAATCGGTTGCCCTCCTATACACAAAGGATAAAGAAGCAGAGAGGGAAATCAGAAAAACATCACCTTTCATGATAGCCACAAATAGCATAAAATATCTTGGGGTATCTCTAACCAAGGAAGTGAAAGACCTATTTGACAAGAACTTTAAGTCTTTGAAGAAAGAAATTGAGGAGGATACCAGAAAATGGAAAGACCTCCCCTGCTCTTGGATTGGGAGAATCAACATAGTAAAATGGCAATTCTACCAAAAGCAATCTATAGATTCAATGCAATCCCCATCAAAATCCCATCAAACTTCTTCACAGACCTTGAGAGAACAATAATCAAGTTTATATGGCAAAACAAAAAACCCAGGATAGCCAAAACAATCTTATACAACAAGGGAACTTCTGGAGGCATTACTATCCCTGACTTCAAACTCTATTACAGAGCGACAATATTGAAAACAGCTTGGTATTGGCATAACAACAGAGAAGTCGACCTATGAAATTGAAAAGAAGACCCGGATATTAACCCACAAACCTATGAACACCTGATTTTTGACAAGGGAGCTAAAGGTATACAATGGAAGAAGGAAAGCATCTTTAACAAATGGTGCTGGCATAACTGGATGTCAACCTGTAGAAGAATGAAAGTAGATCCATATCTATCACCATGCACAAAACTCAAGTCCAAATGGATTAAAGACATCAACATTAATCTGACCACTTTGAACCTGATAGAGGAGAAAGTGGGAAGTAGTCTACAAGATATAGGCACAGGAGACCACTTCCTAAGTAGAACCCCAATAGCACAGACATTAAGAGAATCAATGAATAAATGGGACCTCCTGAAACTGAGAAGCTTCTGTAAAGCAAAGGACACTGTTAGTAAGACAAAAAGACTACCTTCTGACTGGGAGAAGATCTTCAGCAACCCCTCAACAGACAAAGGTCTGATCTCCAAAATATGCAAAGCCATTGTTGGTGGGAATGCAAACTTGTGCAGTCACTGTGGAAATCAGTGTGGCAGTTTCTCAGGAAACTGGGAGTCATCCTCCCTCAGGACCCAGCAATTCTACTCTTGGGAATACACCCAAGAGATGCCCTATCATACTACAAAAGCATTTGTTCAACTATGTTCATAGCTGCGCTATTTGTAAAAGCCAGAACCTGGAAACAACCTAGGTGCCCCTCAATAGAAGAATGGTTAAAGAAGGTGTGGAACATATACACATTAGAGTTTTACTCAGCGGTTAAAAACAATGACATCTTGAATTTTGCATGCAAATGGATGGACATAGAAAACGCTTTACTGAGTGAGGTAAGCCAGACCCAAAAGGAGGAATATGGTATGTACTCACTCATAAGTGGATTCTAGCCATAGTTAAAGGTCTTTGAGCCTATAATGCGTGATCCTAGAGAAGCTAAATAAGAAGGTGAACCTGAAGAAAATCATATAGTTATCCTCCTGGATATTAGAAGTAGACAAGATTGCCAGGCAAACTTGGGTGCATGGGGGCGTGGGGGGTGGAAGTAAGGGAAGATGGTTAGGGATAAGGGAGAGGGGAGGATTGGGGATGGCTTGAGAGAATGAGATGGGGGAGGAAGGATGGATATGGGAGCAGGGAAGTATATATCTCAACTAAGGGAGCCATTTTAGTGTTTGCAAGAGACTTGATTCTACAGGGGTTCTCAGGCCCAAGGAGAGGTCCCCAGATTGTTCCCTGGGCAGCAGAGGAGAGGGTGCCTGAACTGGCCTTGGCCCATGACTATACTGATGAATATTTTGCATATCACCATAGAACCTTCATCTGGTGATGGATGGAGATAGAGACAGAGACACATATTGGAACACTGGACTTAATACCCTTGGTCCAAATGAGAAGCAAAAGAAGGGAAAACGTGAGCAAGATAGGCAGGACGAGAGGGAATCTTCATCCGATGATGGATGGCGATAGAGACGGAGACCCACATTGGAGCACTGGACAAGGTCCAAATGAGGAGCAAAAGGAGGGAGAACATGAAAAAGGAAATCAGGACCGTGAGGGGTGCATTCACCCACTGATACAAGGGGACTGATCGAATCAGAGCTCACCAAGGCCAGCTGGACTGGGACTGAACGAGCATGTGAACAAACCGGATTCTCTGAATGTGGTTGACATGGGGGCTGACTGAGAAGCCATTTACAATGGCACTGGGTCTTGTTTCGTCTGCATGTACTGGCTTTTTGGGATCCTAGTCTGTTTGAATGCTCACCTTCCTAGACCTAGAGGGAGAGGGGAGGAACTCGAACTTCGCACAGGGCAGGAAACCCTGACTATTCTTAGTACTGGAGAGGGAGGAGGAGAGGGAGTAGCGGGGGAGAGAGTAGGGGGAATGGAAAGGTATGGGGAGGAGGGGAGAAAGTGGAAATTTTTATAAACAAATAAACAAAAAAATAGGCTTGTGTGTTATTTTGAATAAAAATAGTCCACATTGGCTCATATGCTTGAACATGGTCCCAGTTCATGCCTTTTTGGGAAGAATTATCAAGTGTGGTTTTGATGGAGGAGGTGTGTCACTGGGAGTGAGTTTTGAAGTTTCAAAAAAACATGAACCATATCAAGTGCTCTCTTCTATGATTCCTGTTTGTGGATCAGAATATATACTTTAGGCTGCTGCTCCAGCACCATAATTGCCTGCTGCTGCCATGGTTTTCATCACAAGGTTGAACTCCTATCCCCCTGAAACTGTAAGGCTTGAATAAATTATTTGTTTCATTTAAGTTTCCCTGGGCACAGAATTTTATTAAAGAAATAGAAACTAACAGGTCAGAGTTAGTATCATGGAGTGGATTACATCTGCAAACAATCTATCTTGCTTTTCTTCTCTTGGTGCTCTGGTTTTGATTTTTTTTTTGAAATATTTGAAAGAGGTTCAGACTTTAAACTAGGGAATAAATGGGAAACTGTAAGCAGGGCTCAGTGCGCATCCTGGTAGAAATTTGGAGAATTGCTTAGAGCTGTGTAGACTGTAGAACTCTAGTTCAAGAAGTTTTCAAAGGAAATTGCGAACAACTATTCCAGTGGTCATCCTTGTGATATTTTGGCAGAGAATTGCCAACTTTCTCTGCTTTTGTCCTAAGAAACTGTCTGAAGCAATATTGAAAAGTAATGGATTATTGTTTTCTAGGGGAAATTTCAGAGAGCTTAATGTTGACTCTGTCTCCTGGTTATTAGCAATCACTCTTGTGTGAGTCTACAATGAAAAAAAAAGGCAAGGGGGAGAGAAAGAAACACAAAATGTATAATTTGAAGAGAAAGAGAGTGCCACAGCCAAGATTTGTGATGAAAAAATGTAGGCAGATCAAGGAAGGACCTGATCAGCTTTGGGGTAAAGGGAAGGAGTACCCCCAGGTCAAGGCCTCATGCAGAAGAGTTTCCAACATTATAAGAAAAGGCCCAAGGGATTTTCTGTTCCTAAAATGAAAGAAAAGCTTGCTATGATCAAAAACATTGATGACAACTTATGCTGGAGAGTTTGTGGGTAAAAGGGAACACTTCTTCACTGTTAGTGGAAATGCAAGTAGGTACAGCCCCTTTGGATGTCAGTGTGGTGATTTCTCAGAAAATTAAGAAAAAACCTTCCTCAAGACCCAGTAACACTACTTTTGTGTATATATCCAAAGGATAATCAATTGTGCCACAAGGACATGGGCTCAACTATGTTCAAAGCAGCATTATTTGTCATAGCCAGAACCTGGAAACAACCTAAATGTCCCTCAACTGAAGAATGGTTAAGAAAAATGTGGTACATTTATAAAATGGAGTACTACACAGCAGAAAAAATAACGACATCTTGAACTTTGCAGGAAAATCATTTTGAGTGAGATAACCCAGACTCAGAAAGATAATTATCATATGTACTCACTCAAAAGTGGATTTTAAACATAAAGCAACGAAAACCAGCCTACAAACCACAATCACAGAGAACTTAGACATCAATGAGGACCCTAAGAGAGACTTACATAGATCTAATATACATGTAAAGTAGATAAAAACACGATCTCCTGAGTAAATTGGGAACATGGAGACCTTGGGAGAGGGCTGAAAGGGAGGGGAGAGGTAGGGAGAGGAGCAGAGAAAAATATAGAGCTCATTAAAAATCAATAAAAAAAGATTTAAAAAAGGAAAGGAAAGCTGCAAAAAAAATGTGATTCATGACAACATCCCAAATGGGCATCTGTACTTGATAGCATCACCCACATGGCTCTGGATTTACAGGCATGAAGGGTACACCAATAAAGGGGTTATGGAATATTCCTCTGAAGTTAGGGAAAGAAACTCAGATTAGGTTATATATTCCAGGCAAGTCTCTGCATTAAGGAACTGAGAGGACAAAAAAAATCTGTGTGGCCAAGGTTTGAAGCTATGAAAATAAAACAAGAGTTGCTTTGGAAAGCCCAAGGTATGTGAGGCACAGAGGTATGAAGCGTAGAACAAGAACTGTACATAGAAAGCTTTACTAGCCTCAAAGGCAGAAACTTGTACATCCATTTATCTACTAGGCTCCTGGCCATATCTTAATTCAAATTTCTACTAGTCAAATTTCAGTTTTCCTTATTATTTTTCATAGTCTCAGTTCAGTTCCATATTCCAAAATCCACTTTCTTATCTGCTAAGAGACTTTTTAGGTAATAATAGCATTGCTTAACATTTGAAAGTTTAACTTATCCTCAGTATGTGTGTGAACTTACATCTTCAGGCTTCTCTGACAAGTGGATTAAAAATAAGAGATCTTCCCCATCCAATTTCAACATTTTAAAAACAAAAGGTATAAATTATTATGATGGTTAGTATAATAAACAAATCCAAAGTCAACTGCATGTTCTCTATGTGAGTTAGTACACAACCTCTAGGCAATTCATTAGTTATTCAAATGCTTTAGGGATAGTCATCAAATTGCTTGCAACCCCACAGGGAAAATATTGAAAATCACGTGGAAATCTATAAATTGTCCTAAAAAGTACAGTTTTAAGAAATGCAAGGGAGAGTAAAGAGACAGTTTTCATTCTATTAAAGAAAGGTGGAATGTTTGATGAGATACTCTGCGACCTTATTGTCGGCAGGAGTGCTCACATGTGCTCTGGATTTTACTTCTAATGTAAGAGTTCCTTTCTGACTGTACTGTGGAACCTGAGTGATTTTATAAAGTAAAATAATTAGTACAATAATAAGTAAATTCACTCTGTAATGCTAACAAAATTTGAAAGTGCAGCATGTTCCTAAGCATAGAATTAAAAAAAACTGTTGAGAAGAGACACATTTTCTTTATTTGCTATATAAGAACATTTATATGTTTTCAATACTTTATGACTACGTCTCTCACCTAAAAAAAATTCATAAGAATTTAAACTGTTTCTGAATAACATGTTTTAAAGATATCTAATTCTATAATATGATCTATTTTGTCATAATTAATAATAGAAAAATGTTTGAGTGAGGCAGAGAATAAGTATTAGGTCATCACACAAATGATATTTCAGATGAGGTAAGTGTATTTTCCTGTGATGATATTCATATATATTTGATTATATAATATACTAATATACACTATGCATATTAATATATTATATATCAAACTTGTATTATCTCATTTATTTGCATGTAGAGCGCACATAGATTTTAGTCACAACACCTTTTACTATCTTTTGTGGTTCTTTTCACTTCTTAACTTTGTTTACAATTGCTATTCACAACCAGTATTCTAGTTAAATATCCAAGCCTAAAATCATTTGTCTGTAGTTGTGATAAGCTGCCTTATTTCCAGGTTACTAAAATCATCTAGCTATTTGTATTTGGTTGTATGCTTGCTTGTTTGTAAATTGTGCTGTAACGTATTCAGAGAAAATTCTTGTTGCAAAGTACACAGATATACACATAATTTATAAAGTTCATTCATTCACTGTGGTATTGTACTCTTTAATACCAATTTTACACACTGTATAAATTAATGAAATTTCTTATAAAACATTTCAACCTATGCAGCTTCTCATACGTATTCTTATTTTGTCCAAAGAAATTTGTATGAGAATTAATTGCATAAAGCCAATTCAAATGAACTCTTTCCTCAGTTTTCTCAAATTTCCACACATTTTCCAGGTACCTCAATAGTAGATTAAATCAAATTTGTGATATTCATATATATATATATATATATATACTTACATATATTTATATTCAAATATAAAATATATATATATTTCAGTTGCAATGTAAATGTCCACATAGATCTGCAATAGTGCTACTAAATTTATACAAATACTGGTAACATCAAAATAGAATTAAAATTATAAATATTATAAGAAAAATTGCAAAAAAACAGAAGTTTAGTAAGGCAATGAGAATCAGTGGGGAACACTCTGGGAAAATTTGAATGTTTGTATATTAATTGAAATTTTATCACAATACCAGAATATATGTCTTACAGAATAATGTGCATGTAAATAAACTGCTTACTTTCAAATTTATCTGTGATTAAAGAGTAAAAGCTAGACAATTCTAAAGGAAGAAGCAAGAAGTTAGCCGGGGCCACATGGTGAAGTTTTATCTCAAAACAGTCCTAAGAAGCTCATGATATTCAGTAGTAGAATTCTTGCTTAGTATGATGAAGGTCCCAGGTATGATTCCCAGAACATGCCAGCACAGACAACGAGTTCTATATCTAAATACTGTGAAATAGCAGGATCTTTTCATCTTTCTTCATCTTTCCAGCATGTTAAAGACTTCATTGCTTTCAACATAGGCATAGAGCTGTACTCGTATAGAGCTTGTGAAGGTGTCTGTTGTATACACCACACGTTCTTGTGAAGGTGTCTGTTGTATACACCACACGTTCTTGTGAAGGTGTCTGTTGTATACATCACACGTTCTTGTGAAGGTGTCTGTTGTATACATCACACATTGCATACCATGATGTATACTGTTTATCTACATAAATAGAACTTATTTGCATTTATTCATAAAACAGTTTCAATTGTTCTCTGTTTTAATATTTTAAGCTTTCATATATGTTTAATATAACAAATATTTGAAAAGGCATGAAATATATAGCTTATAGTTACAAGAAGTGTTCCTGGAAATTATGATTTATATACTCATTCCTGGAATTTGGCATTAAGAAATCAGAGTCTAAAACTGTAATGTAGTTTGTGATACTGGATGTACTAATTGTCAATATTTCATGATTGTGTAGAAGTATGGAAAAATGTTCTTAGAGTAATAATTCCCTATCACTTATCTAAACCCCAAGAGTCTCGTGTTTATTTTAAATTAGTTTTTGTAATTCTGTCATCAACATCGGCATTTCCATCACGTTATCTACCTATTATACTAATCTATCACCTATTTTTATCTATCATCTCCTTTCATTTTGTCCCTCTTTCCTTTTTCTCTGTTTCCTTCATTCTTTCCTCCCTCCCTTCCCATTTATCCCTTGCTTCCTTCTAATTTCCTTCCTTCATTCATTCTTTCCTTTCCCCTTTCCTTCCTTTCTCACTTTTCCTTTCTTTCATTGAATTCATAATTAAAAAACAATGTATACTGCTTGTGACTGTAAGTTGGATACAGTCTGGCATGTGTAAGTTTTGGCAGTTTTTAAACAATTTATTGCCAATAGTGTTTCAGCTCCAAAGTTATATAAATGAAATATTTGAGACGCTGTATGAGTTTTAATTAGAAAAACTGCCTTATGTGAGAAACAAAGCACTATTTTTCATGTGTACTTTGCTCGACATAAATAGGGTATGCTTTCATTTAAAAGTGTTCTATATTAAATTTTCAATAACTCACATTTAGAAGATAGTTACTTAGTAAATGGCTCTAAGGTGACAATGTCTCAAGTGTTTTTTTTTCTACAAGTATTTTTTTTTATCCAGAAGAGAATATGAAATTCAGCAATATGGAGAAAGGAAATCTCACTGTACTGACTGAATTCATTCTTAAAGGCATCACAGATCGTCCTGAGTTGCAGACCCCACTCTTTGTGTTGCTCCTCGCTATCTATCTGATCTGTGCGGTGGGCAATTTGGGCATCATCATCCTCACCAAGGTGGACTCCAGGCTGCAAACGCCCATGTACTTTTTTCTGAGACACCTGGCTGTCACTGATCTTGGATATTCTACAGCTGTGGGACCCAAAATGTTAGTGAGTTTTGTTTCAGAACATAGTTCAGTCTCCTATTATATTTGTGCTACACAACTAGCCTGCTTCCTTCTTTTTATCACTTGTGAACTCTTTATTCTGTCTGCCATGTCCTATGACCGCTATGTGGCTATATGTAATCCTCTGCTCTATATGGCTATCATGTCCCAAACAAGATGTTGGATACTGGTGGCTATGCCATATCTCTACAGTGTATTTGTATCACTTCTAGTCACCCTAAGGATATTCACATTATCCTTTTGTAGCTACAATATCATCAATCATTTTTTCTGTGACTGTATCCCCTTGATATCTTTGCTCTGTTCAAACACACTTGAGGTTGAATTGATAATTAGGTTCTTTGCAACTTTTGATTTGATTTCCTCTCTTCTGGTTGTCCTTGTGTCTTACCTGTTCATCTTCATAGCCATTCTGAGGATGAAATCTCCAGAGGGCAGGCGCAAGGCTTTTTCAACCTGTGGGTCCCATCTGACTGTGGTCACTGTCTTCTACGGGACTTTGATATTTATGTATGTACAACCCAAATCCAGTCAATCATTTGAAACTGATAAAGTGTCTTCCATATTTTACACTCTCGTTATCCCAATGTTGAATCCCTTGATATATAGCTTGAGGAATAAAGATGTAAAAGATGCCATAGGAAGAACCTGGAAAAAGATAGTCAACATCTTTTCCTAAAAGTTGCATACAATAATAGCCATAAAAGTCTGCATTGAATGTAAACCACTTTGCTCTCTTAATAGCAATCCTGAATAGGTTCAAGATATATTTCATCTACTTGAATACTGGTACAAATCCAACTTTATTTACTATAGCTATATTAGGGAACAAATAAAAAGTTATTTGCTTTACCTCAAGGGAAAGTAATAATTGCAATAGCAGAAGTTAAGTACAGTCTGTAGACAATAATACTGGGTTGAGGGTCACTTGATCACAAATATGTGTTAGTGAGTTCTAATTGCTTAGGAAAGCCAAAAAGGCCATGGATTGTGTGTGGCGTTTTATCCTTATAGTGAAATTTGCAATGTCCAGTGTATGCTCCTAATTGAGTTTCTGTTTTGTGGAATTCAGGCTTTCTGTTTTAGGCTGTACTTCATTTATATGGGTATCTTAAAATCAAATTTGATTATGACACAGAACTACTAATTGCAGCTCGTGTTGAGAGTCATGCATGAAAATATGTTCAAGTACTACTCCTTCTCCAAGGTAAATCTAAATATGTTTCCTTTTTCCTCAAATGTTCTTTCATATATGAAACTGCTCACTCTACATATTTAGACACTCAGTAACTGAGAGATAATGCAACATCTGTTGTTGAGTAACTCATGGTGAATCTGTGCACAAGTAAGTCCATCAGTTGTTAGGTCTAAATAATCTATCACTTTCTGCCTTAGGATGGATTTGGATTTGGTACCAGTTTGAACTAGATTCCTACTGTCTTTTTTAGCACTACTGTTACTTGACTTCTGTAAATTCAAGTGATTCTTATTTAAAACTCACTGTCTTTCTGTCATTCAGTTCTTTTATAAGATGGCTCTCATTAATTATGTGTGTGCATCATCCTAATGCTGATATTTTGTTTCATTAATAAATTGCATTATGTTTTTTCCACTGAGTTTTGCATTATTTTTTATTCAGTAATTAAAACTGGACTAGACTAACAGAAATACTATTTTGTTTTAACAATACTATGTTTAAAGAACATATGGCAGATTAAATATTCATATATAATAAAAACTTTTTATTTAATTAGCTTCTGTAGATAACTTTAATCTTTAGTTTTTAAAGAGTATATATTGTATAACTTAATAAAATACATATAAAATAATAAAATATATATAATAAACATAACGTTCAATTCTACCTCTTTTATAAGTACTGAAAAACTAATATGTACTAATAAGTACTGAAAAACTAATATCTGTAAGAACAAAACAAGTACTTTTAGGTTACTATCTTAGCAACGAATCTATATATTTTAAAATTATATAGACAAGAAAGCACTGAATAAGAGTTAGTAATTAAGGCAATCTTAATACTGGATATTAGTATCAAAAATAAGTCTGACATCGTGAAAAGTCAGGGCAAGGTGGCTTGATTCCCATAAATATCTGGAAAAGTGTTTGTATAATTCTTCAGTAAAATTTTAAGATACCTAGATGAGAATTTTATTTTCTATGTTTTCGAAAATAAGAATAATAAAAATCAGTTATGCATAAAACAGACTAAGGCTTCATAAATGTAAAAAATAGAAAAAAATGAAAGTATGTTTTTTGACTCTGAAAGCATATGCAAAAAGCACATCCAATATTATTTCTCATAAGTAGCATATATGACTTGACATTAAAACTTGTAATGTTATTTTTCTTTGCGACAACTAAAAAATACTTAAATATGATAAACTAAGAGTTACCACAAAATTGTTGATCCCTTATTCATTAATATACCTTCTTTCTTGCCAAACGACTTAAATTAGAACCTTTGCAGACTAGTTGTTTTCGCATTTTTAGCCCTCAATTATTTCTGTTAATGTATGTTGCATATTGAATGCTTATTTCAAGCATGCCTTAGGTGACTAAGAAATACTTTTAAGAGCTGCAAATTAGGTCTGAGGTCAAGATTATGTGCTGATCTTGAAGTAACCATTGAACTAAATTTCCAGAACCTGCACAGTTTTCACAAACCTCTAGCAGTCTCATTCCAGGAAACACCATGAAATCCCCTGACCTCTACAGTTTTCAGAAACACATATGGTGTACATACACACACAAAGGCAAAATTCATACTCATCAAATACAAACAAACTAAAAAAGTGTTTTACTAGACTGACATTCATTTTAAACAAAAACTAGAAGTAGATAAAAATAAAATCATTTTCCAACCTGGATTCATTATATAATTTCTCTGCTGTATCCAAGAAACCTTTCTTCACTAATATTTGCATGGTTCTTTTTACAAAGGCCAATGTTTCATCATGAGCAATGATGCCCCATTATGATGTAGTGGTAGACTAACAGCAACTGTCCATGTTTTTGAAAATGTGTTCCTACATGCACTGACAGATATCTATGACTCATAACAGAAAATGTGTTTGTCCATATTGAAAACCATTAAAGTTAAAAAATGAAAGCTTTAAATTTTAGAGTTCTTCCCTGATACTCTTAAAACATCAGAAGACAGATAAAGATGATTATTTATAGAATTGTATAAAAAGCTTTAAATCCACACAGAAGTAGAAACAACTATATATAGGGGAAGACTAAATACTATTGTCCTGGTAACGGATACGATGAATAAAATGACTTCTAATGACATTCTGCCATACTCATTGATCAATGCCTTGCTCACTCACTGTCAGAGGGGTTCCTTTTGTTGTGGATGGAAGCTAAGGCAAACATTCACAACTAGACAATATCTAGATAGTGAGTTACTTTGAATCACTCATTCCTAAATGGGATGTCTTTATAAAACTCCTCCACTCAGAGCTTACTGAGCTGTGGATAAAAGGAAACAGAAAAATTATAAGACCTACAGAGGGTGAATGACTACAAGGAGACTATGACTTCAAGACACAGCAGGGTTGATACACATAAAAACTCCCAGAAACTGTGAAAACATCTCCAGAAAAGTTGTAATTGCAAAGTAAGGCTATATATCCTATAAGATCAAGGCTCTATTTTTATCATATAATTTCCACTGTAATTTTAAGAATACAGATGCTGTAGAGCTACAACATTAGACAATATATTGTTGGAACTATTGAACAAATTCAGAAAGTTGCAGGAATAAGAAACCCTACAAAATTCAGTAGAATTTCTCCACAACTATAGCAATCCATTTTAAATGTTTGTGAAGAAATTAATTCCATTTACCACAACTGTATGAAGGAATATACCTAATAACAAAATAATTGAAATTTAAAATAATAGAGAATCTTTACAATGAAAAAGAGAAAACATGTGCATGACAAAGTGAAGTGATGTTAAAATCGAACTGTGTACAATATTCAAGGATTTAAGAAATTAACATGTTAGGGGATTTGAGTAGGATTCTATTTTCATTACTACAACACTATCAACAACACAGATAACTACAACCATCAGCAAAATCAATGTCATCTTCAAATTAAAGGTACCTTAGTCCTAAAACAAAAAAAATGCACAAAATCAATTGAGTTCATGTTTTCTGAACCATACAACAAAAAAACATAGCAAAATTCATTTTGAGTATAAAGGTTCAAGACAATCCATTAAATGACCTGAATCCACAAAATACTACAAAGTTATAATAATAAAGGCATAAATGAAAACAGAAGAGAATTATAGAGCCTAAAGATCAACCCATTCACGTGATATAGGCATGGGATTTTATGAATGTACATACTGATTTATAAACTAGAATGACAGTGGGAACTACTCTAAAAATTATTTCCAAAAACCCTTGTCAGAAAAGAGAATGTCTCCATTCATGCAAACGAAAGTAGAGTACTAGGTTTTACTAACAGTGAAAATGAACTCAGAATCGTTTAAGACTCACACAGAAAGAGCATCTCAACCTATGAAATGCCTAGAGTAACACATAAAAAGTACTGGAGAACAATAAAAGAAGCATGGAGAACTTTCAACATCAAATATTAAGCACAAATATGTGAATGAGATTAAATCAAACTAAAATGCTCATAGTAGTTAAAAGAAAAAATTCAGATTGTAGTGTAAATCTACAGCAGAATTTCTCAAACTTCCTAATACTGTGGCCTTCTGATACATTTCATCATGTGTGGTAACCCCTACCATAGGATTATTTCTGTTACCACTTCATAACCATAATTTTTTTTACTGTTATAAATGATCGTGCAAATATCTGTGTTTTCTGAGGGTTTTTAGCAATTCCTGTGAAAACATCATTTGACTCAAAGAGGTTGCAACCCACATTTTGAGAAATATTGATCTAAAATGGGTTTGCAAGCTATAAAATTTAAAAAGAGACATGGCTATGATAAGAAAGAACTCTAAAAGGCAGTGGTTCAAAACAAGTCATTTAAATAATGCAAATAAATCTAAATGGAAATTTCCCTAAATAAAACAAACGGAGAAAAGATTTGTTTTAAAATCTACCATAGCATTCAAAATACAAATCATAATATTTGCACTACCCCATATTTATTTATTTCAATTAATTTATGTGTGTATGTGTGTGTGCGTGTTCACATACAAACAAGACTTCATGTGAATTATGTGTATACAAGTGACCATGAATGCAGATTTTTCTAGACATGAAGTCACAGGCTGTTTTGAGCCACAATTGAGATTTGGGAATTGAACTCAGAACTTCTACAAGAGAAGTCTTGAACTTCCAACTGCACAGCCACCTCTCCTTGTCCCACACTTCCTAATATTTAGAATGACCATTATTCAAATGCATATCAGTACTCTCTTATAATAGGAAGGCAGCTAATGAATGTATAAATAATGAGGGACATTTACAAAATAGGTGTACTTTAATAATATCTCTTGCTCTTAAAGTTTAGATTTCATCCTTCTATTGACTACGGCTTATCTGGATCCTATGTAGCCATCTACAATTTTCCATAATTTAGCATTATGATCAGATTCATCTACATTATTACATATTATAGAATAATTTTTAAGGCTGGATGGTATTCCAGTGACTGTATGCACCACATTTTATAAACCAATTCATTTATTATTAGATATTTAAGTTGTTATTATTTCATAACCAGTTAAAATTAAGCTAAAATGAATTGGATACAATGAATTGAATATCCTTTGAGCTTATAATGCAAATAATTTTAGATAAAACTAGACATATGTTGGTTGGTGTTATAATATTAGTTACTAAAAGTGTAACACAAATGCTTCATGATGATTAATGGACAGTCTCCAGACATTTCATAAAGCATTCTGACATTGTGGACGAATCAAAGAATTGCCTGTCACATCCATGAGGAGACTCTTTAAAGTCTGAAGAAATATTCAAAAGCTAGCACACAACACTCTGCATTAAATTATGCATGGGAGGAACATTGAGGCACTTTCTTCATAGGTAAGGGACGCAGGATGGTTTAAGATATCAGTAACTACAGAAAAGAACACAATGTGCTCTGACATTGTGATCTAATGTTGCTGTCTATTTTTATTTCATTTGTGTCTTTTCTCCTACTCCCTGGTAGATGAACAAGAAGACCCCCCCCATTATTTTAAGTTAGAGAGAAACTTGATAAGCAACTTAAGGCATAAACATTTTACCTGCTCTTAGAAAATATTTAAATTCCTATATCTGTGCTATAAAATCAGATACGTACAAATGTGAAAAGAGATGATGTAATATTAAACCATATGAATATTTTCAAGGCAGAGTTTCAATCATTTTAATGTACTTTTAAAGAGGTAGGTTTTGTGATTACAGTGTTTTCTATAATCAACTCAAAAATACTTTAATACTTAAGGTATGTAGGTAATTGCATTGATGAGAATGATGCATGACACATTCATGTTAAACAAGTGTTCTACATCATATTGACATAAAAAGCAATTATTGGTAATAGAAGAATTTTAAGCAAACACTTAGTGGCACTGGCAAAATATTGCTCATTTTCTACAGTCATCTCTCTAGAAATTTCTAGGACTGTAGCTTTAAATTTTAAATTTGATTAATTAGAAAATAATTTAAAAGTATATTGTACTCCATGAAATCTAAAAGTACTAGGGTGAAGTATATGTGCATTTCTGTAACATACAGGATTACTGGTTCATGCAAGTGACATATTTTTATTTTTTAATATATTTTTGTTATTACTAGCACATCAAACAAAATAAGATTTAATAAGATTTAAACACTTTCTCATTGCAATTTTGGAAGATACTTCTCAAATATTGTAAAACTATATTCTTGCTGTGTTTATATAACAAATGCTTTCACCTGGCACAGTGTGGACTTTCTCTATACTGACAAACCTTTGTACAAAAGACAAAGTGAGTACATATGTATTTGTAGAAAATACCTCTTTCAGAAACAGTGATTAACTTCAAAAAATTTTACATCTTTGTTTGTATCACCTGTTATAACTATTATAGACAACTATACTATAAAAGGCAATTTGTATTTTCATAAATATAAATATAAATGTAATATACATATTTATAAATACCTACTTGGTATGAGTGCTGAAAACCTATCTTGAATATGCTACAACAGCAGTCTGTGTTTTTACCTATAACACATTTCTCCAGGCACATATGAGCATTTTTTTTACCTTATCATTAGAAAATATAACAGAATAGACATATGTATTATTGATGTTATTGAGTTAATTATTCTTACTAAATAAAATGAAAGCATATGGAAAACAACAGTGCAATGAAAATTCATTAGAAATATATTTAAAAATTGAAGTCTTAACAATATTTAATCATAGTTTTATTTTAATTTTATTTACCTGTATCCTCATGTACCCTTTTCATTTATCCTCTATATATGTGTGCACATTTGTATATATGCCTGGGTAAGCTATCTATCATCTGTCCTTTATTAAGAATATAACTATAGAAGCTTGTAAAATTATATGTAGATTATTGGTATAGATATTATTTGGAGATGATTAAGAATTACATATGGTGTTTATCAGACTAATCAGCTGCAAAAACCTTAGAGGAAAGTTGTCATTTATATTGAATTGGGATAACTAACAATACCTTGAAACAGTAAAATACTTTTCATTAAAATTACAATAAGTGAGAAATGCAAATTATTTTCTGTCTTTTTATCTGCACATTCCTGTGAGTAAATGTATTTATTTCAAAAAGTAAGTTAGAAATGTTAGATGTTTCTTACTTGTAATCTTAAACAATAACTATTCTTCAGGTAATCAATACTAAAAGACATTTAAAATTCTATTGCTTTTATTATAGCTGTTTTTATGATAAAGAAGAATGGAGAAACACAACCTCTCAGTGGTGACTGAATTCATTCTAATGGGCATCAAGACAACCCTGGGCTTCAGGCCCCATTGTTTGGTTTATTCCTTATTATCTATCTTGTTGTTGATTGGCAACTTGGGGATCATCATTCTCACCAATGTAGATGCCAAACTGCAGACACCAATGTACTTCTTCCTTAAACATTTGGCTTTTTACTGATTTTGTTTGTTCAGCAACTGTGGGACCAAAAATGTTGGTAAACTTCATTGGAGATAAAAATTCAATCTCCTATTTTCTTTGTGCTGCACAGCTAGCTTTTTTCCTTCTGTTTATTGGAAGTGAGCTTTTTATTTTGTCTGCAGTGTCATTTGACCGGTATGTGGCCATATGCAAGCCTCTGATGTACACTGTCATCATGTCCCATAAAGTATGCTGGATCCTCGTCACAATTACCTATCTTTACTGCACATTTATGTCCCTTGTTGTCACCATAAATATTTTCTCTTTGTCCTTCTGTGGCTATAATGTCATTAATCATTTCTTTTGTGACTGTATCCCCTTGATATCTTTGCTTTGCTCAAATACCCATGAAGTTGAACTGATAGTTATGATCTTTGCAGCTTTTGATTTGATTTCTTCCCTTATGGTTATTCTTATGTCCTACCTGTTTATTCTCATAGCCATTCTCAGGATGAACTCTGCTGAGGGCAGACGGAAAGCTTTTTCCACCTGTGGGTCCCACCTGACAATGGTGACAGTGTTCTATGGGACATTGATATTTATGTATGTACAACCGGAATCTAGTCGTTCCATTGATACTGACAAGATATCATCCATATTTTATACTCTTATCATCCCTTTGTTGAATCCCCTGATCTATAGCCTGAGGAACAAAGATGTTAAAGATGCCCTCCAAAGAATGTGGCAAAAATTATTTAGCATATTTTCTTAAAATTTACATATAAAACTAATCCTTCAAGCCAGATTTGAATATGGGCCCATTTTGTTTTCCTACATAATGTACAAGAAACAAGAGTATGCTCAACATGTACTTAACTACCTCAATTCTGGTGATAATCAAATTCTCATATATTATACTTGCATTAGCAGAGAATGACTTTCTTCAGAGCATTTTATATTTCAAATATAACAGCCAAGCCTATCGCAAAATACAAGCAAACTTGGTGTCTATAGAATTGAAGTTTTATATCTAAAGAGACATATGATGCATGAGAAAGAGTACACTGTGTACAAAAGAGGATTTTAAACATTCTTGTGATATTCCATATTTAAATAAACATTCTGACATTTGAAAGTATTTGCATGTACTTAAATTTTTTGAAATTAATTTTTTTATTTATCTTTGTTTTTGTGTATTTGACAGTTTCATACTTTTATAGAATTCACTTTAATTATTGTCACTTCCATTCTTGATTCCCTCATCACGCTCCTTCTCTACCTGAAACCCTTCTTTTCAAACATCCCCCCTTCCTTCTATTTTCTTCTTTGTTATGTGTTATTCATTGAGTTTAAAAAGAATTACTTGCTTAAGGTTGGGTGACAGATTGCTTAAAAGAATTTGGGTAAGCTATTTATAGCTGCACCACCCAAGAAAATGACAGTCCATTTCTTTCCTTTGGGAAATAATGGAGCGTCAAAGTCTCCCCCAATACACATTGGAATGTTGGCAAGCCCAGTCTAGGGCATTTTAATACAGCCAACCATAGCTGCAATGCATGAGTTAAACAACAATGTCCTGTTCAGAGGACATGATTTCACTCACCCCAACTCTTCAATTCTTTCTACTCCCTCCTCTGTGATTTCCTCTAAGCAATACAGAGAGAGAGACAGCTGTCTCCTTCAAGCACACTACCACCCCTTATTCTCAGTTTTTTGATCAGTTTGTTTTTCTGCATTAAGTCCATCCATCTAGTAAGAAACATAATTTTTAATAGGTATAAAGAGGATATTATTACATATGTACTTTATCAGCTAACTAAAATCATGATATTCTAAGTATTAATTGTAAAAAATACTGACGGATAAAAAGTTGAGTAGCATTTCTTATTGAAAAGCTTATTTTAGTAATCTGAAATTTACAACTTTTTGCTAGCTCATCAGTTCGTTAACTTTAATTTTAATGTTTATTTTATATAAAATGTTACAATAAATAATTGACATGAGACTTCATTGTTAAAATAATTTGATTAAAAAGAATTCTATGTGTTTCTTCAATATAATTAAAATTATCTTCAACATAATTTAAAAAGAGAAAACAAAAAAATTAGGGTCATCTGGAATGTTTGTAAACAGTCTGAGGTTTAAGATTGTACCAATCTACCGCAGGCCGGGGCAGGCAGTGAGTGCAAAGGGACAGGAGTCCCTTTGTTCTGATAGCCGGCCTGCAGCAAGATAAGACCGCAGGCAGGGAGTCTTCTGACCAGCGAGGGGCTCTGATCCTGTGGAGGGGTAAGTGTGCTGACCGCCATACTAGTCCACTTAGGTACACACAATATTCCCGCCATCCTTATCTCCCTGGCTACTCCAAAGGGGCAGCTTCCCCCAGCTAATCCCTCTCTCTTGCTACGCCATCCCAGCTTTCGGGCTCGAAACCCTCCCTTCCTCTCTCCCTTTTTCGGGGCTTAAATTCCTCCATCTCAGCTGGGGTGGGCACCGCGGGTCGGGACAGGTGGTGAGTGCAAAGGGAAGGAAGTCCCTTTGCTCTAATAGCCTGCCTGCAGCAAGCTAAGGCTGCAGGCAAAGTGATTCCTGGATAGCAAGGGGCACTAATCCAGTAGAAGAAGACCCAGCAGAGGAAAGAGCCATTGGAGAGCATCTGAAGGAAGAGATGGGCAGGCGCCAAGGCAAGAATTTCTCCAACAATCTGAAAAACAACATGAAAACACCAGATCCCAGCGATCTTACGACAGAAGGACTTGAACGCCCTATTCCGGAAGAAGTGGAAAACAGTGTCATTATGAAAGCAGTAGAGTCTCTTAAACAGGTTATGGATAACTCTCTTAAAGAATTAGAAGAGAAATTTACCAAAAAGATGGAAGAAATGAGTAAAGAAATGGAAGACAAATATAACAAAAAGTTTGAAGAAATGAGTAAATTCGTAAATGATACCCTGGGAAACCAAGAAAAAGCAATCAAACAGGTAATGGAATCAGTTCAAGAATTGAAAACTGATATGGAGGCAGTGAAGAAAACACAAACCGAGGGCCGGCTGGATATGGAAAATCTAGGTAAATGAACGGAGACTACAGAATCAAGCTTAACCAATAGAATACAAGAGATAGAAGAACGAATCTCAGATTATGAAGACACCATAGAGAAAATAAACACTCTGACCAAAGAAAACAGCAAATCCAACAAATTCTCATCACAAAACATTCAGGAAATATGGGACATAATAAAAAAACCAAATCTAAGAATAATAGGAGTAGAAGAAGGAGAAGAATTGCAGATCAAAGGTCCAGAAGATATATTCAACAAAATTATAGAAGAAAACTTTCCCATCCTAAAGAGAGATATTCCTATGAAGGTGCAAGAAGCATACAGAACACCAAATAGACTGGATCAGAAAAAAACATCCCCTCGCCATATAATAATCAAAACACAAAGCAGTCAGATTAAAGAAAGGATATTAAGAGCTGCAAAGGAAAAAGGTCAAGTAACCTATAAAGGTAAACCTATCAGACTTACACCAGACTTCTCTATAGAAACCATGAAAGCCAGAAGGTTCTGGATAGAGGTACTGCAGAAATTAAGGGACCATGGATGCAAGCCCAGACTACTTTACCCAGCCAAGCTTTTGTTCACTATCAACGGAGAAAACAAAATATTCCAGGATAAAAACAAATTTAAACAATATGTAACTACTAATCCAGCCTTACAGAGAATACTAGAAGGAAAATTACATCCCAAGGAATCCAACATTGCAAACACTGACTACAATAATTCAGACATCTAGCGACCCTTCACTAGCACAATTCAAAGAAGGAAAACACATACACTCTATTACCCCCCCAAAAAATGACTGGAGTCAACAACCAATGGTCATTAATATCTCTTAATATCAATGGACTCAATTCACCTATAAAGAGGCACAGACTTAGAGACTGGATACGAAAACAGGATCCAACATTCTGCTGTTTACAAGAAACACACCTCAACCACAAAGACAGACACCTACTCAGAGTAAAGGGTTGGGAAAAGGTTTTCCAAGCAAATGGACCTAAGAAACAAGCGGGTGTGGCCATTCTAATATCTAACAAAATCGACTTCAAACTAAAATCAATCAGAAGAGATGGAGATGGACATTTCATACTCATAACAGGAACAACTCATCAGGAAGAAGTCTCAATCCTGATTATATATACCCCTAATGTAAAGGCATCCACATATATAAAAGAAACTCTTCTAGAACTCAAGGCAGTCATCAAACCACACACGCTAATAGTAGGAGACTTCAACACTCCTCTCTCACCAATGGACAGGTCAATCAGACAGAAACCAAACAGAGAATTAAGAGATTTATTGGAGGTATTGAATCAAATAGACTTAACAGACATCTATAGAACACTCCACCCAAATAGAAAAGAATATACCTTCTTCTCTGCACCTCATGGAACCTTCTCGAAGATTGACCACATACTCGGTAACAAAGCAAACTCCCACAGATACAAAATTAGTAACCACCTGTGTCTTGTCAGATCACCATGGATTAAAATTAGAATTCAACAACAATGCTACCCCCAGGAAGTCAACAAACTCATGGAAGTTGAACAGTCAACTACTAAATCACCTCTGGGTCAAGGACGAAATTAAGAAAGAAATTAAAGTCTTCCTTGAAGTTAATGAAAACAAAGACACAATATACTCAAACCTATGGGACACTATGAAATCAGTGCTAAGTTGAAAGTTCATAGCAATAGGTGCCCAAATAAAGAAAACGGAGAAAGCACACATTGGAGACCTAACTGCACACTTGAAAGCTCTAGAAAAAAAAGAAGCTGATTCACCCAGGAGGAGTAGAAGACTGGAAATAATCAAACTGAGGGCTGAAATCAACAAAATAGAAATAGAGAAAACAATCCAAAGAATCAATGAATCAAAAAACTGGTTCTTGGAGAAAATCAAGAAGATTGACAAACCCCTATCCAAACTAATCAAACGGCAGAGAGAGCACATGCAAATTAATAGGATCAGAAATGAAAAGGGGGATATAAGCACAGACACAGAGGAAATTCAGAGAATCATTAGATCTTACTACGAAAGTTTATATGCCACAAAGTTGGAAAATGTAAAAGAAATGGACATTTTTTAAGATAAGTACCATATACCAAATTTGAACCAAGAACAGGTGAAGAATCTAAATAGACCTGTTAGTCGTGAAGAATTAGAAGCTGTTATCAGAAATCTCCCTGCCAAAAAAAGCCCAGGACCAGATGGTTTCAATGCAAATTCTACCAGAACTTACAGGAAGAGATAATTCCTATACTCCTTAATGTATTCCATAATATAGAAACAGAAGAGTCATTGCCAAACTCCTTTTATGAAGCTACAGTTACCTTAATACCAAAACCACATAAAGACACAACCAAGAAAGAGAATTACAGGCCAATCTCACTCATGAACATCGACGCGAAAATTCTCAATAAAATCCTGGCAAACCAAATCCAGGAACACATTAGAAAAATTATCCATTATGATCAAGTGGGCTTCATCCCAGAGATGCAGGGCTGGTTCAACATACGCAAATCTATCAATGTAATCCATCATATAAATAAACTGAAAGAAAAAAAACATATGATCATTTCATTGGATGCTGAAAAAGCATTTGACAAAATTCAACACCCATTTATGATAAAGGTGTTGGAGAGACTGGGGATACAAGGATCATACCTAAATATAATAAAAGCAATACACAGCAAGCCGACAGCTAACATCAAATTGAATGGAGAGAAACTCAAAGCCTTTCCACTGAAATCAGGAACAAGACAAGGCTGTCCACTCTCTCCATACCTCTTCAATATAGTGCTTGAAGTTCTAGCAATAGCAATAAAACAACATAAGGGGATCAAGGGGATTCGAATTGGAAAGGATAAAGTTAAACTTTCGTTATTTGCTGACGATATGATAGTGTACATAAGTGACCCCAAAAACTCTACCAAAGAACTCCTACAGCTGATAAACACCTTTAGTAATGTGGCAGGATACAAGATTAACCGCAAAAAATCAGTGGCCCCCCTATACACAAAGGATAAAGAAACTGAGAGGGAAATCGGAGAAACATCACCTTTCACGATAGCCACAAATAGCATAAAATATCTTGGGGTATCTCTAACCAAGGAAGTGAAAGACCTATTTGACAAGAACTTTAAACCTTTGAAGAAAGAAATTGAGGAGGATATCAGAAAATGGAAAGATCTCCCTTGTTCTTGGATTGGGAGGATCAACATAGTGAAAAAGGCAATTCTACCAAAAGCAATCTATAGATTCAATGCAATCCCCATCAAAATCCCATCAAACTTCTTCACAGACCTTGAGAAAACAATAATCAAGTTTATATGGATAAACAAAAAACCCAGGATAGCCAAAACAATCTTATACAATAAAGGAACTTCAGGAGGCATTACCATCCCTGACTTCAAACTCTATTACAGAGCTACAGTATTGAAAACAGCTTGGTATTGGCATAAGAACAGAGAAATCGACCTTTGGAATCGAATAGAAGACCCGGATATTAACCCACAAACCGATGAGCACCTAATTTTTGACAAGGGAGCTAAAGGTATACAATGGAAGAGGGAAAGCATCTTTAACAAATGGTGCTGGCATAACTGGATGTCAACCTGTAGAAGGATGAAAGTAGATCCATACCTATCACCATGCACAAAACTCAGGTCCAAATGGATTAAAGACATTAACATTAATCTGTCCACTTTGAACCTGATAGAAGAGAAAGTGGGAAGTAGTCTACAAGATATAGGCACAGGAGGCCTCTTCCTAAGTAGGACCCCAGCAGCACAGACAATAAGGGAAACAATGAATAAATGGGATCTACTGAAACTGAGAAGTTTCTGTAAAGCAAAGGACACTGTCAGTAAGACAAAAAGGCTGCCTTCTGACTGGGAGAAGATCTTCACGAACCCCTCATCAGACAAAGGTCTGATCTCCAAAATATACAAAGAACTCAAGAAACTAGGCACTAAAACTCTAATTAATCCAATTAAAAATTGGGGTACTGAACTGAACAGAGAATTCACAACAGATGAACTTCGATTGGCCAGAAGACACTTAAGGTCATGCTCAACCTCCTTAGCGATCAGGGAAATGCAAATCAAAACCACTTTGAGATTTATAAATCACTCCCTGATTTATTTGCATTGGTATAAAATGTCTGGGCTCCAGTTATTGGAGCATCACGTACAATTCTAGGAAGAATCCACGAAGTTCTCTTTATGAGGTTAAGTCTATCACTTTTGGGATAGTTGCTGTTAATTTCTCCCAAAAAATTAGCACAAGCTCTTTGCCATGGTTCATTATCTTCCCATAACTTTCTTATTTCCTCAGTAGTAAAAGGCACTATAATTTCTGCTGGGTCTATACCTGCTAGTTGACAAAGTCTCAGTTTACCTTTTATAATTAATTCAGAGACCTTTTCTACATAAGTTTTTAATTTTTTGCTTGGTTTATGAGGTATAAATATCTACTCTAAAATAATATCTTCCCTCTGCATTAAAATCCCTGTAGGAGAAATTCTGGAAGGCAGTATGACTAGGATGGAACTAAGATTTGGATTCACCCTATCCACATGTGCCTCCTGTAATTTTTCCTCAATCATTGTCAGTTCCTTTTCTGCTTCAACTGTCAATTTTCTATTCAAATCTTTATCACCATCTAAGGTTTTGTTTAAATGAACTATTAAATCAGGTGTTATCCCAACAGCTGGTCGTAGACTGGAAATGTCACCTAACAATCTTTGGAAGTCATTAAGAGTCCGTAACCGGTCTCTCCTAATTTGTGCCTTTTGTGTTTGAATTTTCTCTAACCCTATTCTGTAACCTAGGTAATTAATAGAATCTCCTCTTTGAATCTTTTCAGGGGCAATTTGTAATTCCCACCTAGGCAAGATTTTCTTTACTTCTTCAAACATATTTTCCAAAATATCTTTATTTGAATCAGATAATAAAATGTCATCCATGTAATGATAAATTATGGACTTGGGAAATTGCTTACGAATTATTTCCAATGGCTTATTAACAAAGTATTGACACAATGTGGGACTATTGAGCATCCCCTGTGGGAGGACAGTCCATTGATATCTTCTAGTAGGCTGAGAATTATTATAAGTAGGCACTGTGAAGGCAAATTTTTCTCTATCCTTTTCTTGCAAAGGTCTAGTGAAAAAACAATCTTTCAAATCAATAACTATAAGAGGCCATCCTCTTGGTAATAGAGAAGGCAAAGGAATTCCAGATTGTAGTGGACCCATAGGTTGAATAACCTTGTTGACAGCTCTTAGATCTGTCACCATTCTCCATTTACCAGATTTCTTTTTTACAACAAACACAGGAGAATTCCAAGGGCTGGTTGATTCTTCAATATGGTTAGCATCTAGTTGCTCTTGTACCAGCTGTTCCAAAGCCTATAATTTATCTTCAGCTAGAGGCCACTGCTTGATCCATATTGGCTTCTCAGTTAGCCATTTTAAAGGTAGGGCTGTTGGTACCTCTAAAGGTTTGCTATTGGCTGTATGTTCTTGTACAGCCTGAATGGCTGGTGACATTTTTCCATTATATCTCATTATATCTTTCCCAGAATTGTGAGTTCCTGGAACTACAGGAATGTTAATCTGGGTATTCCATTGCTGTAGCAAGTCACGGCCCCATAAATTTATTGCAATATTTGCTATATATGGCCTTAGTCTTCCTATTTGCCCTTCAGGCCCTATGCATTCCACCCATCTTGTGCTTTGTTTTACACGAGATAGGGTTCCAATTCCCAGGAACTGAACATCTACCTCTTGAAGAGGCCAATTCAGATGCCAAGATTCTGGAGTAATTATACTTACATCCGCACCTGTGTCTAATAAGCCTTCAATAAAAATGCCATTTATACAGACTCTTAGCTTTGGTCTTTGATCGTTAATATACGTTTGCCAAAATATACATTTACTCTATCCTACTAAATTTTTTGACTCATTCTCCACATGTAATTCATCATTTAGACCAGTATTACTTTTTACGGCAGACATTGGAGTTTTCAATTTTCTTGGTGAGACACATTTTCCACTGTAACTGGGAATGATTGGGCCACTTTTGGCTTGGGGGCCTGCGAGAGGCCCCTCAAGTAGTTTCCCGATGGTATCAGGTTGCCTTGTCTGTCTGTTGTTGACCTGCATTCGTTAGACCAATGTCGGCCTTTACTGCATCTCCTACATATACCTGAAGGCTGAGGTCTCCTACTTTTGTCATTCCCAGAGGAGATATTATTCCTAGAATTTCTTTGCCGCAATCCCTTTTCAGATGTCCTAATTTGCCACAATTAAAACATCTGGTAGTTTGATGTCTCCTCATAACTTTGGAAATCACTTCTCCTACCCAGGATTCATCATTATAGCTAAATGTCTCAACATTCATTGTATGCTGTATCCATTCTTCCATTGGTGCTGATCTAGATCTTAAAGGCCCAATTATCTTTTTACATTCAGTATTTGCATTTTCAAAAGCTAGAGATTCAAGAAGTATTCGTCTAGCTTCTGGGTCTGTTACCCCTATGTCCAGAGCCTTAATTAATCTTTGCACAAAGTCAGTAAAGGGTTCTCTCTGTCCCTGCCTAACCCTGGTATATGATTTGACCCTTTTTGCTGAATCTTGTATTCTATTCAAAGCATTCAAGGCTGCTTTATGACATAAAGACAGCACTTCTTCGTCATAAAGAGCTTGGACCTGTGGATCAGTATATGCTCCTACACCAAGAATTTGATCTTGGGAAACCTCCACACCTTTTGCTCTTCCTTGCTGTTCCATATGTTTGGATTCTTCTCTGAAATAAATTCCAAACATCAAGGAAGGTCCATCATCTAAAACTGCAGACACTAGCTGAGAGAAATCATGGGGGTTAGCTCTGACATTAGAAGCCCAAGTCCTTATCATTTCCATAACAAATTCAGAGCGCAAGCCATAATTAATGACAGCTTGCTTAATTTCTTTTAAATCATTCATTGCTATTGGTGTCCATCTAGCTTCTTAAACTCCCTTTGAGCCTTTAGAAGTTGACCCTTTGTCAGAATAAATTACAGGGTATGTTGTTAGAACCCTGGGTAAGCCAGTTCTAACAGCTGGTGGTGGCATTGTATCTTGTTCTTGTGCCTTCTTACTCTGTTCACCAGCTCCAATAATTTCTTCAATCATTTCTAACCTTTTTGTCATTGTCTCCCTTAAATCCTGAATCTCCTGACCTACCTGTGTTTCTAGGAATTTCACTAAGGTATCAGTTTTTTGGTTCCCATTCTGGAGGTACATTCTATCTGTTAACTTATCAAAACTTTGTGGTAACGTCTGAACGTCAAATTCAACAGCCTGAACCCTTTCAGGTAACTTTCTAGTACCCTTGGACATGGAGTCAATTTTGTCTATCATAGTATCCACTTGTTCAGATAACCCCTGATTTTCAATAATTTTAATCCTTTCAAGTAGTAGTTCATTGTTAGTCCATAAAAATCATATCTTCCTTAATGATAAAATATTGAAAAAAAACTGAAACCTAGTAACAAGTAAATTAATGTATCCCCATAGTCATATAAACCTTGCATGACATAATCCATTGCATTAATAAAGAAAACAGTAATATTGGCATTGGAAACAAAAACTGCCATATTACCTCTTGTCTAGTAGGCGGCGCTGTTGCCAAGTAGCTTCTAGAACCACTGCAAAGGTGACGGAAACAGGGTCCTGTTTTAGTGTCCGCCTTAGTATTTGTTAAAAACTAGGAAATATAAGTTGCTCAAGAGAGAAAATTTAATTAATTTAATTCCATACACGGAACCAGAAACCCAGAATCCAGGGGTAGAAAAGAGCAACCTGGAAGCCGCGTATGTCTCCACGCGACTGAGTTGTTCTGATTCACGCCACTAAAGCGCCGCACTTACAAGGGAAATTTAAAAACAACTCAGAAAAGAGCAAACCAGGCAGACAGAGACTGTCCCGAGCCTGTGGAGCTTGGGAGGCATGGGGTTTAATTGAACTGCTGGCTCCACACACAGGGCACAGGCCGCAGCTGAGGTAGGGCTCGTGACTTGCCGAGCTGGCAGCAAGAAGTTGAGTGGGGGGAGGGGGGAGTTTTACAACCAAACGTGGGGCACTAGATGAAGGCGTAAGTCACAGACAATCCCACACCAGTTTGGAATTATGATTAATAGAATGGTTATTTATTCAAAGGGGAAAAAACTTACAGATTACCGTCCCAGACAACAGCCCCTCCACGCAAACAGGAAAGGAATCTAGGAGCTGGAAGCGGAGCTGAAAGCCAAAAAGGGAGTGGAAGACAGTCACTGCTTTTCTAAAGAGAGAGAGACCACACCCCAGTGGGCTGGTAACTCAGTGGTGATTGGCTGAAGGAGCAGAAAGAGCTCCCGCAGCAAACATCCCAGATAATAAGAGATGGATAGTAAATAAAAAGACATGACTTTATTTACGGAAAAGAATTTGAGAAAGCAAATGTTCTGTGTGTCATTATGTTGTCTTTCTAATCCTTAGGTGTATTTACAGATCTAACAAAGATCCCCAACCCTGAAGGATGTATGTAGGCGGGGTTCTGCGCCAATCTGTGTTTCCCTTTTTTTGATACAGGACACACACTTTCCTGTATCTTGTCACGAGCCCGAAACTAGGTTTTAGGGGTTAAACAGAGACGCATGCACTTAGAGAGAGGTCTGGATCATTTGCCCAAAGGTAAATGCCAAATTTTATTTAGAATATGCCAGGTTAAATATATTTTCCCAGAGGAGAGAAGGACCCCCTCCCAACCGGGAGTGAGATCACAGTGTTGAGCGCCTGGCGCCGAGTGGCAGGAGCTTCCAGGCAGGCGGTACTGAGCTGGGAACCCTGACAAACAGATAAGAGGAGATTCAGGGTGCCTGTAGGAACCCTCCTTAGCAGGTGAAATTACCATACCAAAGATGGAAACAAGGTTCTGAACTAATCCCCTCGGGCTGGCAGAATTGAGCAGAGGAAGCTAGGCTGGTTAGCGTTAACAGTTCTCGCATCCTGTGCTTGGCCTCAAGGAACAGGGAAGACAGGCCCTTATATGTCCACCTTTTATATAAAATATGATGACTAGGGCCTGTCTTGGGTGGCATGGCATCAGACAGACTCCTTATCCATCATTGGAGTGTGCTCAGGTCCAACATAATCCTGTCTTAAGTCGGGGAAAGCCTGCCAGAAACCCCATCCGTCATGGGCTCACTAGCCATATATCATCGAGTTTAGCCAGATTTATGCTGAAAGATATTTCGAGGCGAGTGCCAAAAGGACTTGATCTGAGTAATCATTGCCATGAGATTATGAAGGTCATGCTCCAGTGTATATAAGCATCCCTAAAGGAGATTGCACCTGCACAATCCCTGAAAAGTCTGCTCAGAATAGAGAGTCCTTTGAGTAGGGCTCTAGCACTGGTGAATGGAGCCCCTGGAATAACTAGACAGATTCAATGACAATCAATTAGTAAGTCTTATATCCCAGGGTCTGAGAAAAAACAGCAAAAGTCTTTTTTGTGACCAGCAGGAGTCAAAAACCCATACCCAGTCCGTAAAGAAAGATCAACCTCAGTATTTAATTGTAAATTTAGCTCAATTTGAAAGATCATGGCATTTTAGCCTGCGTTGAGAACTTATTCATAGCGCCCAGAATCAGCTGAGAGGGTAGGAAAAAAGAAAGGAAAAACTGGCATCCGTCTTTGGTGCCGCAGCAATGACAGACAGATCAAGGGTAGAGAGCTAGAAATGGGTAAATCCAGGCACTGGATCGCTTTTTAGAAATCTGCCAGCTCCGCAGCAGACATGTCAGTGCCTGTGGGACCTCCTGGTTTTTCCTCGTCCTCAGGCCTCTGGATGGAAGAATTCATGGTCTGCATCAGTTGCTCCGGTACCCAAATGGGATGTTCTGCATCCTGTGGGAACATACATACCACTCCTCTCTCCCAAACCAAAACCCGGTCCGGACCACATCAAGTGTCGTCTGTCAGATGACATTTTCCACTTAATGAGAGGCTTCCCAGAGGAACCAGGCTGCCAATGTCTCTTGGCAGCGGTATGGGAGTGAGTGTCAACGGTCAGAAAATTTAGAATGTATACAATGAATGACAAGTGCTCCCTGGGGGTTGAACTGTAATCCCCCTTTTTAGTTTTGTGTAAATACGCCTTCAGTGTGCGATATGTTCTTTTTATTATGGCCTGTCCCTGGGGGTTATGGCATATACCCGTTTTATGAGAAATACAAAACTCAGAGCAAAACTTAGTAAAACCAGTGCTGGTATAAGCTGTCCCATTGTCAGTTTTTAGAACTTTAGGAACCCCCATGTAGGCAAAAGCCTGTAGACAGTGTCTTTTAACATCCCGTAATTTTTCTCCTGTATGAGCTGAGGCAAAGATAAGGTGGGAATATGTGTTCACAGTTATGTGAACATATTGTAAGCGCCCAAAAGAAGGAACATGGGTAACATCCATTTGCCACAAATGGTTGGGAGCCAGCCCATGAGGGTTGATTCCCAAATGGGGAACAGTTAAAAATTCCATGCACAAAGGGAATTTCTTAACAGTATCAGTGGCTTGCTCTCAAGAAATCTTAAAATGAAATCTTAAAGATCCAGCATTGAGATGAAAGTGATCATGAGCTTTCTTTGTAGCTTCATAAGACTCTTGACTGACTGCATAAACTTGGCAAGTGAGTTGATCAGCCAAAGCATTACCTTCGCTCAAGGGGCCAGGAAGATTGCTATGTGTTCGCAAATGCCCCACGTATATGGGAACAGACCTGGCCCAAAGCAACACTTGAATAGCCAAAAGCTGCATCTGGACTCAAGATACAGAAGCAATATAAGCTGCTGTTTTTAAAGGTATAAGAATTTTGCTTATATACTAGCTGTCAGTATAAAGGTTAAATGGAATGTCAGCATATTTTTCTAAGGCCATTTGCACAGCGAATAATTTAGTCACCTGGGCTGAGTTAGAATCAACGCTCAGAGTGTCAATATCAGGTGGGGAGACCATCATGGCTCTCCCGGTGGAGGAGCTATCAGTAAACACATTTCTTGCCCCTGCCAGAGGCTGTAAAGAAATAACTTTAGGGAAATACATCAGATGATTTTTGGAAAAGGTGTTTAACTTATTGGAAGGGTAATGATTATCAAACTTGTAGGGATTGGTGCATAAATAAGGTCCAATCCTCAGCAAAATTCTGCAGCCATGTTATTTTTGCCTGGGTATAGGGTGAAATCACTTTATCAGGCAACATTACAAAGGTTTGTAAGCCCAGTTTGAATCCTTTCTGAATAACACATAGCATAGCTGATGGATAAGATACAACAATTTTTACAGGTGACACGTGTTCATGTACCCATAGGATCGGTCTTGTCTGCCAAAAAACTCTAGTAGGACTATGCTGAGAGGGAAAAATTATGAAAAACAGAGGTTGACTGTAGTCTACTTAGTGAACATGAGCAGAGGCAAGCTTTTCTTCAATTAAAGTGATACATTGTCTTGCCTGGGGTGTTAACTCATGAGAGGAAGTTGGGTCTGGATCTCCCTGCAGAATATCAAAGAGCGGCTTTAGGACTCCAGTAGGCATCCCCAGACTAGGTCGGACCCAATTGAGGTCCCCAAGCAACTTTTGAAAATCATTTAAAGTTTGTAATTTATCTAGACAAAGAGTAACTTTCTGAGGTTTCATTCCTGTCTGTAATAACTGATGTCCCAAATACTGATACGGAAACTGTTCTTGTATCTTATCAGAAGCAATCATCAACCCAGCATGTGCTAGACATTCTTGCAAGTCAGTAAAAGCCTCAAGAACTATTTTTTGGTCCTGTCCTGCTAAGAGTATGTCGTCCAATCGCTGGGTGTAAGGTTAAGTTTTGCGAAGGACTCTAGCAGCGCCACGGTGAAAGGGGCGTGTGCTCCATAGGCCACCATAGCCTCTTGAAGCTATTTGATATCCTTAAAGGCTAGACAGTCAGGCTGCCTGGTCCTCAGTTCTTGCTGATCGATAGTTTCCTCAGCAGGATAAACTGGCCTCTTTCTACTTAGATTATTGGGTCTGTCTGACATCTCTCAGGTTTCCACCTCTTGATCCATAGGGGCGAAGGCAGTGATACAACGGTTAGGGGTAGCAAAGAATGTCTTTTGTGTTGGAGATCTCATAGGGAGATCTCTGTTTGCAATCCCCCCTTCTTCCTTTTCTAGCTGTTTATTTAAAAGTGCGATTTTGCCTTCCAAAATCCTTTCTTCTTCTTCTAAATCCTCGATGCTCCTGGCCTCTTGCTCCTCAAAACTCCTGATAGAGCTCATAGATTCTACTTTCTGAATTTTCTCAAGGGTTTTGTTTAAAACTTCTAACTGTTCTTTTACTATCATATCGTTACTGAGGAGAGCATCTCTGATTAAATACCACAGCGAAAAGACTGCTAGAGGAAAGGCCGTAGGTCCTCATTCTTTCTGTGCAGTATGAAGGTCAGCCTTCACCAGTTCCCAGTCCATGATATTAAAGCCTTCAGCGATTAAAAACCAAGGACTAAATTCTGAAATTGTCTTAAAGACCTCCTGTGCCATCTCAGTCCTAACACTGGCGTCGAGCCTTTCCAGTAGGCCCAGCACTTGGTCTGTTACCCGGCCTTTAAATGCCATGAAAGACATTTCCACACCCAATACAACCAAACCAATCCACCCTATTAGCTGGCCAGTCTAAAAGGAGACCCCCATGGCCTACTTTCCCAGAAACTTGTAGACGGGCATTGCAGATGAGCAGAATGTGGGTGCTTCTTCTCTGATATCCCAGTGGGGCCTCCAAATGTAGGTAGGGCTCTGCACCAATATGCATTTCCCTTTTCCCAATACAGAACGTGAACTTTGCTGTATCTTGTCACGAGCCCGAGACTAGGTTTTAGGGGTTAAACAGAGATGCATGCACATGCACTTAGAGAGAGGTTTGGGTCATTTGCCCAAAGGTAAATGCCAAATTTTATTCAGAATACACCAGGTTAAATACTTTTTCCCAGAGGAGAGAAGGACCCCCTCCCAATCAGGAGTGAGATATCAGTGTTGAGCTTCTGGCACAGAGTGGCAGGAGCTTCCAGGCAGGGGGTACTGAGCTGGGAACCCTGACAGAGAGATAGGAGGAGATTCAGGGCGCCTGTGGGAACCCTCCTTAGCAGGTGAAATTACCATACCAAAGATGGAAACAAGGTTCTGAACTAGTCCTGTCTGGCTGGCAGAATCAAGCAGAGAAAGCTAGGCTGGTTAGTGTAAACAGTTCTCACACCCTGTGCTTGGCCTCGAGGAACAGGAAAGACAGGGCCTTATAGATGTACACAAAGAGATTTATAAGGAAAAATCTTTCATGTAAGTTAGTGTAACTAATGACTGTTTAAAATCCATGTGTTCATCATTTTTGGGCGCTATGGCTGGAGAGCACAGACTCTTTGGTTCACACATCTACTCATACTTCAGGTTTTGAATAGGCCATCCAGAGTTCTCTTTGAATCATATATGTGGAAATATTTTATACATACCACCTTATTTTCCCAAAAGTCTGTGGTACATCATAGGTCAGTGTGTAAGAGGGTTGTGCAGATACACTTACTTACATGCCCTTTAGTTAATTCAGACAAAGACAATTATTGATTGCTTCTGACTATTATAGATTGTTATTAATAACCCTGGATGTTCTACCTTTATATCTAAAGAATCTCTAGATCTACACACATAACTAGAGTTGAGTGCATTTTAAAAGTTTTCAGTATTTATGTGTATTATTATTGGCATGCACCTTAAATGGTATTACATTTGAACATGTTTTTAAAAAATATATTTATTTTCAAAAATTAAATTAAAATGTTTGAACACAATATAATACTAATAAAAATCCACAAATATAATAATATTTGAAATCTCTTGACAGGTTTTCCAATGAACATGAGTAGATACCCACAATTTTAGTGGTGACTGAGTTCATCCTGATGGGCATCACTGACCATCCTGAGCTGCAGGCCCCATTGTTCAGACTCTTCCTCGATATCTATCTGATTTCACTGGTGGGAAACTTGGGAATGATCATCCTCACCATGGTGGACTCCAGGGTAAAGACTCCCATGTACTTCTTTCTCAGACACTTGACTATCACAGATCTTGGTTATCAACTGCTATTGGACCTAAAATGTTAGCAAATTTTGTTCTCATTCAAAATACGACATCATTCCATCTTTGTGCTACACAGTTATCTTTCTTTCTTCTCTTCATTGCTTGTGAACTTTTCATCCTCTCCATGATGTCCTATGACTGCTATGTAGCCAACTGTAACCCTTTGCCGAACAATGTCATCATGTCACAAACTCTATGTTGGGTGATGGTGGCAGTCCCTTATGTTTACAGTTTATTTGTTTCCCTCATAGTTACCATAAATATTTTCTCTTCATCCTTCTATGGCTACAATGTCATACATAATTTCTACTGTGATGGTCTGCCCTTGATATCTCTGCTCTGCTCAAATACAGATAGAGTTGAAATGATAATTTTAGTTTTATCTGTTATCAACTTGATTTCCTCCCGTTGAGTGATCCTTGTCTCCTACCTTCTCATTCTTAGAGCTATTCTCAGAATGAACTCAGCTGAAGGAAGAAAGAAGGCTTTCTCCACCTGTGGGTCTCACTTGACAGTGGTCACTGTCTTCTATGGGACTTTGATATTTATGTATGTGCAGCCCAAGTCCAGTCACTCCTTCAACACTGACAAGTAGCTTCCATCTTTTATACCCTGGTCATCCCTATGTTGAATCCCTTGATCTACAGCTTGAGGAATAAAGATGTAAAACACGCTCGCAGAAAGACAGGGAAAACTATATGCAGTTACTTCTCATAGACGTCACAGGACTTAAAGGTTATCTTATTCCACCTCAAGTAAATTTAAATGCTTTATATGTTTCAGTGAAGAAAATAGTAAAAAAAAAAAACTACCCTTCTCTGAAGAGGAGAAAGATTATAAAAAAATTAAGAGAGAAGGTAGCACAGAAAACCATTTTAAAGAATACTGACGTAAGGATGGTAACAATGTGGTTTTATTAGTTTATGAAGGAAGTTAAGGAAAGGTGTCTTGTAGGGTTTATTTATTTATTTATTTATTTATTTTTATTTTTTATTTATTTTTTTTTTAGTAAATTTTATTAAATTATAAAAGTTTCCATTTCCACCCCCCCTCCCAGCACCCTCCCACTCCCCCTACTCCCCCTCCTCCTCCCTCTTCGTCCCCCAGGGCAGTCAGGGTTTCCTGCCCTGTGGGAAGTTCCAGTTCCTTCCCCCTCCCTCCAGGTCCAGGAAGGTGAGTGTCCAAACAGACTGGATCCCCAAAATCCATTATATGTAGAGGAAACAGGTCCCAGTGTCATAGTCAATGGCTTTTCAGAAAGACTTCGGGTCAGCCACAGTCAGAGAATCCGGCCAACTTCGGAGAGTCTGGTTAGATCACGTCCTCTTTCAGTCCCAGTCCAACTGGCCTTGGTAAACTCTCATCAGATCCGTTCCCTTGTATCAGTGGGTGATAGCATCCCTCGCAGTACTGATTTCGTTTTTCATGTTCTTCCTCCTTCTGCTCCTCATTTGGACCTCGGGGGGCTCAGTCCGGTGCTGCAATATGGGTCACCGACTGTATCGCCGTCCTTCGTCAGATGCAGGATCTATGGTGATAAGCAAAATATACATCAGTATGGACATGGGCCACGGCCGATTCAGGCACCCACTCCTCTGTCCAGAGAGCAATCTGGGGGATCTCTCCTTGGACCTGGGATCCCATATATAATCAAGTCTCCTGTAAACCCTAAAATGGGTCCCTTAGTTGAAATATAATCTTCCCTGATCCCATATTCATCCTTCCTCCCTCCCCCCCCATCCCAGGCCACCAAGCTTTCCCCTTTCTTCCCCTACTCCCTTCTCTCTAACCTTCTCCCCTTCCATCGACCCTCCCTCCCCCCCATGCACCCGAGGTTACCTGGGACTCTTGTCTATTTCCTACCTCCTGGTGGATAGCTAAATAATCTTCATCAGGTTCATCTTCTTATTTAGCTTCTCTAGGATCACGAATAATAGGCTCAAAGACCTTTAATTATGGTTAGAATCCACTTATGAGTGAATACATACCGTGTTCCTCTTTTTGGGTCTGGCTTACCTCACTCAGTAAAGCGTTTTCTATTTCCATCCATTTGCATGCAAAATTCAAGATGTCATTGTTTTTTACCGCTGAGTAAAACTCTAATGTGTATATGTTCCACACATTTTTTAACCATTCTTCTATTGAGGGGCACCTAGGCTGTTTCCAGGTTCTGGCTATTACAAATAGTGCTGCTATGAACATAGTAGAACAAATGCTTTTGTAGTATGATCGGGAATCTTTAGGGTATATTCCCAAGAGTGGAATTGCTGGGTCCTGAGGGAGGTTGACTCCCAGTTTCCTGAGAAACCGCCACACTGATTTCCACAGTGGCTGCACGAGTTTGCATTCCCACCAACAATGGATGAGTGTTCCCCTCACCCCACATCTTCTCCAGCATAGGATATCATTGGTGTTTTTGACTTTAGCTATTCTGACAGGTGTAAGATGGTATCTCAAAGTGGTTTTGATTTGCATTTCCCTGATCGCTAAGGAGGTTGAGCATGACCTTAAGTGTCTTCTGGCCATTCGAAGTTCATCTGTTATGAATTCTCTGTTAAGTTCAGTACCCCATTTTTTAATTGGGTTAATTAGAGTTTTAGTGCCTAGTTTCTTGAGTTCTTTGTATATTTTGGAGATCAGACCTTTGTCTGATGAGGGGTTGGTGAAGATCTTCTCCCAGTCAGAAGGCAGCCTTTTTGTCCTACTGACAGTGTCCTTTGCTTTACAGAAGCTTCCCAGTTTCAGTAGATCCCATTTATTCATTGTTTCTCTTATTGTCTGTGCTGCTGGGGTCCTGCTTAGGAAGAGGCCTCCTGTGCCTAAATCTTGTAGGGTTTAAATAAGATTTGTCAATTGAACTTCACAGTGAACTGTCTGGAGTTCATGTGTATCTTTGCATTTATATATATTAAAATGCATGGTTATTATTTTAGTAATTGCATTTATTTGCTTTTCATATACATTTGTATAAACTCTGTTAAAATGTCTTGATCACAATATCAAATAAGTGAAGTTTGTCACTTTGATATTATGGTCCCACTAATATCAGAGCGCACAGGTGATTTCCTGTCACTGAGAATCCTACCTCCTGATTCTATTTTATTTCCCTTAAACATCACCTCAGATATGATTGCAGCTGCAGTAGTTAATATCATATATTTAGTGTTTAAATAGCTGATAATTACGATGTATCATTTAAAGCTGTACAGTGTTTAAATAGCTCATACTTACAATTTATCACTTAATGCTATACAATTCCAAGTGCACCTGTGCATATCTCTGTGTGTGTGTGTGTGTGTGTGTGTGTGTGTGTGTGTGTGTGTGTAACATCATGGCTGGATTTTTCCATGGGAATTCCTATTACTTTATTTTGTCTTGCTATTGTATTTATCTTAATTCATTACCCCTAATTTCTCTTTAATTTGACATTTACCTTTTATATGGGAAGTATAAGTCTTGTAAGTCATATGCTAAGTTTTGATAATTGAATGAAAAGCCTGTTCTGTAACTAATTGGAATATAGAGGCAGATTGATAAGAATTCTAGGGTCAGTCTTGGCTACATAGTTAGTCTGAAGTCAATCTGAACTACACAGAGTGACTCGAGCAATGAAAAAACACAAAATCACCAATAAAGAAATAACTTTAGGTTTTGTTTGACAATCATTTGTGGGTTTGACACAAAAGCCAATCATATACATTATTGGATTGTAGAAAAATATAACTATAAAATATTTGTGGCAAAGAAAATCATTTCCAATAATAAAGCTGATATTAAAAATATGAAAATGTGATATTTACAGTGGGTATAAATTATCAAACTTCATCAGTCCTGCACTAGAGACTGAGTATTGGGTAACCTTTGAGAAACACCATTGTGTACCATCTGAATATATACAGTACAATATTTACATAAGCAACATATAGTAAATTATTAAGACTTAATAATAGTTTAATTTAATGAACTTATCAATTAATTTGAACACAGTATTGTGTCCAAAGGAAAAAACCGCCAAACCACACGGGAAAAGCAATTCTACATCATAAATCCTTTGATCTAAAGGGTTGTAAATAGTGCTCAAAACAGTTCTCTCAGTAAGCAGCGGCAGAAGAGGCTTTACTCCAGAAGTATTGTTTGTTTGGGTGTTTGTTTAGTTTTTATTTTGATTCAGCACATTTTCACTTTGTTCATTTCTAACCAGAAGATAATGAAGTACAATCCATCTGGGACATTTCCTGTAGGTTTTATCACTAATGGTTAAGTGGATATAAACAAGTGAATTAGAGGCATTCGTAGTGTATTCAAACCTTCATGTGCTGTTTCCTTAGTTAGAATGAACTTCAAAATATCTGAACAATTTAGGGGGCTACAATCTAAAATGTCAAGATTAAGTGTACCATTTTTGTTAGATATTTCATTTAATAAACATGCTGCCTCTTTACTTGAGTAAAAATCCCATGTCATTTTTTTTTCAAATTCTGATTTGCTCAGAGTATTGCCTAGAAATTAAAATCAATATTTTATCTCAAAAAGAAAATCTACACTCAAAAGTTTCATTATTGAGGTTAAAAACAGTTCTCCTTAAAGTGTTGGAATAGTCCCAATTAAGGGATATACTTCAAAATAAGGATATATCTGAATGCATAGAAAATACAGAAATTCCTTTAGAGTCAATATACTAAACCAGCTTTGTATTATGCTTTGATAAAAAGAAAATACACATAGTAAGGGTTTAAAATTTGTATGCAGCTGGGCATGGGTATTTCCTTAGGGGACATACCCTTGAAGAACAATGAATCTTTCTTATTAAGCAATCATAATATAGCATCAATAGATTCTCAGCTAGGGTTAGGACTTCCTCACCAATTCCACTGCTTTAACACTTTTGTGGCTTGATCTCCCGTCATTCTTGCACATGAAGTCACAGTTACTTTCAGTTCATTAGCACAGCAGCCCTGATGGGTCTGGAAACCAGAGTTTGTCAATTATCATGGGCTGCACCTGATGTTTATACTCTTTTAAGACCCACACCTCTCCTAGGATGATACTTGGTAGCAAACAGTGTGACACAGGTGTCACATTTAGGGCTGAGTATTTTGAAGTCTTTTACATCCACACCCTGAGCAGGTGGGGTCTCTTTTAGTCACTATTTACTGGGGTAAAAAGGCTTCTGTGATGGATGTTGGGAGACACCCTTATCTTTGAATATAAATCTTTAAAGTTTCCTCGAGACTATTTCATTTTAACATGATCATCGCAGTAGATTCCTCTGCAGAGTCTCTATCCTAGCTGTTCCCAGGTCCTTGGCTCCTTAAATGTTTCAACATTTCTCTCTTGCAAGAGTTAGTTTTCTCTTTCTACCATGAGTGATCCTGGAAACAGAATCAGGTTTTGGGGATTAGCAATAAGCACTGTCATTAGATAACCATCTCCGGAACACTTCTTTAGTCTTTGCACCTCTCATCAGGATTGAGAATTATTATAAGAGAGTAAAGAGACATTAATTCACAATTAAGTTATGCAATATTCAGTTGGATTTTATTATTAATTCTTGAATGAAAATTTAAAAGAATTTCACAACTTAGCTAGTATACTTCCTGTGGTATACATGAGAGTACTAAAGTATTTAAGATCCTAATGCTAATATATATGGATAGATGTACATAAGTAGAATTTTTGAATCATAAAATAGAAAGATAAATAAATAAGTTTAGTTTAGGAGCAGCATTCTTAGACAATTAGTTTCTGTCTTCTAGGCATTGCGTTAGACTTCAACTATTCATGTGCAATCAGTGATTTAGTTAAAAGATCCATAGTGAGAAGAGTTTCTATACTTTCATATATTGCGTAAATTGACCCACAAAACACCGGGTTAAGAACCATGCAAAGAATTTTAACTGTAATTCTATACAGATAGAAAGGAGTGTGACATGGCCCTTATTGTCAGCAGTGTGTTCAAAGACAGTCATATTCACTATGTTCAGCTATCTTTTAAGGGTCCAATTCTAATACCAATTCTGTGATTTCTTATTCTTGCTGCTCAAGCTGAAATCATATCAGTAATAATTTTCTTCATGTTAATGAAGACTACAGAAAGAATGCTAATTATCATGAGTATCTAGAAAATTACCCAGAATGGCTATCATTTGAGGATTTAATAGATGTATATGTTATAGATTGTCTGATTCCTTTAAAATTCTTTTATCTCTCACAAATCATGTATAATATATGTTCATTTTATATATTCTAATAAGAGCTTTGGATGAATTATTACCAATGTAAATGTTATATACAGTTCATTAAGTATACCATATATACATAAGTTAGTATGGGATGGATTTTAATATCTAAATTTACATATACTCTCTTGATTTTTTGTGACAAAATTTGGAATTCTAAGATCCAATTTCTCTATGTATCTTTCTAATTCCTGGTTATTTTCTGCTCCAGAAATTTTTAAAAATTACATTCATTTCTATGAATATGTTGTTGTAATTAATTTCTAAGTTACTCAAGAGGAAAATAAATTATCTACATCACCAGAGGTGTGTGTAGCATTATTTTACTGTAAGAAGATTATATCTCAATTTATATTCTGACAAAGTTGTTTTACATTTTGCATTAAAATCTGAAAAGATGTTATGTTTAGAATTTATAAACAACATTCCAGTATTCAGTAAAGATAATAACTCTGAAAAAGATATTTGGCTCTTGCCATTTACTTTTAGCACTTTAGACAGAAAACAACTTTGTCTTTATATTTAGAAAGTATGATCTTTAGGTTGTACAGTTTTGTTTTTTTTTTTTTTAGTTTTCAGCATAGCAATCTAAAGCAATACAATAGAAACAAAGCATCTGTTGAAGAATTTCCCAAGTTAAATATAGTAATATTTTCATATGCACATATAAAATATATTGGGGGACATTATCTATAATAAAAATTTATTCACAGAACACTGAAAGCATTTTTACCATACTGTTTATTTGTAGATTAAACAGACAGTTTTTTTCCAGCGTTTTCACTATGAACTGTCTTATTTGCCATCTCTTTTAGTCAATAAATGTTGGTATTCAAAATATTCAGGAAAATGATAATGCCTATTCCACTATATTTTAGTCTATGAGATATTGGATGTGTTCACATATTAACTTTGGTTTTTGAAGTTACCTACAAAGTGTTCTAAATTAGAAATGGCAAACAAATGTTTAGTTCTTAATATACAGAAAGACTTCAAATCACACCAAATTACCTATGTCACTGCAATTTTTATTTAATCATATTTGTATATTGTCACAACAAATATCTGAATGCACATTGTTCCTGAAAGTTTGGAACCTCCAGGCATCACATCATTAGACTCTCAAAAGTTTGCTCATAATTAAAATTTTTAGTATCTCATCAGGGAGAATCTCTAGGGTTTAAAACACACATAAATAGATCTCAGAAACCTATTATAAGAACCACAGTGGGAAATGAAGGCAGGAGTCTCACAGCAGGTAAAAAAAAAAATGTATCTCACAGAGCTCTGTAGTTTAAGCATAAGGAGATGTGGGCATCTATTGCTAGACATTCCCCATCTAAAGATTCTAATTCTGATTTAGTGTCTATTCTTACAAATGTTCCGCAATGCCTAAAAAGAAATAGTACTTCTTCATTTCTGCATTTCATTTTGTTTTTGTACACTTTCACTGAGATTGAGAGGTCAAATGCTACTATCTTTTAATCATACACAGATATATTTTTTATAAAATACCTCCCCTCTCTTTCTCTCTCTCTCTCTCTCTCTCTCTCTCTCTCTCTCTCTCTCTCTCTCTCACACACACACACACACACACACAATTTTATAACTAGTGAATGGCCTATATTAGAAGAGATAGAAAATGAATAAAATGAGATATTTTTATTTAGAGAAAATAATTTGAGAACAGCAGTTTTAAGTTCATCGTTATGCCTTCTATCCCTTCCTAAGTTATAGTTGGCCAGAGAATTACTAAGAATCACCTACAAAAATTGTAGTAGCCCAGAGTGACAGAGCATCTAGCATGAGGAGAGCTATCCAGAGACTGGAAGACAAGAAAGAAAATTATAACAATGTTTGATGACATACATGAATGAAATGCTACAAGAAAACCTATTATATTAATCTAAATCAGGTAACTGAAACTTTTACAAATAATTTTCATAGAGTAAGGGTATACATTTGACTACTTTTCAATATTTTGACTTTTATAATATTTATTTCTTCATTATTTACTTATTTTTGATTGATTATCTGTAAGTACACTTTTGCTGGATTAGAGGACAAGAGCTTGAGACTGTACACCCCTTCCATTCTTGTGTCTACAGGCTCATATGCAGCTCCCCACATTCAGTGGTTCTCTCTCTGGACAGACGCTCTGACCGATATCCTGAACTTTCGTGTGGAACTGGAGTTTGTGTTTCACAAAGGTGTAAACACCATCACTTGAGTGTCAAGAGACACCCTTCATACCTTTATGACAATAGGAAAGTTTCTTTATTTTGTACTGAATACTATCAATTTTCCAGAGATTATAGCTCAAAAAATAACACTCAAGTAATCAGTGAACAAAACAATCTATAATAAAGTATATTTTGCTTTTCACTGAGCACTAAATCTATTCAAAGGAAACCATTTTTGTCTTTCCTTACCTATAATAAAATTGACATCCAGTACCTGTACGTAAGTTTGTGTGTGTGTGTGTGTGTGTGTGTGTGTGTATCATTGTATAGTAAAACAATATGAAAGGGACAAAGATTGGGTGATTTTCAGTTCTGCAATAAAAGATGTTTTTAAATTGATTATTTGAAGCATTTTAAGTGAGTGATGTGCAAATTAAATGCAATCACCTGTAAGCAGAATGGTGAGATTTGGGGAATTTCACAGCTGTTTTCCTCCAAGACCGAAGTTTCTACCATGATTACAATTGCAAATCATTTTATTTCTGGTTTTACCAAGAAAACATCATATATATATATATATATATATATATATATATATATATATATTACAAAAGTAATAATTGTTCCTTTCTCTCTGGTGCATTGGAAGTATTCAGACATGCCTTTCTGGAATAGAGAAATTTGTTGCATAGTGTTCTATGTCATATTTGGAAGATGGTCTTGGGAACTAACAACACAGAAAGATGTTTCTATTCCTCACTTGCATCATTCAAAAGACATCATAATGAACCTTGGTTTTGTTTAGGGATATCTACATCACAGTTAAAGTTTTATCCAACATCAATTATTAAACATCTATGACAACACTGGGCAACCATATTTAGAAATGAAAATACTAAAAGTTATATTATTGTAATATAGTACCTCTTAATCAATGGGGAACATCCAGATTTTGCTAATAAGTCAAATTTAATAAACTTCCTATATTTTTTTCCAGACTTCCTCATATTTTTGTAGGTTATTAGGTATATCTTGTGTCTGACTCATGACATAAAAACCACTTAAGTTATAATCAAAGGTGTTGCTTTAACAAAAGACAAATTTATATAAAGAAATCTATTTTTTAGTGTTCAAATGTTTTATTTTTGCTTTATTGAAAATAGAGTGTTTTCTAACATAATATATCCTTATTATGTTTATTAACATAGTTATGAACAAAACATCAATTCAAAATGAGAGCAAACTGTGAAAATTGCATCTTGTCTCTTAGAGCAACAGACTGTGACATCTTGGGTGTACCTTGTTTTCATGACCAACTTCTCCTTTGCTCATTTTTGCAGATTTAACAAAGTAGTAAAATCCTTTTGTGCATGATACACACATACATTTATAAGGAAAATACTTGCAGGTAGGTTTGTGTGTCTAGTGACTGTTTAAAATCCAAGTTCATCATTTTGTGACTAAGGCCAGAAAGTACGAAGTTGTTGGATCATTTACTTCAGGTTTTCAGAGGTACATACAGAGACCTCTTGAATTTATATATGACAAAAAGTGTTTTATGCATCTCACTTTATTTTCTCAAGGAATATTTGTGTATAGTAGGCAGTGTGAAAAAGGATGGCAAAGACATTCTTACATGCTGTTTGGTTTCTTCATATCAAGATATTTCTAAATGAGGTGTTCAATGCTACTCTTATTTGTAGCTTTGATCAATATGAATTGGGAAAACAACTGAAGATGTTCCATGTTACATCCTAAAATTCTGTAGATCTACACAGAAATTTAGCATTATGTGCATTTAAAAAATTTTGGTAGGTTTATGTATAGCATACATACATCTTACATGTTACTCCAAATATATAATTATCAAGTATCAGACCATGGTACTAATCATATCAGAAATACAAATAATATAAGAATAAATTTTATCAATGTGTGCATAAATCCAAATACCTACAATTCCAAATATTCACATTTTGAAGACTTAATCTTATTTTCCACATATATTTATGTATGTACATATATGAAATACATACATAAATATATATGCATATTCAGCTTAATTTATACCCAGAGTATCAGAGTTTGAGATTGTATACAGTCAGAGTTGAATATTTGATATAGAAAAATTCTTTCAAGATTAACTAATGTCTAATATTTGATTAAAGGTATAATTTTCATCAAATTTGGGAAAAGCAAGTGTTGTTGGCAATGACTTATGTCAATCTCTGATAAATTTACCATTAGTTGAGGCTCAAAGATACATATCTGTGTCTTTCTTTGTTTAAAGTCACATGTCTACAATTGTGTGTATCGAATGATTGTATATCGTGGTAAATAGGCTTATTTAAAAAATAGCCCATATTTTTGCAAATATTTTATTTAAGATAGTCTTAATAATATGATATTTAAAATCTATTGACTGTGTAATGGTCTCTACTCAGAAAAGATTTTCCCATATATTTGGATGGAGACCCACAACCTCACAGTGGTGACTGAGTTTATCTTGATGGGCATCACTGACCGTCCTGAGCTGCAGGCACTATTGTTTGGACTGTTCCTTGTCATCTACTCGATCTCACTGATGGGCAACATGGGCATGATCATCCTCACCATGGTGGATTCCAGGCTGCAGACACCCATGTACTTCTTTCTCAGACACCTCGCTACTGTAGATCTTGGCTATTCAACTGCTGTGGGACCAAAAATGTTAAGAAATTTTATTGTAGATCAGAATACAATACCATTTTATTTTTGTGCTACCCAAATGTTTTTCTTTGATATGTTCATTGTTGCTGAATTTTTTATTCTCTCTGCAATGTCTTATGACCGTTATGTTGCCATCTGCAAACCACTCTTCTACACTGTCATTATGTCACCAAGAGTGTGCTGGACACTAGTCACCATTCCCTACCTCTATGGTATATTTGTCTCACTTCTGCTTACCATAAAGATTTTCACTGTGTCCTTCTGCGGCCCCAATGTTATCACTCATTTCTACTGTGATGGTCTCCCCTTGTTGTCTTTGGCCTGCTCAAATACTCATGAAATTGAGGTGATAATTTTAATATTATCAGCTTTTAATTTGCTTTCTTCTGTTCTGGTAGTCATTGTGTCCTATCTATTCATTCTTGCTGCTATTCTCAGAATGAACTCAGCTGAGGGCAAAAGAAAGGCTTTCTCTACCTGCGGGTCCCACCTGACAGTAGTCGCTGTCTTCTATGGGACTTTGATATTCATGTATTTGCAGCCTATGTCCGTTCATTCCTTTGACACTGATAAAGTGACTTCCATATTTTACAGCCAGGTTATACCTATGCTGAATCCATTAATCTATAGCTTGAAGAACAAAGATGTAAAAGATTCCCTTAAAAAAACAGTGGAAAAACTATGCAATATTGTCTGGTAGATTTCTTATGTTGTTAAAAGTAATCCAAATAATTCACAATAGTGAAGTAAACAAGAACAATGGGAAAGTAGAAAACATTCTCTCTCTCTCTCTATGTGTGTGTGTGTGTGTGTGTGTGTGTGTATTCATGTATTACACGTACATATGTGTGTTTGTAAAAAATAAATAAACATAGCAGCACAGAAGCATTGCTTCCGAAGGAAAGTACAAGAGAAGTGTTAACAGCATTAAAGTCTATATATGAGTGAAGGGAATAAGATTTGTCAGGTGGATTTAAATGGATACCGTATTTTGGGGATTACAATAAATCACTCATTATTAATATGTGTCTTAGCTTTACTCCCTGAAAGTGCACTCTTTGTATTTTAGTACTTTTATACATTTGCAAATTGACATAAAATTGAACTTTATCAGTCTATCCAGAGGTGCTATAGATTGCTTAGATAATAAGGTCTCATTCATATCAATGTGCTCATCTATCCACATTCCACCCAGATACAATGTTCTGATCTCTCATTGCTCTTTTACTTTTCTTAATTCATCCACAAATGGATATTTCTTATATTTTACGTCCTGGCAATTGCACATTATGTCCCAATAAGCAGGAGCACACACATTTATCTTTGAGAACCTAGCTTCAATAATTTTTCGTCAGTATAAGCTGAAATGCTGGCTTATACAACAAATAACTAAATTGCAGTTTAACACAAATTGATCCTGGCAGTTTTTATAACCATCAAACATCATCTCATTAGACTCCTAACAGTTACCTGGTAATAATAACTTCTCCTCAGGGAGAATCTCTATGGTTTAGAAACACACATAAATAGATCTCAAAAGCCCATACTAAGAACTGCAGTGGGAAATGAATGCAGGAGTTTCACAAGAGGTAACAAAGTGTCACACGGAGCTGTCTAGTTTAAGCATAAGGAGATGTGGGCATCCTTTTGCTAGGCTTTCCCCATCTATAGTTTCTCATTTGAGATTTGCTGTCTGTTCTTCAAATATTCCTCAATGGCTGGGAAGCAATAATACTTCTTAATTTCTCTACTTAATATTCTTTTTGAACATATTCACTGAAGTTTAGAGAGCTAATGCTATTATCTATCTTTTTATCATACAAAGAAAATTTTTCTTAAATATTTTTCTTATATAGCATCTCATCTCTGTCTTCCTCTCTCTGTCTCTTTCTCTCTGTCTTTTTCTCTCTCTCTCTCTCTTCTTCTCTGCCACATACACATATACAGAGGTTTATAACTAGTGAAGGGCATAGAAGAAAAGAGACAGAAAGTAAATAGCAAAGTAATTCTAATAAACAGAAGAATTTGAAAACACAAGTGTTAAGTCTATTATTATGTTGTCTTTCAAAACTTCAGTTATATTTGGCCCAATATTTCCTAAGGATTTAAAAGATTATTCTAATCCAGATTGGTTGAGCATCTAGGATAAAGAAAAGAACTATCCAGAGACTGAAAGGAAAGAGAGGGAGTAATTAGAACAATATGTGATGACAAATATGAATGGAAATGCTTTAAATAAGCAAATTATGTAACAAGTAATTTTTATGGATAAACTGTATAGTAATGATTGCTTTTCATTCTTTAAAATTTTTCCATTTATTTACTATTTTTATGTGTGATTGCCCATGTTCAGCGGTCACAGGAATAGTGCATTAGTCAGTTTTCCCTTCCGTGTTTGTGTCCTCAGGCTCACACTCAGGTTCAGACACTCTGGACATATCTCTCTGACCTGTTTCCTGAACCTTAGAGGAGGGAACTGGATTTGTATATCAAAGAGGTTGTAAATGCTTTACTTTCTTCGTTGTCTTTGTTAGATACTTTTAATTTTCCAGAGATTATAGATTTGAAAAATAACATTTAAGTAATTAGTGAACAAAATAATCTATAATAAAGTATTCTTTTCTTTTCATTGAGTCCTAAATGTATTCAGAGGAAAACCTTCTTGTAGTTTCCTATAAGAAAGTTCTCAGTCAGAAAATCAAACCGATACAAAAGGAACAAAGAGGGGGTGTTTCAATTATGCAACAATTGATAGTTTTACATGCCTACTATATGAAGGGTATATATTGAGCATGGAGTAATATTAGTTAGCCACACTTTAAAACAACTCTGTAAGTGGCTGAGGTATAAATGAAATGCAATCACCTGTACACAGAACAGTGAGCTCTGTGGTATACCACTCCCATTCTCTCGGAGGCTGTAGCTTTCATTATGATTGCCACTGTAAATCATCTAATTGCTGGTTTTACCCAGCAAACCTTGACACATACACATGTTTATGAAAGTAATAAATGTTTCCTTCCTTCTGTCTGGTGCATTTGAAGCATTTAGACAATCCTTCTTGAAGTGTAGAAATTTAATGCATTGTGTTCTATGGAATATTTGAAAGATATCCTTGTGAACTTTCTATCCCTCACTTGTATCCATGCAAATGCCATCATACTGCCCTTTGATTTCTTTATATCTATACCACAGTTAAAGTTTAATCCAACATAAGGCATTGAACATCTATTGGGCACTCATATTTAGAACTGCTACTACTAAAAATTATACTATTGAAAAACAGGACTCTTAATCAACTGAAGATATTGAGAGGTCATTAATTAGACAATTTTAATAAACCTGCTCACTTTTATTTCAGATTTCTTCACGTTTTGTAGGTTCTATGAATATAGGAGTTGTGTTATAAGAAAAGTGTTCTTTCAAGAAAAGAATAGTTTATATAAAGAGGGCTGTTTAAATATTTTTATTCTGTTTTTTAAATTTTATATGATTCATTTTTCCCTTTATTGAAAATAGATTATCTTCTCACATAATATATCCTTATTAAGTATATTGACAAAAAAATGAATAAAATATTAATTCCAAATGATAACAAACTATGAACATTTTCTTTTGTCTGTTTAAGCTACACACTTTGGTAGCTGATGTACATTCTGTTTTCTTGACCAACTCTTTATTTGTTCATCTCTTCAGATCAAACAAAGATGTAGGATCCTTGCATGTATGATAGACACATGCATTTATAAGAAACCTACTTTCATGTAGGTTTGTGAGTCCAGTGACTGTTTAAAACTCATGTCATTATCTTTGTGACTACGGCCAGAGAGCACAGATTTGTTGAATCATTTACTTCTTCTTCAAGTTTTCAAAAGTCCATAGAGAGAGAGACATGTTGATTTTCATATACCATGAAGGTATTTTATACAACTCACCTTATTTTCTCAGAGAATATTTGTATATACTAGGTGGTGCTTGAGATGATAGCGAAGAAACTTACATATTGTTTGATATATTCATATCAAGACAGTTATTAGTGTGATGTGTAACAGCATTCTTCATAGATCTGACCAAAATGGGTTGGAATAACAACAGCAGATGTTCCATGTTTACCTATCACGATTCTGTAGATCTACATATGGAACTAGAGTTATATGAGTTGTTTTGGGGGGGAGGAGTGGTTCAAGAAATGGTTTATTGAAACAGTCCTGGTTATCCTAGAACACAGTTTCTAGAACAGGTTGGCCTCAAACTCACAGAGATCTGCCTGCCTCTGTTTCCCAAATGGGAGGATTAGAGAAATGAGCTATCCCATCCAGCAATGTGCATTTTAGGTTTTTCATATGGACATGTACTATTTTAGTATCCACCTTACCTATTATTAAAAATATATAATAATTATGTCAGAGTATATTAGTAATCATATCAGAAATAAAAACAAAAAAATAAATTTAATCAGTGTTCATGTAAATAAAACTATTTACAATTTGAAGATTTTATCTAATTATTCCATATATATCCATTTATACATGTACATCTCTCTATACCGATATTTTCAGATGCAGAAGTTATTAGTGTTTGAGGTTGGATGATCCTGGAGTAGATATTTGATATATAATGATGTCTCCTAGGTTAACTAATGTTTCATATTGAATTAAAGGGATAATTCTCATCAGAGTTAGGAAAAGCTTGCGTCTTTGCAAAGGTGTGCTATTCTGTTTAAAATTTTCATTTATAGAGATTCAAAGATTCATATATGTGCTTCTATTTGTTTCAAGCCATATATTTGCATATGTATGTGTATAGATGTGTTTAAGACTGTATGTACACATTCAAAAATAGATTTATTTTAATAGTAAATTCAAATATTTGGAGATGTTTCATTAAAACTTACTATAATAATAAAATCCCACAAAGTGACATTTGAAATAAATTGACTGTACAATGATTTCTACTCAGAACAGATTTTGTAATAAACCTGGATGTAGACTCACAACCTCACAGTGGTGACTGAGTTCATTCTGATTGTCATCACTGACCGCCCAGAGCTGAAGGCCCCATTGTTCGGACTCTTCCTCATCATCTATCTTATATCACTGATAGGCAACTTGGTCATGATCCTCCTCACCATGGTGGATTCCAGGCTGCAAACACCTATGTACTTCTTTCTCAGACATCTGATCTTGGTAATTCAACTTCTGTGGGACCCAAAATGTTCAGAAATTTTATTGTAGATCAAAATACACTTTATTTTTGGGCTACCCAGTTGTCTTTCTTTAGTATGTTCATTGTTAGTGAATTTTTTATTCTCTCTGCAATGTCTTATGACCGTTATGTGGCCATCTGCAAACCACTCCTATACAATGTCATTATGTCACAAAGAGTATGTTGGGTCCTGGTGGCAATCCCATACCTTTACAGTATATTTGTGGCTCTCATAGTCACCATAAACATTTTCTCTTCATCTTTCTGTGGCCACAATGTTTTCAGTCATTTCTACTGTCATGGTCTGCCCTTGATTTCTCTGCTCTGCTCAAATAAAGAGGCAAGTGAAATGATAATTTTAATCTTATCAATTATTGACTCGATTTCTTCTCTAGTTATCATCCTTGTCTCCTATCTGCTCATTCTCAGAGCCATTCTCAGGATGAACTCTGCTGAGGGCAGACACAAAGCTTTCTCCACCTGCGGGTCCCACCTGACAGTGGTCACTGTCTTCTATGGGACTTTGATATTTATGTATGTGCAGCCCCAGTCCAGTCACTCCATTAACACTGACAAGGTAGCTTCCATCTTTTACACCATGGTCATATCTATGTTAAACCTTTTGATCTCTAGTTTGCGGAACAAAGATGTAAAAGAGGCCCTAAGAAAGACAGGGAAAAGAATACAAAATATCTTCTCCTAAAAATTAAAGGTAGAAAATGTTGTCATACTTCACCAGAAATAAATTTATATGTGTTATAAGTTTCAGAGAAGAAAACATTAAAAACTAATGCTTCTCTGAAGAGGAGACAGTTTATAAACAAAGCATTTGAAAAATTGAAGTAACACAAAGAATATATGTATAAACCTAAACAGGATAACAATGTGTTTGCTGTATGTGATGAGACAGTTGTCTCAGATAATTTAAATTTTTTTGATTATTCAAAGATTATTTTAATTTGCTAATTTATAAAAGTTTGTTGTCTTAATTATTAGAGGTTTTATTTTTTTATTAATTTATAAAAATTTTCACTTCCGCACCTCCTCCCATTACCAGCCCACTCCCCGCACTCCCTCTCCTCCTCCCTCTCCAGTCCTAAAAGCAGTCAGGGTTTCCTGCCCTGTGGGAAGTTCAAGTTCCTCCCCCCTCCCTCCAGCACTAGGAAGGTTAGCATCCAAACAGACTAGGATCCCAAAAAGCAAGTACATGCAAACGAAACAAGTCCCAGTGCCATTATCAATGGCTTCTCAGACAGTCCCCATGTCAGCCACATTCAGAGACTCCGGTTTGATCACATGCTCAATCAGTCCCAGTCCAGCTGGCCTTGGTGAGCTCTCATCAGATCAGTCCCCTTGTATTAGTGGGTGAATGCTCCCCTCGCGGTCCTGACTTCCTTGTCCATGTTCTCCCTCCTTCTGCTCCTCATTTGGACCTTGGGGGCTCAGTCCAGTGCTCCAATGTGGGTCTCTGTCTCTATCTCCATCCATCGTTGGATGAAAGTTCCCTCTGATCCTGACTTCCTTGCTCACGTTCTCCCTCCTTCTGCTTCTCATTTGCACCTAGGGAGTTAAGTCCTGTGTTCCAATGTGGGTCTCTGTCTCTATCTCCATCCATCGCCCCATGAAGGTTCTATGGTGATATGCAAAATATTCATAAGTATGGTTATGGGCCCAGGCCAGTTCAGGCACCCTCCCCTCTGCTGTCTAGGGAACAAGCTGGGGATCTCTCCTTGGACCTGGGAACCCCTCTAGAATCAAGTCTCTTGCAAACCCTAAAATGACTTCCTTAGTTGAGATATATACTTTCCTGCTCCCACATCTATCCTTCCTCCCTCCCCCATCCCATTCCCCCAAGCTTTCCCCAATCCTCCCCTACTCCCTTCTCTCTAACTCTCTCCCCTTCCATCCTCCCCCCCACGCACCTAAGGTTGCCTGGCAATCATGTCTACTTCCAACATCCAGGAGGATAACTATATGATTTTCTTCAGGTTCACCTTCTTATTTAGCTTCTCTAGGATCATGCATTATAGGCTCAAAGACCTTTAATTATGGCTAGAATCCACTTATGAGTGAGTACGTACCATATTCCTCTTTTTGGGTCTGGGTTACCTTACTCACTTAAGCGTTTTCTATTTCCATCCATTTGCATGCAAAATTCAAGATGTCATTGTTTTTTACCGCTGAGTAAAACTCTAATGGGTATATGTTCCACACCTTCTTTAACCTTTCTTCTATTGAGGGGCACATAGGTTGTTTCCTGGTTCTGGCTATTACAAATAGTGCTGCTATGAACATAGTGGAACAAATGCTTTTGTAGTATGATAGGCATCTCTCGGGTATATTCCCAAGAGTGGAATTGCTGGGTCCTGAGGTTCCCAAGAGTGGAATTGCTGGGTTCTGAGGGAGGTTGATTCCCAGTTTCCTGAGAAACCGCCACACTGATTTCCACAGTGGCTTCACAAGTTTGCATTCCCACCAACAATGGATGAGTGTTCCCCTCACTCCACATCCTCTCCAGCATAGGCTATCATTGGTGGTTTCGAGTTTAGCTATTCTGACAGGTGTAAGATGGTATCTCAAAGTGGTTTTGATTTGCATTTCCCTGATCGCTAAGGAGGTTGAGCATGACCTTAATGGCCAAAAGACACTTAAGGTCATGCTCAATTTAAATTTATTTTGTGAATTAAACTTTACAAGAAATTGTCTGGTGTTCACAAATATCTGACTTTTTGCTTTGCCTGCACTGTTATTATTTACAAACAGTTGGTTAATATTTACATACAGATGATATTCATATGTATTTTGATAAACTCTTAAAAATCTTGATCACAATGTTAGGAAACCACTTTGAGATTGAGATCCCTGTAAATCACAGCACTCAGAAGCCTTCTTTTCAAATGGAAACTTATGCCCTGATTTTACATCTCTTCTTTCACTCACATCCTATATAATTGCAAAAGCAATATTTAATGTCATGTGTTATTAGTTCATAAGTTAAATGTATCATCTAATTTTGTGTAAGTCCAAACATACATGTGTGTGTTTGTGTGTTTGTTTGCGTGTGTTTATGCTGACTTAAAATTTTTATGGCAGCTTTTACCCCCTTTGTCTTGTAACTGAATAAATCTTAATATCTTAGTTAATATTTTTTACTGAATGATTTAATGTTTCCTGTCTACCTGAAAAGTACAATAGTTGTAAGATAGATAATAAGTTTTGATTATTGAATGAAATGCCACCCATACAATTATCTGGAATGTGGAATCAAGTAGAATGCAAGCCAGTCCTGACTATATAGTTAGGCTGGGGTCAATCAGAGCTACATCTTAAAATAGAAATAAAGACCAGAATCACTCATAAAAGAATCTTTTATGTTTTGTTTGAAAAATCACATTGTGGATTTGACAACAAATCCAAGCTATCATGATATCATTTAAAAAATTTCTAATCCCTCTTTATATAAATTATTCTTTTGTTAAAAATAGTTTTTTTCAGTGAGTATATGGGTTTTGATTTTTCTTTAATTTTTTTTTTACAAAAGGAGAAAACACATGCTCTAAATAAAGGAGATTTAATTGTTATAAAAGAAAAATATTAATTACATATGAAAATATCAAAAGTACATGCTCGGTAAACATATTGTGCAAACACCAGATTCCAATAAGAGATTTACACATATATTCATGGAAGCAAAATAGCACAATCATTCGGATGAATTTTTATTTCACAAAAAAGCAAATGAGGATTTTCCAGAATTTGCTTGTGCTTGTTTTACTGTGTGTGGATTTTACTTGCTGCAATACAAACATATTAAAAGCAAGTAACGTTTTATTGTTTTTTCATTATACATATCAATCCAAGTTCCCACTCCCTCCACTCCTCCCTCTACATACCCTTCCACACAACCCTCATCCGGAGGGTAAGGCACATTGCTTTGGGGAAGGTCCAAGGCCATCCTTACTATATCTAGGCTGAGCAAGGTATCATCCAAAGAGAATAAGTTTCAAAAAAGGCCAGCACATGCAGTAGGGATAAATTCTGGTGCCACTGCCAGTGCTCTTTCCCCCAGTCTGCCCCAGTCAGGCTACTGCCAACCACAATCAGAAGGACTAGTTTGATCCTATTCTTGTTCCTTCCCAGTCCAGCTGGAGTTGATGAGCTCCCATTAGCACAGGTAGACTGTTTCAGTGGGTAAACACATCATGGTCTTGACCTCTTTGTTCACATTCTCATTCTTCCAACTCTGTTGTTGTCTGCCTCTGTTTCCATCAGCTGCTGAAGGAAGGTTATATGGTGATATTTAAGATATTCAACAGTCTCACTACAGGACTAGTCAAGATTAGCCTCCCTCTTCTCTACTGCTTAGGGTCTTAGGAGGATCATCCTTGTGGATTTCTGGGAATTTCTCTAGAGCCAGGTTTTTTACTAACCCTATAATGGCTCCATCAATCAAGATTTCTCTGTCCTTGCTCTTATTTCTGCCCTTCCTCCTTTTCGACTATCCCATTCCTTCAAGTTCTCTTCACCCTTCTCCCTGCCTATTCACCTTTCACCCTCCCCACTACTGCCATACTCCCATATATGATAAAGGACTGATCTCCAAAATATATAAAGAACTCAAGAAATTAGACATCAAACTTCTAAATAACCCAATTGAAAAATGGGGTATATAATTAACAGTGAACTCTCAACATGAGACTCTCAAGCGGTCAAAAGATACTCAAGTAAATGTTCAACATCATTAGCCATCAGGGAAATGCAAATCAAAACAACTCTGAGATACCATCTTAAACCTGTCAGAATGGCTAAGATCAAATGACTAATGACAGCTCATGCTGGATATATTGCTTAACATTCATTTCCAAAATAAAAATAAAAATCTTTCTATATACTTAGAAACTACTTATGAAACTGATAGCTCTATTTAGAACAGATTTTCTGATGAACTAGGGTGGATGCCCACAACCTTGCAGTGATGACAGTTCATCCTAATGGGCTTCGTATCGTGAGCTGCAGGCACCATTGTGCAGACTGTTCCTCATCATCTATCTGATATCACTAGTTGGCAACTTAGGCGTGATCTTCCTCACAGTGGAGGATTTCAAGCTGAAAACATCTAAGCGCTTCTTTCACAGATAACTCACAATGTCAGATATGGTTATTGAACTGCTATGGGGTCAAAACTGTTAAGGGATTTTTCTTGTGGATCAAAATACAATATCATTTTATTTTGTGCTCTCCGGGTGTCTTTCTTTACTATATTGATTGGTAGTGATTTTTTTATTCTCTCTGCAATGTCTTATGACCGTTATGTTGCCACCTGTAAACCACTCTTCTACACTGTCATTATGTCACGAAGAGTGTGCTGGACACTAATCCCCATTCCCTACCTCTATGGTATGATTTCCTCACTTCCACATGTTACAAAGATTCTTAATTTATTCATCTGTGACCACAACATTGTTAGTTATTTCTACTGTGATGCACTTTTTTTGTTGTTACCTTTTTTTTTTCTCAGATAAACATGAAAATTAGGTGATAATTTTAACATTATCAGCTTTGAATTTGCTTTCTTCTCTTCTGGTGGCCATTGTGTCCTTACTATTCATCCTCACAACTATTATTCTCAGAGTGAACTCAGCTGAGGGCAAAAGGAAGGCTTTTCTCCTCCTGACAGTAGTAGCTGTCTTCTACAGGACTTTGATATTTATATATTTGCCCCCTATGTAAATTCATTCCTTTAACACTGATAAAGTGACTTCATCTTTTTACATCTCCATGTTAATTCCCTTAATCTATAGCTTGAAGAACAATGTTATATATGATGCCTTTAAAAAAAAGTTGAAAAACTATGCAGTATTGCCTTATAGAGTTTGTATATTGTTGAAAGCTATCTATATAATTCACAATAGTAAATAAGTATTCATAAAAGGAAACGTAGAATATATGCTCTTTAAAGAGAAGTCAGATGTCAAAGACCAGCCTTGATGAAATTTGTACATTCCAGGGTAGGAGAGCAAGGATTAGAATTATTAAGCAAAGGGTACAGAAATATATGATAAATAAGAGAGACAGGAACACTCAACATTCAGTGAATACTGAATCCTGAATCCTCCAGGTTTATTTTCCACATGCTTATATATTTCACTTCAAAAGGGGAGGGAGAGTTGTAACAGACTTCATTAACATGATATAAGGAGTAGATTTGAATTCCCTGACCTTTGATCCAGGTGGAGTAGATCCACCTCTATACTCAAAATACTAATTAACCATACTCTAGATCAGAATCTCTCCTTGTAGCCACACCTGTTGTCAACAACTTTGAGCAAGCAAAAATAAGCTCAAACTGTCTGATCTCCAGTCGAGGTTGGACAGGCTCACCTATATTGGTCTCCACAGTCAGATTATTTGTGTATATATGTATGTATGTGTACATGTAATACATATATATGGAAGAATTAACATAGCACAGAAGCATTGCTTTAGTATGAAAGGACAATAGAAGAAATACCAGTGTAAAAGTGTGCATGTGTGGGAGGACAATATGAGTTGCTAGAGGATTTTATTGGATATTATATATTGGATATTGTAATAAATCATTCAGTGTTAACATGTGTCAGTTTTACTTCCTATAAGTGCATTCTCTCTCTCTCTGTCTCTCTCTCTCTCTCTCTCTCTCTCTCTCTCTCTTTCTCTCTTTCTCTCTCTTGCTCTCTCTCTCCCACTGATTTTTCAAGACAGGGTTTTTCTGTATAACAGTTGTAGCTGTCCTGGAACTAGCTGTTGTAAACTAGGCCGGCCTCAAACTCATGGACATCCAAATGTCTCTGCCTCCCAATTGCTGGGATTAAAGGTGGTGGCACATGCCTTTAATCCCAGCACATGGGAGGCAAAAGCAGGTAGATCTCTGTGAGTTTGAGACCAACCTGGTCTACAAGAGCAAGTTCCAGTACAGGCTCCAAAGCTACAGAGAAACCCAGTCTCAAAAAATAAATGAGTTGACTGAAAAAAGTCAAACTTTATCAGTTTACCAGGAGGTGAAATATATTGCTTAGATATTAAGGTCTCATTCATATCAATGTACTCATCTTTCATATTACAGCCAGATACAATGCTCCCATCTCTCATTGCTGCATTATTTTCACATAAGGGTCCAATGGTGCTTACTAGTTCAGTATACATATTGATTATACAGGAATTAATTTCAATCCATCATTTAATTTTGTCTAATTCTGAGCATATGTATATGTACGTGAAGAGACTAATTGTGGTACACAGATTGAGTTCTCTAAGAAAGCATCTATTATGGTTCTTTCCTCTTATTAATGGCCTCTTATTAATTCCTTACTACCCATTTCTCTTATGGATAAGGTTTTTATTCTTTACATACAGAAAATAGATTTGTTTAAAAGTCACAGTCTAAAGTGACTATGGAATGAGAAGCCTACCACACAATGTGATGGCGCTAAGAGCAGAACTTCAAGGCCAGCCTTTGCTACATAGCCGAGGCCAATCTGGGATATAAAAGATGACTTTAAAATGAAACACAAGTAGCATGCATAAAGCAATTGCTTTAAGTGTTGCTTTACACTAAACCATGGCTGTACCCTCAAAACCAAATAGATACATCATGTAAGCCATGTTTAATTGAAGTAAAATATATCTGTGGCAAAGAGTATCTTCATCAAAGTAAAAATATTACAACTTACAAAAAAAGCTAATTTTTAAAACGTGACGAATAGTTTGAATATTCCTTTGCTTGTAAGACAAAAAGATGACATATTTGAAACACTGTCTGGCAACAGAATCCACCATGGATTTCTTCATTTAAATATTTAATTTTAGTTTTAATTAATTAACTAATTTAGTTTGGTTTTTCTCTATAACCTTGGTTGTCTTGAAACTGACTCTGTAGACCAGGCTGGCCTCAAACTCAGAAATCCACCTGTGTCTTCCTCCCGAATGCTGGGATTAAAGGTGTGCACTGCCACCACCTGGCTTTAATTTTCATTTTTATGGTGGTATGTTCATGTGAATAGGGGTGTCCAAAGAGGTCAGAAAATTTCAGGTCCCCTGAAAATGGAGTGGTAGGTGTTCGTAAGCCCCATGCTGTGGGAGCTAGGTATCATTTCAGATCCTTGACAAGAGCACCATGCAATCTTTAGAGCTTAGCCAGCTCTCTATGGAGTAAGCATTTCAATAGTTGGGCAAAAACCATTCTCTCAGTGAAGAGAAACAAACCAGCCCTTTTCCCATAGCTTCTTCTTTATTACCTGGCAGGAAGGGAATTGTTGCATTGTTACTTTTTAACTAGAAGATAAAAGAGGTATATTCCCTCTGGGATATCTTCCTTGGCTTTAAATCACTGATAACGTAGGCTCTTCTCTTGAGGTAATAATAGTCTATTAATCTTAGGAAACTGTGTGAAATACACAAACACATGTATACTCACAAAAGAGAAACATTTTAGGTAATATGCATATTTTATCATGATCTATAATTTTGATGTAATAATATTATAGCATAATATTACGGCTATAATATGTAATTAACTCATAACACAATTATAATATATAATTATTGTAACTTCTACTATATATTATATATTAAATACCATGTTTAATATATAATACATGAGTAATATGTAATATTATATTACTGTATATTACTTTAATAACATAGTAATAATGTTATAGTTATTAAATTGACAAAATTTATATGTTGGTCACTTCAGAAAGAAAAGGTTCAGGATTAAATATAGTAGACACTTTCATTCAACTGATAAAAAAGTAAGAAAGAAAAGAGTAAAATGTTTAACAGCATTATATTTCTCCACAGAAGACGTTTTAGATAAATCAATGGAAATTGAATGGGTTTGAAAGCATCCACCTTCCAAAGAGCTATGGATTTGTATATGAGATTAAGATGAATAGCACAATGTTACACTAAATATATTTAACCCATTAGCTCTTATTGATGAGAGCATAGGTTTGTGATCACTTATGACACATTGCATTTGAATGATACCTTCTAGTACTTATCTCCAACAACAGAGTGAATGATATACTGAAAAGTGTGAACTTATTTGGGGGAAAGTCAACAAGTTATTAGGGTTCAACATAAGCTAGCCATGTCTCCAAAAAGTTAAACAAGTAATTTGTGAAATAGTATACTACTTGAAGGGAAAATAATTTAGTGAGATGAATTCACATGCCATAAACAATCTTAGTGGTGATCATTACTTTTTAACATTATGCACCAATCAGCTCTCTCTATCTAAATAAAATTCTGTCTTTGAAATTTTTGAGATGCTAATTTGAAGAAAATATTTCTCCCTTTCTATTACTTTCTCCAAATTCTCCCATATACCCCTTCCTTCTTCCCTTCAAATCCATGGTCTCTTTTTTCACTATTTGTTAATGCAAGAATATAGGTATAAGGATATGCATATAAATTCCTAAATCTAACCTTCTCAAGTCCATATAATGTTACATACATGTAAATTTACAGAGCTAATGGTTTGTCACTAAACAACCAATCATTGTGTTCTTCCCGGAGGAAGTTATCTCTGCTTTCCCCAGCTTTATTCTCTTATTTATAGCTCTTTGTGTAGAAGGCCTATTGCGCTCTTCTCCATCCCGTTTGCCATGATCATTGCTGGCATCTTTGCACACTTCACATTTGCTCAGTCACATCGACCAGACTTTATTGTGAAGCTTCAGATATTACACTCTATTTTTATTAATTTTTTCATGCAATATATTTTTATCACATTTTTTTACATCCCTCAAACCCTCCCAGAACCTCACCTCACCTCCACACACCCAACAATCTAGGTTCTTCCTCTCTCTGCCCTTCTCCTTATCCTTATCTTCCTCCCTCCCTCACCCTCTTCTCAAAAATAAAAGCAAAAACAAACCAAGCAACAACAGAAAAAATTAGGACAAACAAGCCAAAAAAAATCAAATAAGACAAAAATGCCCAAACAAAAGAAGCTTTCCCACTGCAAAGATATTTGATAAACATTCTTCTCCAATTCCTCACTTTCTCAGGTAAATAGAAATAATTTTTCTAACCCTGTCTATTTATGTTGTGTTTATTTTTTGTGAATAATTCATGGTAAAGATGACTTTAATTTCTTGACTACGTTTAACTAGTATAATGTTTTCAACACCCATACCTAATGAACCATATATTCATTCAAACATATATTGAGAAATGTACATAAGTATATTTTTTGGATTATAGAATAGATAGATGTATAAATAAATGAATAATATCATAGTTGAATAACAGCATTCCTAATAATTAGTTAATAACCTCTAGACATCTAATTAGACTCTCAAATTATTTAAATGTGATCACTGATCTGCTTAGAAGATCCATAGGGAGAGGGAATTCTGTGCTTTCAAATAAAGCATAAATTGACCTAAAAATCCATTTTAAGAACCACATTGGCCATTCAAGACAGTGGTTTCATAGAGGTAACAGAGTGTGACCTAGCCATTTATGTCAGCAAGGATTTGGAATATTTTAAAATTTTAGCCTTTCCCAGCAATCTCTAAGTGTCCATTTCTACCATCAGTAATGTGCTTTCTAAATTCTTTAGGATGCTCTCGGTTTCTCTTCATGATAATTTTAAATACTTATATCTAAAGAATGTCAATTCATTTAAGCATCTTTGAAAATTACTCAAGTAATATTATCATATCAAGAGTTTTAATGTGTGTATATGTCATAGGGATATTGGAATATTATTCATTTTTCTTTCACAAATCAAGTATAAGACATGCTGGTTTTGTATATGCTAATCATAGATTTGGGTGAATTATTTGTCAAATTTATGTTTGTATACAGTATATGAAAATATGCCATATATATAATTATATTCACATAATACGCCATATATAATGATGAGTTGGATTTTTATATGATCTAAATATGAATTTACTTTCTTGTTATTTTAATGAATAAATCTGAAAAACTAGGAATCCATATCACATTCTTTGCCTTTCTAATTTTCAGTTATTTTTGCTACAAGACCTCTGAAGCAATAACATTCACTTGTTATTGTTTCATGTAATCAGAGTCTAAATTACTCAAGAGTAAATGAAATGTTCAAGTCATCAAAGGTGTTCCTAAAATAATTTGAGCATGAGATGATGTGTTTTTCAGTTTTATGATTATGAAAACTTTGTTTTACATTTTATTACTGATTCGTTTAGAGTTTTAAAGCAATCTTCCAGTACTCAGTAAAGATAGTCACTCTTAAAAAGACATTTGGTTCTTGTGTTGAGTCTTAAATTTGCAAACAGAAAACAGCTTTAACTATCACTTTTGAAATGTGTTATGTTTTGTAGCTTCTTTTTTAAGCATTGCCGTAAAAGTACCAAAATAAAACAATAAAATAGAAACAAACCTTTTGTTTAAGGCATTTGCTTGTTGTAATGTATTATATGCTTTTATTTATGGAAGGTATCTAGGGCTATAAACTCCAACCAAAAATTAAGTGAGGAAAACAAATTAAATATGTTTTCATATAACACTGTAAAAATATTTGTCCTTACTACTAATTTAGAGATTATATAAACAGTTATACTCAGCATTTTCACAAAGAACTAAATTAATTGTAATCTCTTCTTATTCAGTCAATGCTAATGCTTCAAATATTCAACAAAATTGATAATTTCTACTCCTATGTATTTTTAATCGATAAGCTATGATATGTGGGATGCATATATATATTTTAGAAATTTTTTTATATTTTTATAAAAATTATATATATTTAGAGATTATATAATATATAATAAAAATATATTTAGAGATTTTTAGAAATTACCTCCTATGTGTTCTGGATTGTATTTGCCAAAAAATGTGTACATAATACACAAGAAGATTTCCAGAAAGATTTCAAATCATATCAAATTATCTGTGCAATTGAAGCTTTATTTAATTTTATCTATATAGTGGTGCTTAAAATATAAGATATGTGTAACATGAAGTATTAAATATTATTATTATTATTAAAGACCATACACTTCTTATTTATTTGTAAAAGGAAAATTTTGAGTCTTCGGTATTTAATCAATACTGAAAATCATTCTTCCCAGTTTGCTTAGACATCTTAATATGATTGTAAATACTTTACTGTAATATACAAATAAATTTATCAAAATTATATTGAAACATTAATTAAATCAAAATTTATAAGACCATATATTTATGTCACATACACATATTATTTATTTAAGGATTATACAAATATTCAGGAAGCAACTGAAACACAGCACACAATTCTATATTATTTACTCTTGGCATAGTGAGGACAAAGTCCAAAATAGGTTCAGTGAAAAACAAGATGTTGACTTAATTTCCCAAATCACTATCATTTCAGATCCATAAAGAGTTCAGTACTGACCAGTGGGATGTGCAAAAAATCTAGTGAACACAATCTATTTTTGGTAAGTTTACGCCTGGTTAAAAATGCCACAGTACCCACATTTAACTTTTGAGAGTTTCTTAGGGAAGAATAGATTTTGTTTGCCCTTGCAAACCCACATGAAACAAAGCCCTACAAATTTAAATAATGCTAAAATCATTTTAGATTTCACATTGCTCTTCAATTAAGTATCTAATCCAGCTGTAAAAGTTTAAAAAAGGACACCTAGATATTTGTATACATTTAATTATATTATTTAATAACACAAATCTTCTTTAGCACCATTCTTGAAATCTTCATCTGTTTCTATTTTAAAGGCATATGGGGGTATGTTATAGCTGCATATTAAAGATGTGATTTTAAATATTGAGAATCAAAAGAATTGGGTTTGTTTTACCTATAATAGTTTATAAAAGTTTCTCCAATTAACAATAAAAAACAGTACTTATGATGCTGATTTCTCTAATCAGAACAGGCTTCCTTATAAGCTAGGATGAAGATGCACAACCTCACAGTGTGACTGAGTTCATCCTGATGGTAGTCACTGACCGCCCTGAACTTCAGGCATCATTGTTCGTACTCTTCCTCATCATCTATCTGATATCACTGGTTGGCAACTTGGGTATGATCAACCTCACTATGGTGGATTTCAGACTGCAAACACCTATGTACTTCTTTCTCAGTCACCTGGCTACTACAGATCTTGGCTATTCAACAGCTGTGGGGTCAAAAATGTTATCAAATTTTATTGTTGATCAAAACAAAATCTCCTTTAACCTTTGTGCTACACAGTTAGCCTTCTTTCTTCTGTTCATCGCTTGTGAACTTTTTATTCTGTCAGCAATGTCCTATGACCGCTATGTGGCCATCTGTAAGCCTCTGCTTTATATGGTCATCATGTCTAAAAGAGTTTGCTGGGTGCTGGTAGTAATTCCTTATGTTTACTGTACAACTGTGGCTCTACTGATTACAATTAAGATTTTCACTCTGTCTTTCTATGGCTACAATGTCATCAGCCATTTTTACTGTGACAGTCTCCCCTTGTAATCCTTGGTCTGCTCAAATACACAGGAAATTGAAGTGATAATGTTGTTCCTGGCAGCTTTTAATTTGATTTCTTCTCTTCTGGTCGTTCTTGTGTCCTACCTGCTCATCCTGATAGCCATTCTCAAGATGAACTCTGCTGAGAGCAGACGCAAGGCTTTCTCCACTTGTGGGTCCCACCTGACAGTGGTCACTGTATTCTATGGGACTTTGACATTTATTTACGTTGCAGCCCAAATCCAATCACTCCTTTGACACTGACAAAGTGGCTTCAATCTTTTACATCCTCATCATCCCTATGTTGAATCCCTTGATCTACAGTTTGAGGAACAAAGATGTAATAGATGCCCTTTATAGGACAGGGAAAAAAAATCCACAGTGCTTTTGTTTGAAACACATTGAGGAGTGGAGCCTTTCCATCTTTGTTTTCCACAAAAATACTTAGCAAGTACAAAGGATCAACATAAAATTAAATGTTAACATTCGTCCTGGTAGTCAAATATCTAAATGCTATAAATGAATTCATGAGGAATACAATAGATTTTATCCCATTTTACTGAAGAGAGTTGGATTCTAATTATAATAATGGGAAAATGTTATCACATAAAATAGTTTTAGAATATAAAGATCACATGATTTGTTGGTAGCACTTTACACAACTTAGATACAAGAACAGGAGCGGTAGAGCGGGTTAAATGCTCGTATTCTTGATACATTCATCAAGTTTTGTAATGTATTGCAATTTTTATGGAAACATAATTTACCTTTTGGGATTCATTCATTTCTATGAGTTGTGTGAAAATCTAAATTGATCTGAAGTGTGTTCCCCCACTTGGCTTGTAAATCACCATAGACCTTGTTTAATTGCCCGATCCCGAGAAGGGCATCTATGACTCTTTTCTTTTTCTCATAACAAAATTAATGTCATTTATGGTGCCCATAGTTCTGGTTAATTTGGTATATTCTGCCTCTCAAATAACCTGTAGTTTCTTTGTGGTGTCCTTTTTTTATATATATAATTCGGTGTATATGTGCCTCTAAGTGAATATATCACTTCAAATAAATGTTTAAGTTCTGCTGCAAAAGTTTGTATAAATGTTCCTTTTATTTATTATTCAGTGGCTCAATCTTTATTTTTATTGCCTGTTCTTTGTATATTATTTAATTTTCTAACTCAAAATAATAAAATTATTGTAAATGTCATATTGTCTTTATTCTTGCATATAATACTTGAATGTATGAATGTATTTCTTGTTCTTCTCTGATGAGAGTACAACCTTTTATTTGACCCACACAACACTGAGTGTGCTATTGGATTCAGTATGTTTGCTGATGGTAACAAACATAAGAAAATAAAACTATTATATTATATTAATTATAATAATTGATATATATCTAAAAATATGATAGTTATATTATTTGTTACAACAAGCATATTATCACAAACAAGAACGTGCTATATTTCTTACAATAGTTCAGCAATAACTGTTTAGAAATACATCTTTGTGTACTGTTTCAATTCCTCATATATATTCTTCCTAATCCCTCAAGGCTCAGAAAAGTATTTCCTCCTTAGGTTTCATGTCATTTTATTTGCATAATGTACCACCAATCAATCTGTGCCACCAATCAATCGCTAAGTAAGATCTCTTTGGGTTATTAAAAGGGTATGAATAGTCAGATGGAAATCTGTAAGTGAAGAGTTAGGAAAGATCAATCATACAATTGAATTTCTTAGAAAAAAATTATATAGTTAAATCACAAAAATACATAAGTTTTATATTTTGAAAATACTGTAATTTAATAACAGAAAGTTCAACACAAAAAGGTAAAATGACACCATTTGTTGTTTGTATCCATCAATTAATAAAATATTTAAATTACTGCAATTTTAACATATTTTCTCTCCATCAAACAATTTCAGTGAAGAGGTATAAATTTTATTCCCGAGAGAGATAAAAATTCACTGACATCCACATTTGAAGAAACATTCTGAAATGAATGAGCCTAAATAGTACATTTCTAATATAAACAATGTCACTTTTGATTCCACATCAAATGACAGATCATAAAAGAATAAAGTGTGATGACGTTTGCAATTGTTCATATCAATTATGTGTAAATATATTTTGCATTTTATTTTTATGCAAAGTCACAAGAATCTCAAAATGTTTCATATATTTTCCTATAGCATACAATTTTTACAAAAAATAGAATTAGATGAAACAATTACCAAGAAAATTTGTTTCGCTGAATCTAATATTCTTTATAAAGGCCATCTAAAGTATAAAATGCTGGTTAGAACAAGAACCTTAAAATAAATGAGAAAAACAGAGTATCCATGAAAACACAGCCTGAGTTGAGGACATAGTAGTGATGCAATAGGTTTTCATTCCTAGAGATTATAACATGTGCAGTAGATTATGTGTAAGATGGCTCGGTCATTAAATGCACTTGCCTCACGTGAGGACACCAGTTTAGTAACCAGGACTCACCAAATCTTGAATGAGAGCGCTGATTCCAGAAAGCTGTATTCTGACCTTTGTGTATACACACTGGCACATGTGTAGACATAAACACACATGGTGATGCTGAGTAAAAGAAAATATTTGCAAAATATTTGTAAAAATAATTATAGGGGCTGGAAAGACGGTTCAGCAGTTAAAATGCATAATGTTCTTGCACAGCATCTGAGTTGTTTCAAGCACTCACGTCAGGCTGATTACAACTGGATTTAGTTGCAGATTTCTGGAAACAAGTGCCTCTCTCCATCCTCTGCAGATGCCCTGCACTCATGCACACATCTACACACAGGTGCATGCATCCACATTATTAAAAAAATATTATTTTTGGTTGTGGAACTATTCAACCAACACATAATGGGCATCACAATTTTATTGTGCACTTTTATTTCATTACAGTACAGTTTTGTTGTTGCCTTTTCTTTTGATGTTTGGTTTTATTTTGTTGTCTTGGTTTTATTGTAATACTGTTTTGGTTTCTTTTTGAAAAAGGAATTAATTTCAGTGGTTAGGGAGAGGGAAATTATCTGAAAAAGCTTGGAGGAGCAGTAGTATAACGCATTTAAATTTAAAATTGTTTTCAGGAATGACAATTCCTGAAAAAATAAAAAAAATCTTTAAATATATTTATAATAGAAAAATAATAAATCAAGTTTTCCTCAATAAAAATCACTCCACCTCTGCCCAAATGAAGTGTATGTGACCTGACTGGCAGAGAAAATATACCAATTGATTTAGAAAATGTAATAATCTAGGCCTATAATTTTTTGCTAAACTAAAAATTGTGTATTTTTTGAACTTTTAGTAGAATTAAACAAATTACTACTGCATGGTACAAGTATACAATTCCTTAGTGTATACATACTGTATAGCAAATGGGTTCAAAGTCTCACATCATCTTGGAGGAAAATAGTAACTTTAAATTCACTTTATATCTACATTTAAAATTAAACCCCTATGCCACATTCTGTTGTTTTACCAATTGAATCTTGTTGTAGTATTTGTTTCCCTTAAGCTCAGAGAGAGTGACACTATTAGAAGGTGTGGCTTTGTTGGAGTGGAGATGGACTCCTTAAAGGAAATGACTCTGAGGGCAGGATTTAAGGATGTCCATGCTCGGGAAACTTCTCAGTGTGTCAGTCCACTTCCTGTGGCCGCATATCAAGATAGCCAGCACCACATCTGCCCGAATGCCACTAATGCTCCCCCACATTGTGATAATAGAATGAGCCTCTGCAACTGTAAGTGAGCCACCCCAATTACATGTTTTCTTTGACTTATTGTAGTCATGATGTCTCTTCACATCAATAAAAACCATAACTAAGAGAAATCTCCTTCCCAGGGAGATTCTCACTACTTCCAACTTAATATGTTGTGCAATGAAACACCACAAAATAAACAAAGAATGAATAAGGTGATGAAATCATTGCATCCACCCGCTAATGTGATCATTCAGATGAAGCAGTGGGCAGCATTTATGTTTCACCGTCTGAAAAGTTGACTGGGGACTTACTAATGAGCCTGCCATTCGTCTACCTTTCCCTCTGGAATCAACCATTTACATAGAAAATTTTTCTCATGTTCAGGGACTTCAGCAAACAAGTAAATACAGCTCAATGAGAAAATCTTTAGGGACAGACATATTTAAAGGTAACTTTTCAATACCTTCATGAGGTCACACTGGTGATAGCTTATAGTAGAAGGTTTTTATAGGTAAGTCATGCCAAATATTTCATTGATCTGAATTCAAAATCCAAGTGTCTTTTAAATCAATTTATCAAAACTTTGGTCAACACTGAAATTCTTTTTCTATATTCAAGCTTCTGATCTAAGATTGTTGTATCAAGGTACAAAAATTGTGCTTAATTATACCCAGAATCTCTACTGATTAATTAGTCTGAGCTCTTTATTTAGAGGAAGTAATAGTCAGTAAAGAAGTGTATTCCCCATAGACTTTAGAGAGGCTTTTAATCTGCTTTAGAACTGGCACAACACAGGAACACCTGATGAAACTTTGACATACATAATTCTGTGCTTCTAAAAATTTCTTATACAATTCCTAAAAGTAAAAGGTGAGTTTTTCCTTCTTTTTTTTATTTTTGTCTAACAGAGGGAAGAAAGAGTCACTGATGCTTAGGGTCGAGTGTTTTTGTTCACAGTTGAGTAGAGAGACATCCAGAGAAATTCAGGTTCTGTCCTAAAGATAATGTTTGAATAACATGAAGTCAAGTATCTACTAAAGATAAAAGGATAAGAGATGATTTCAATAATATTTTAACAAGAACAAAAGCTAGCGGTTCTACAGCATTGCTATTTCAGTGATGTTAAGTAACAGGAATTGTAATGTCATTGTCTTTATTGCTAATAGTTTAGCGCATGAAATATTTGCATAGATAAATATATAAAATGAATGAAGAAACTCTTGCTTCCAAAGGTATTTCCACAAATATTTAGCCAAAATTTGCTGATGATGACATTGATTCTTAAGCTAATGATACAATTACAGAAAACACTATGTCAAAGTGCATGATACCCAGAATTTTATATGTAACAATTAGAGAGGAAATAATACCATTAAAATAAATTTTATCACAGTGCTATACACCATAAGCTGGCCTTCTAACAAAACAAGCATTTCTATCACAACATGACACAAAATATGAGGGACAATTGATAAAACACATATGCATCAAACCTACAAATTCACATTTGATGCATTGTAGAAACATTTTATATTCAATCATTCACACCAGGTTTAGATTATGATTTGTTACTACATGTATTGTTTGATAGCAGATGCCCTAATTCCAAAAACACATACTTTTTTACTGACATGTAATATTTGCATATATTTATGAAGTACAGTGTGAAATAAATTCTGCATATAACGATTTGCATTCGAATGAAACAACATATCCTACATAGTTATTTCATATATTACAATACTTTCTACTTAACTTTTTTTAATTATTTAACAATCTTCTCTATTTCCCCTAAGTTTACATTACATAAAATTATAACATATTTACTATATGTGTCTCAAAGTTGAAAGTCCTTAGAAAGGTAAAAAGATGGAATTGACAATTAAGAATTAATTCAGAAAATTCAACAAGATATTCAAAACAGAAGAATAGTACTAACTACTAACTGCTAATGAAATCAGTTATACATACAACTTTTATATTTGAATTATAACACAATTACAAAAATATAAAAACCCAGTTATTTTAAAAACTCATAAAAACTGACTGAGCAACATGTCAGTTACAGTTAGCAAAATCACAATCAAGCTGTTTAAGAATGACATTAATATATTACATAAATTTTAGATAAATTTACTTCATTGACCACTAGATATAAAAATACTTACATCCATATTCCAAAATGAGATTGTAGAATAGTATGATATTTATTTAAAATCCCAATGATAATTTCATAGAGAGATTATGAGGTATAAAATATGACTAATCTTCTCATACAGTGTAATACCAGTCTAAATCAGAGAAATCAAAATTTAGCAGAGGCTACATAATAAAATCAATCATGATTCCACATGCTGGTAATCAAGCGTACAGAATGAAGTTGGAGGGATGTTTGTGAGTATTGGGCAGAATGAGCTATATAATGAGAACCAGTCTTAAAGATACTGCTAATGATGTATTAAAATACATTAAGATCCTTAAAAACGATATAAAGATAATGTGATTAAGCTATAATGGAATTTTCTGCATGGGCTGCAAGAAGAAAATGATAGAATTTTAGTAAGTAGAAGTCAGACGAACATAGCAGGACTGGATGAATTGAGAGAAGAAATGAATTATTATTAAAGAAGATTGAAATTTGTAGTAAGACACTAAGATGAAGTATATAAAGGAGTAGAAGTGTTTGTGGGAAGCAGCCAGAAAAGTAAGAGGAATGAAAGTTAATAATCAAATGACAGAAAGGTACAGACACAAGTCCTCACAGGTGGCTTGTTGTGATTTATATAATCATATCAATGTGGACAAACTGTTGTCCAAGACTCTTTCAAGGCAACAGTCTCTGATATTTTTTAATACTTATGCGCAGTTAAAAAAAAAGTAACTACAATTTAACAGGCTTAAAGGATTTTCATTCTAAATGAAATAACTATGAATGAAATATTTAGCAATTTATTATGTAAAGCAGAAAAATGATAATCTGTTAATATTCTTTTCCACACTGAAAGTTGAAATAACAATATAAATGGCTCCTGGGTATCTCACTCATGTCAGAGAGTTCATACTCATGGGGATATCTGATCGTCCAGACCTGCAGGTCCCACTTTTCCTTGTCTTCCTGGTCATCTACACGCTGACAGCAGCAGGAAACCTGGGCATCATCACCCTCACCACCGTGGACTCACGACTTCAAACTCCCATGTACTTCTTCCTCAGACACCTGGCTGTCATCAACCTTGGCAACTCCACTGTCATTGCTCCTAAAATGCTGGTCAACTTCTTAGTCAGTAAGAAAACCACCTTGTACTATGAATGTGCCACCCAGCTGGGAGGATTTCTGGTTTTCATTGTAGCCGAGATCTTCATTCTGGCTGTGATGGCCTATGGCCGCTATGTGGCCATCTGCAACCCCCTGCTCTACATGGTGGTGGTGTCTCGGCAAGTGTGCCTTCTGCTGGTCTCCCTCACATACTTCTTCAGCTTTTTCACGGCCATCGTTGTGACTCCCTGTGTCTTCTCTGTGAGCTATTGCTCTTCCAATGTAATCAACCACTTTTACTGTGACAATGTCCCTCTGTTGGCACTGTCCTGTTCGGACACCTACTTCCCAGAAACTGTAGTATTTTTCTTCTCGGGGACAAACTTGTTTTTCTCTATGACTATTGTTCTTATATCCTACTTCAACATCATCCTTGCAATTCTGAGAATCCGTTCCTCTGAAGGAAGAAAGAAAGCCTTCTCCACCTGTGCTTCCCACATGATGGCGGTCACGGTGTTCTATGGCACACTTCTCTTCATGTATCTGCAACCATGGACCAACCACTCGCTAGACACTGATAAGATGGCTTCTGTGTTCTACACGCTGGTAATACCGATGCTGAACCCTGTCATCTACAGCTTTAGGAATAAGGATGTAAAGTGTGCCTTGAAAGATTTCCTCAAAAATCCATGCCAACGGTTCAATCTAACATAAGCGTATAACTACGAATCTGAATAAAATATTACATATGGTTACTTTTGTGGTACTAGAATTGCATGAAATATGACTTCAATTTAACTTTTCAGGACTATTCAGAGTAATGACAAATTTCATTTTTATCACAAACTCATGAAGGTTCTTAAAACCAAAAGTACTCTAAAAGTTAATAGCTGCTGTGTACTGAATATGTAAGCATGCATTGGTACCAAGACAGATTGGAAGACATGAGAAGCATAACCAGTATCTAGGAAGAAACTGCATTTCCAGGAACATCAGAAATCAAAGAGTTCAGAATACACAGACTTCAGATCAGCAATCCTCAGTCTGGGTTGAAACTAAGTAAGAACCGGTGAAAGGAAAGTTCACTTCACACTATGGGAATTTCTTGCTTACAGAGACTATTGCTGTTGCCTGTGATGTTTATATTTTTATATTATTTTATTTATTCGTGTTTCCTTGGTATTCCTTCTAGAAACCGAACACCGTTGTCTCCTCCTTTTAATTTCTCAACTCCTGGAACTCATTCATAATCATTCACTTTCATTCTTTTCAAGATTGTAAATATGAATTCCAAATACTGTTTCTACTGCCAAGGCTGCTCTGATCCAGACACTTTTTCATTCTTCTTTTTCTTTGTGATTACTATGAAAAAATAACTAGTCATCAAAAGAACCTCCTCACATAAAGGTACTTATACCAATAAATTTTTTCCACGTAAAATAACATTTATAATGGTTATTTTTTAGCAAAGCAATATTCTAACAGATAATCTTTATTCCTCACTTGAGTGAAGGAGATTCCCATTATTAGTAAAAAGAAACTTTTATGTTTGTCTATGAAATGTTTTAAATGTAACATAGCAACTTTTCAGAAAACTGTTTATTTAATGTGAGCATTCCATGAAGTAATGAAGACCACCATAAAATGAAACTGGAAAAAGAGGAAACAGTCACTGTATTCATGGTCCATTCACCCAAATGTGTCTCCGTTATATTTTGACATCGGACTCCGGCTTCTCTTTACCTTTTCAATATTGGGTCACACCAGCTGCTTTACAGAGCTTCCAGACACTTTGTACTGTATTATTGATTTCTACCCTGTTGTTTGGGGACTCATTGCTTGGAGAGGCTCTTTGCTTAGTATACATGGTACTTTGCTTGTAAAGATGGAGGCAATTGTTTAATTATAAAACAGTTAATCATATAAGGCAATTCTTTTCTTTAAGTGTATATATTTGATTTTGAACCCTACAAATTTGTATAACAAAGTGTGTGTGTGTTTATATGACTCTGTTTTCATTTTCATAACTCAGATCATTGAGCCTCAGTAATTTTATTACACTAACAAAATAACTACCTAATTAATTTTAAATTAGAAACTTAAGACTTATAATTGTTTTGATTGCCCTTTAATTATGTGAATATCATTAATTGAGAAACTAATGTCATCTTTGTAAATTCAAAGGCTTTTTTGCTAGTTGAGTCCAGTGAAACTAATAAAAAAAGAGAAATTGCTGAAGAACTCTAGAAATTCAATAGAAAATTCAGAAATTAACTCAAACACATAGACAATAAATTGACATTGAAATTAATGATCTCGTTATGAATATATAAACGAAATACATAAAAGAGAAACAGCAAAGAAATGCATGAAATATTGCAAAAACATACATGTAACAAGGATTCAATGTTGAGAATATGTAAGGAAATCATAGCTAACTATAGTAAGAAAGAGAAGCTCAAAATATTTAGACCTTCATTAGGGTTCTGAATACTCATTTCTCAAAATTTGGTTTACAAATTAAAAATAATATACGTAAAATACTCTCAATATTCTTAATTCTTAAAAAAATGGACATTCGGGGGGCGGGGGCAAAAAAAAAAATGGACATTCAGACCACAATAAAATGCAGTTAATTGCAGCGATAATGACTATTTTCAAAAGGACAAACTTCTTGTGAGACTCTAGAGAAAGAGAATTCAAACACTGTAATCATCAATGTCAAATAGTGTATAATAAATTAATAACATCTATTAATTTTGACAATGTGATGGTTCCTCAAAAATTAAAGAAAGGCTTGTAATAGAGCTTAGCAGTATAGCAATTGTATACCATGCATACTAATCTGAGTTAAACCTATAGTGATGCAAATATAAATGAAAAATAAAGAACCGCTACCAACTCTATAATTCCACTACTGTGTGTTCAAGCAAACAAAAGTTTGCCAATTTGTTGGAAACTTTCTTACACTTTCTTGAGTGTAAAAATATTTGTCACAGCAGCTAGCATATAAATAGCTTACACGTTCATCTGCAGATTAGCAGATGGAAAATGCATAGTTATATATTAACTATATTAGCCACTAAAAACATGAGATCATGTCATTTGTAATTATTCAAATGATCATTACAGATAAGCAAGGTACAGACAGACAAATATTGTACTTTAACATTCAAAGGAACATTTGGAAAAATTCATTTCATTAGGAATTTGGGAAAATAATTGAGGTGGTAAGAGAAGATAGAAGTCACAAAAATGACACAAAGATATTCTTCAGTAATAGTAATATCCTGTTTCTTATGACACCAGAATACAATCAACGTAATGAATATGTCACCATGATGGAGGTTTATAGTAACAGCTATTTCAATTAATATCAACTAATATATTCTATAGCATGGATGAGAACCCTGCATTATGCCTGATGAATATGTAGCAATCTTGAAAATTTGCTGACATTAAACTAATACCAATGGAGTCTCTCTCTAACCCATCTTTCCCTGCTGCCGTCATTACATTTCTATTTCTAACCCATGCATTTTTCTTACCTGAGATTAAACAGGACTATTATTTCATAGAAGTCAATATCCTTCAAGAATATTTTTTTGAAGAAATTAGGTATTGTGTATCATAAATATCCTTATAGATAGATAATAGGCAGCATAAGGAGATCTAAGGAATATGTGGATAGACATTTTAAAGGATCTTTTTATCATTTCTCTCTCCTGTTTTAAAACTTTATTGAATGCATTCTTTACAATTTCATTTACATATACAGTGAATTCAAGAAGCTATTCTTCCTACTAGCCAATTTTTCCCTCACTCCTGTCAGCACCACCCTTTCCTGACACTTCCCATTTTCTCATTAAATTCAAAATAACATTTTATCAGCCAAGGGATAGTGAACTACAGCGGTCAAATAGGTTTTTCTAGTGATTAAAGATTCTGCAAACTATGGATATAGTGTCCATAATAAAGGTAAAATAAAATTAATTGATAATAAAGTAATCTGTACAAAAGAAATGATAATTCATTAGTGGTATTTACATATTTTATTACATGATGTCTGTAAAGTGATTTATGAATCATAAAACTGAGAAAATTTTTTTAAGATATAAAAATATTGTTCCTTCTGTGTACTATCTATTCTGCATGTGTGATCATTTTTCTGATTGATTACTTCACATGTCAAATTTTTCCAACATTTATTTAAGAAGTGAAAAATTTGAGCTTCCAAACTGAAAATAACCTATAGAACCATTGAGAACAAAACCAGTCGATGGAGAAAATATATACTGTGAGAAGGATGCTGTAGGACTTTGACAGCTTAAGATATAAAATGGACATTTTATCCATGGTGCTGTGAATCTTAAACCACATGTGAGACTTCCCCTCAACTTCATTCTTAGTCAATTTTTATAGGACATACTTCATAAATACTAAAACAAAATAATCAAAACAATCATACTTGGTACTAAATTTTTAGATGAGATATTATGGAGGACCCTAATATAATGCATGTGTGTTTAATTAGATAGAGGAGACCCACAACAAATCTAAATTACAATTTTGTCAAATGAAGTTCTCTTAAACATTTAAAATTTTTAAATGCAAAATAAAATAAGAATATAATTTTTAAAAAAATCAAAGGAATAAGAAAAAGGCACTGCCATTTGAAATATAATGCAACAGTGAGAATTATAATCAAAACTTTTAACTGAAATAAAGGCCTACCTTCTAAATTAGAACTAAAGCTTTAAGTCTGAGAAAGAATTGGATGATATATTTCATTATAATATGTTCTTTCATAACAAGTATATTTCAAAAATTGTATTTTCAGGTGAAAATAACCTGTTTTAATTTTTTATTTTTATGCACATTGATGTTTTTTCTGCATGTATGTCAGTGTGAAGGTTACAGGTAATTGTAAGCTGCCATGTGAGTGCTGGGATTTGAACTCTGGTCCTTTGGGAGAGCAGTCAGTGCTCTTAACCACTGTGAAATCTCTTTAGCCCTTTGAAAATCATCTTAGAAGATCAGTATTTTTACTCTAAGCTAAATATTTACCTCTAATGAATGTTTTGAATGACATTAAACACAAGATATTAATTTTTCATTTTCAGTCAGTACATGACAAGAAGAAAAATGTCTATTTTATGCTGTGTACACTATTACAATGCATAAACTTAGTTCTATGTTCCGCATTTGAGGTTCACCCTTTTAAACTTCCTCATGTAATGAATTAATAGTGATTTACATTTATGACTTAAACACAGCAATTTTAATGGGTGACAGATTCTTATATCTGGTGACTGTTTTCACAACATATATTCTCAGGATCCTAAATGGAGTAAGAGAATCCCTCCATCTTGAATGTTTCCATTCTCGTGGGTACTGCTGAGAATCCTGAACTGCAGGCTCCTTTATTTGTGTGGTTTTTTCTCATCTATGTCATTTCCTTTGAGTGAAATCTGGGCACAATCATGCTAACCAACAAACAACATGCAACAAATACCTATGAACTTTTTTTTCTTAGGCATCCAGCATTCACTACTTTTGATTTCTCAACTGCATTGGGGCCCAAAAAAATGTTGGGAAATTTGAAGGGAATGAAAATACCATAAGTGTGCCATTGAGGTCGTTTTGTTCATCTTCTTCATCATTAGTGAGATTTTTGTTTTGTCAGAAATGACTTTGAAAAGCTATACGGCCTTCAACAGACTGGTGTGGGAAGTCCTTCTATATACATGTTGTTTTTATTGATTAATGAATAAAGGAGCTTGCTTGGCCTGTGTGATAGAGCAGAACAGAGCTAGGCAGGGAAAACTAAACTGTATTCTGGGATAAAGAAGGTGGAGTCACAGGGACACCCTTCTGCTAGAGGGGAAAGATAGGAGCTGCCAACTGGAACCTTGCCGGTAGGCCACAACTTTTATGGTAAAATATAAAATAATGGAAATGGGTTAATTCTAGATGTAAGAGCTAGCTAGCAATATGCTTAAGCTGTTGGCCAAATTATATAGTATACAATTTTATATATTTTGAGATTCACACAAGTCCTTAACTGCAACTCTTTATATAATTTCAAAATAAAAAAATCATACTTCCAACATGTAATAGTACAGAATATATATTACTGTTTTAAAAAAAAAGGTAGGAAACAAAGCATAGTGAGGAATGTGGGAAGTCATTTTGTATATGTGCTGCTTTTGTTGGTTAATGGTAAAGAAGATGCTTTGGACTGTGATAGGGCAGAGTTTAGTTAGGTAGGAAAACTAAGCTAAAAGCTGAAAGAAAGAAGGTGGAGTCTCAAGAGACAGACACTGGATGGAACTTTACCCAGTAAGCCACAGCCACATGGTGATATACAGATTAATAGAAATCACTTAATTTAAAATATAAGAGCTCGCTAGCAATATGCTTAACTGGTTGGCCAAGCAGTGATTTAAATAATATAGTTTAAATGTTCTGTTAACTTCATATATATGTGTGGTGTGATAAAATCATACTCCCCCAGTCCCTATGAATCTTCCCAAATACCCACACATACACTCATCTAACATCATGAACCTTCCTTCTTTATATGAACATGTGTGTAGGGTCTTACATCACATTCCATGGGCAAGAATGATGAAAGAGTGGTGAAAGACATCTATATCAGTTTGGGAAATCTCTGTGAAACCCTCTGATTAATGGATAAATTGATATAACACACCTGCAATTAATTATTTTTGTTTCATGGTCACTGTCTTTAGGAAGAAGTATTATTCCCCAGTCAATGAAAGGTTATCTCCATTCAAGTGGCTTATGAAAAAAACAGAGCCATAAATTTTTAATTTGGTTTTACTAAAGTTATCAAGTAGGGTGAGATGCAGACTGATCTGATTGTTTCCTAGATGTCGTAAGAATGACCTCTTCATCCGGCAATGGATGGAGATAGAGACAGGGACCCACACTGGAGCATTGGACTGAGCTCCCAAAGTCCAGATGAAGAGCAGAAGGAGGGAGAACATGAGCAAGGAAGTCAGGACCATGAGGGGTTGGTCCACCCACTGAGACGGTGGGGCTGATCTATTGAGAGCTCACCAAGGCCAGATGGACTGGGACTGAACGAGCATGTGATCAAACCAGACTCTCTGAATGTGGCTGACAATGAGGGCTGACTGAGAAGCCAATAATAATGGCACTGGGTTTTTATTCTCCTACATGTACTGGCTTTTTGGGAGCCTAGTCTGTTTGGATGCTCACCTTCCTAGACCTGGATGGAGGGGGGAGGGCCTGGACTTCCCACAGGACAGGGCACTCTTACTTCTCTTAGGACCAGAGAGGGAAATGGAGGGGGAGGGGGAGGGAAGTGGGAGGAGGTGGAAATTTTTAATGAATAAATTTTAAAAAATAAAAACAAAGAAGTAAAAAAAATGACCTCTAGCCTGGTTCTTGATAAATCTCTTTGCTCCTCCAAAACTGTTTGAATTCTCTAGGCATTCTAGTCTTCCAGACTCTCACCAAAAATGTTCATCAAATTCTACTTAAGCTTTGTAAATATTTTCCAGCTTAAAATTTCAAAATCTTTCATATTCTTGTTATAAACCTGCTTCAAATGCCTGAGAGCCACATATTCAGGTTTCCTACAAAAATGGTCTCATTTCTTGGTATTATGGTAGGCATGACCATAGAAAACCAGCTACCTAAACTCTGGTTACGCACATCACATTGAGTTTGAAGTGAAGTCATGTTTCTTGGACAATTGTTCAATGGGAATCTGTAACATTTTTCTTCAAGCTTCAAATTGTTTTCATTGATTTATTATTTTCCCCTAGGAAAGAAATACAGTTCCCAGTAGTTCTTCAGAAACTGGAAGGGCCTGGAGGAGAGTGCTACCTCTCTGTGCCTGGATTTCTGATGGTTTGATTCTATGCAGGTCTTGCTGTTATAAATACAGGTAAAAACAGTTGCTGAGATCTCAAAAGTATGATGGGCATGTCATGTCCAGAAGGCATAACACTATTACTTCCTGTTAAAATCTAACAAAAGAAGAACATAAAAACACAGGACTCTCTTATACAATGTGACAAATTCTGAATTTTTAACAGGCAACTTCCAGAATCACAGTGGTCTTTGAAGATCCCTCCAAGTAAACATTTCCTTAGCAGTCTAGATGGAGAAGCAGAACCTCTCTGTGCTGAATGAATTCATTCTCATGGGTGTCACAGAACTCCCTGAACTACAGGCTCCTTTTTTTGTACTGCTCTTTCTCATATACGTTGCCTCCATGGTGGGAAATTTGGGCATGATCATCCTCACCAAGTTGGATAACAGGCTACAAACATCTATGCACTTTTTTCTCAGACATCTAGCTTTCATTGATTTTGGTTATTCAACAGCTGTGGGACCCAAAATGTTGGTAAGCTTTGTAACAAGAGAAAATACTATCCCCTACAACTGGTGTGCCATTCAGTTATCTTTGTTCATCTTCTTCATCATTAGTGAGTTATTCATTCTGATAGCAATGGCCCATGACCGCCATGTGGCCATCTGAAGCCCCCTGCTCTATACAGTCATTATGTCTCAGAAAGGGTGCTGGGTATTAGTGATAATTCCCTATCTCTTCAGTGCCTTTCTCTCTCTTATCACCACCATCAAAATTTTTATCTCATCTTTCTGTGGCCGTAATGTCATCAGTCACTTCTACTGCGACAGTCTTCCTTTGTTAACCTTGATCTGTTTGGGCACACGTGACATTGAACTCATAATATTGATCTTCTCAGCATTTAATTTGGTTTCATCCCTTTCTGTGGTACTTGTGTCCTACATATTGATCCTGGTGGCCATTATCAGGATGAACTCTGCAGAGGGTAGGCACAAGGCTTTCTCTACCTATGGCTCTCACCTGACGGTGGTAGTTATTTTATATGATACTCTGTTTTTTATATATGTACAGCCCAAATCTAGCCACTCTTTTGAGACTGATAAAATGGCCTCTGTGTTCTACACCTTGGTAATCCCCATGCTGAATCCCTTTATCTACAGCTTGAGAAACAAAGAGGTAAAAAATGCCCTTCAGAAGCCATGGAAAAAACATGCGTAAAGCTTGTACTTGAAATGAGTCCCAGGTAACCTTGGGTGCACGGGGGGGGGGGGGGAGGGAGGGTTGTTGGAAGGGGAGAGGGTTAGAGAGAAGGGAGTAGGGGAGGAATGGAGAAAGCTCGGTTGACCGGGATGGGGGGAAGGGAGGAAGGATGAATATGGGATCAGGGAAGAATATATTTCAACTAAGGGAGTCATTTTAGGGTTTATAGGAAACTTGATTATATATGGGATCCCAGGTCCAAGGAGAGATCCCCAGATTGTTCTCTGGACAGAGGAGAGGGTGCCTGAACCGGCCTTGGCCCATAACCATACTGATGAATATTTTGCTTATCACCATAGATCCTTCATCTGGTGATGGATGGCGATACAGACGGAGACCCACATTGGAGCACCAGACTGAGCCCCCCAAGGTCCAAATGAGGAGCAGAAGGACGGAGAAAATGACGAAGGACTGCGAGGGATGCTATCACCCACTGATACAAGGGGTCGAATCTAATGAAAGTTTACCAAGGGCAGTTGGACTGCGACTGAACGAGCCCGTGATCCAACCAGATTCTCTGAATGTGGCCGGATTCTCTGGATGTGGCTGGCCCGGAGTCTTTCTGAGAAGCCATTGACAATGACACTGGGACTCGTTTCCTCTGCATATACTGGATTTTGGGGATCCAGTCTGTTTGGATACTCACCTTCCTGGACCTGGAGGGAGGGGGGACGAACTTGAACTTCCCACAGGGCTGGAAACCCTGACTGCCCTTAGGGACAAAGAGGGAGGAGGAGGGGAGGGGGGAGTGGGAGGGTGTTGGGAAGAGGGGCGTAAATGGAAACTTTTATAATTTAATAAAATTACCTAAAAAAAAAAAAAGAAAGTGGAGGTGGCCTACCAGCAGAAAGCCTGCCTAACGTGCACATCCATGCTTAAAATCTGGAGTCCGACAAGAATTAAATAAATAAAACAAAATTAGAGCCAAACTGTGAGTTTAATAAATTCTATTATATACTAGTGCATATAACATGTAAGATTTGTAAATGCACTGGACTGTAAAAGCAGAGTGAATTGAAATGTTTCTCTTGTTTTCAATATGCAGTGTATAAATACTGGCTCTCATTTTGGTATTAAACTTGTTTTCACACATTCCGTGCTAGTGCCTGAATTCTGCCACTCTCCTTACATTGACTCTGCACCTCGTGAAATGGAAAGGACATATTCACGAATGTACCTCACCTTAGACTTTCATGTGGCTAAAGAGATCTTAATGTATTGAAACGTGCAGTTTTTCTTTTCTATGGGACATCCATATAGAAGTACATAACATGTACTGACGTGCTGATATGTAAAAATATCCCCGCACTATGTTCTACATATATGCTTAGCAAAGAGTATTGATATAATACTAAATACAAAAAGTATAAACGAGATCTGATCCATTTATATGATTCTTGAATATTTTCACAGAGAAATCAAACAACAGGCACCGGAATATCAGTGTTTGCGCTCACATTTTTACAGTAGCCAGAACAAGAAATCAGTGTCAGTTCCTAACAGCAGCTGGATGAATAAAGACATGTGACCCATATACACAATTATCTCGGGCATGAAGAAGAGGGGAATTATGTCAGAAATGAACATTTACAGCACTTGAGATCATCATTTTAAGCAAAATAAGCCAAACTCATAAAGATGAGTATTGCATAATTCATCTTATGTAGAATTTTTTAAAACTTATAAAAGTAGAAACGAGATCATTAGGAAATAGCAAGTTGAACAGTGGGCAGGGAAGGTGGATGAGGGTGGGTTATGTGATAGTAAGTAAATAACATCAAATACATATATATACATGTATATGTGTGTATGTGTATGTACGCCACACTCACATACATTGTGTAGTGTGTCTGAAAATATAATGAAAAATATTGTTTTGTAAAAATTCACATATATTAACAAAATCAATAAATGTATCAATAATTAGTAAACTTGATGGTCTACTATGTCTCTTATGAATAATTGTCCCCTTTATTTCCATTAAGCATAGTATTTACAATTTAAACAACGACATACATGATTGGATTCAGGAAGCAAAAATTCAAGTGCAAACAGATACTGCTTAAACATTAGTTGAACAAAGACAATAATAGACATGCCAAAGAGAACTGGGGAAAACCACAAGTTCTCAAGCATAGGAAAAGAGAAGTTCTCAGGGAAGAGCTTAGCAAATGGTTATCTAACATCAAATGGTCAGCCCTGAAAACATACATAAAAATGTTATTTTATAGACTCAGAAGGTTCTTTTTAGAAATATGTGTGTATACACATAGATATGTATGCATGAAGCAATTAATAAAAAGAGGTAATGCATGTGAAAGAGAAAAAGGAGGAATATATGAGAAGTTTTAGAGGGTGGAAGGAAAATGAGAAATGTTCTAAGAATATTATTGTTTCAAAATAAAAGAAAAATGAATGATATATAAAGCAAGATTGTTCATAAGCTATCAAAGTAATTATCAATTAAAATTTTAAATGTAAATAAAGTTTACTACACACATAGAATATGTTAAGAATAGCAAAGATAAATTATCCACACATATCACAAACAGACTTCATTTTAGTTCTGGAAACCACTGTATCTGCCATGGCGAGAGCCTCAAGCACAGCTTTGTTCCCGAATATTTGCTGAAGGCAAGCCAGCTTCAGACGACTGCCATATGATCCTAACATACTGGCATTCTCTGTATCTCCCACATCCATGATAGCTAGCATTCATGAGTGATTTTTATATAAACAAAGCTCATTCAACAAAGCTGATTATCTTTGAGGAGCCAACCTCATTAAATAGCCATTAAAATGTCAGGTATACCTCACTAAAGCCAACCTGTGAAGTTATATTTCTTACTACTTGTGATTTGTCTTTCTTGATGACAAGTAGAGTGGGCTGAACTGGTTCGCACCATTCATGTGTGTTAGCCCCAAACACGGTAGAAAATATATAGATGGTAGATTAATAATTCAAAAAAGAGCACTGAGTTAGAGAAGATCTGAGAGGGACAAAACAAATTTAATCAGAATACATTGTATTAAAATCGTAAAGAACTAATAATTCTTAAAATCAACAAGAGATCTGAGGCAATGTGTGAGGACTTCAGACAAGTGTGAAGAGCAGAGAATACAAACAACTATAAACATGCTATGAAGGTGAAAGACATGACCTTGGGGCTGAAGAAAGATAAGCTTAAGAACGGAAAAAAGTGCCATATCCCATAAGAATCATCACAGAAAATATATGAGACCTAGTAGATGCAGACTGAATATTGAAGATGCCACACAGTAAACTTAGAACTATGGACTCGCTGCTGACACACAGGGCCCACACTCATGATATTGACAATGCTGGAGCTAATACCATAAGCTAAGAGCTATTTACTCTTAAAAAAAGAGTGAAAAAAAAGAGTTACATTTTTCTTATTAGCAAATTCATTCTGAACTGAACAAAAACATAAAATGAAACACCTCAGGCAACTGGTAATGCAATCATCATGGAGAACATTTGAAGTGCCTACCATCAAAAGAAACAAAAAGGAGGACTAGGTTATGTGTCATATGACCCAGTTATTTCAATCCAAGGTGTCCATACAAAGAAAATAAAATAAAAAATAATCATATCCAAGAACTACTGATATACCCATGATTATACAGATTTTTTGCCACCTAATGCACATAAATAGATGAATGGTTAAACAGTGTCAGATTATTTTAAGCATTATTTTCTCATAGATACTGTGCAGACAGCAAATCAAAGTGAATGGTACCTATATTAAAACCTTGTCGCATTTATATTAGGCCTCAACTCAAAGGTTCAGAGATAGTTCAACAAACAAAAATCTGTCAATGTGATTCACCATATAAACAAACTGATACAAAATAGCCATCTGGTTATCTCATTAGATGATGAAAAGCTTTGATAAAATTCAATACCTTTTCAGATAAAAGTCTTGGAGAGATCAAGGATACAAGAGACAAATCAAAGCATAAAAAGGCAATTAATAGCAAACATCAAGTTATTTCAAGTAAAACTCAAAGAAGTTCCACTGAAATCAGGAAGAAGACAAGGTTGCTGACTCTCTCTATGTCTATTCAATACAATACTTGAAGTTCTAGCTAGAGCAATAAGACCACTAAAGGAGATCAAGGGGATCCAAATTGGAAAGGAAGCAACCAAAGCATTATTTGTATATGATATGATAGCATAAATAAGTAACCCCCAAAATTTTATCGGGAAACTCCTACAGTTGACAAACATCTTCCTCAAAGTGGCCAGAGACAAGATTAACTAAAAAAAATAGACTTCCTATGTACAAACAGCAAAGAGACTAAGAAAGAAATCAGGGACTCTATATGTTTGGGGCCAGCCTGGTCTACAAGAGCTAGTTCCAGGACAGGCTCTAAAGCTCAGAGAAACCTGGTCTCAGGGACAAGAAAAAAATCAGGGATATAACCCCCTTCACAATAGCCACAGATAATACAAGATATCTTGTGGTAACTAAAAATAAACAAGTGAAATACCTAAATGATAAAATCTTCCTGTCTTTGAAGGAAGAAACTGAAGACTTGGAAGATAAAGATCTCCCATGCTCATAATTAGTAGCAGTAACATTAAAAAAAAACTGGTCACCCTACCAAAAACAATCTACAAGTTCAACATAATTCCCATCAAAATTACAACACAATTTTATAGACATGGACAGAACAATATTCAACTTTGTGTGGTAAAGCAAAAAAATTTAGGATAGCTAAAACAATCCCATAAAATAAAAGAACTTTCTGAGGTATTATTGCCCTTGATTTCAAGCTGTACTACAGAGCTATAGTATTCAAAACAACGTAGTATTGGCATAAAAGCAGATACATTGATCAATGAAATTGAATAGAAGATCCAGAAGTAAATCCACAGACCTATGGATACTTGATTTTTTGTAAAGACAGAAATATATGATAAAGAAAGGATCCTTAGCAAATAGTGCTGCTCTAACTGGTTGTCTGCTGTCATGTAGAAAAATGCAAATAGATCCATATCTATCCCTGCATAATACTCAAGTCCAAACGGATCAAAGACTTCAACATGAAACCAGATAAACAATCTGATAAAAGAGAAAGTGGGAATAGCCTTGAAAACAATGGCACAAGTGACAACTTTCTGAACAGAGCACCAATAGCACAGGCAATAGGATCAAAAAAAAAAAAGCATAAATGTTACCTAATGACGCTGAAAAGCTTCTATAAGGCAAAAGACACTGTCCATAGGACCAAAAAGAATAGAAGAAAACGAGAAAAGATCCTCACCATTCCCACATATAACAAAGGGCTATCTCCGAAATACAGAAAGAACTCCGGAAACTAGACATCAAAAGCCAAATAATTCAATTAAAAAAGAGATACAAACATAAAAAGAGAATTCTCAACAGACAAATCTTAAAAAGATGAGAAACACTTAAAAGAAATGTGGAACATCCTCAGATATCAGGGAAATACAAATCAAAACAACTTTTATATTTCATCTTACACCTGTCAAAATGGTTAAGTTCAAAACCACAAATGACAACTCAAGTTAGCAAGGAAGTAGAGTAAGTGGAATAATCATCCGCTTTGTTGGGATGTACTTTGTTGGGAGTACAAATTTGTACAGCCACTTCGAAAATAAGTATAGCTGTTTCTCAGAAAAATGAGACTCAATCTACCTCAGGACCAAGCCATACCTCTGTTGGGAATATACCAAAAGGATACCTTATCCTATTATAAGGACACTTGCTCAACTATATTTATAGCATTTCACTCATAACAACTAGAAACTGGAAACAACCTAGATGTTCTTCAACTGAAGTATGGATAAAGAAAAAGTGATACATTTACACAATGGAGTATTACCCAACAATGACATTATGAAATTTGTAGGCAAATGGATGTAACTAATAAAGATCATCAAGATTGAAGTAACCCAGACCCACAAAGACAAACATGTTATGTACTCACTAGTAAGTGGATATTAACTGTAAAGTAAAATATAATCATGCTAATATCCACAGACCGAGAGAGGCTAAGTAACAAGAAGGGCTTGAAACAAATATCTACCTAGAAAGGGGAAATAGTGACAATAGTGGCGTGGGATTCCCCTCTGTATGCTGTGATTACCCTTAATGAATAAAAAAAGCTGTCTTGACCCTATAGCAAGACAGCATTTAGGTAGGCAGGGAAAACTAAACTGAATGCTGAGAAAAAAGGATGGAGTCAGGGAGAAGCCAAGGAGCCGTTGCCGGACACAGATTTGCTGGGACTTTGCTGGTCAGCCACGATCTCGTGGTGATGCACAAATTAATGGAGATGGGTTAAACTAAGTTGTAATAGTTAGAAAATAAGAAGCTAGAGCTAATGGGCCAAGCAGTGATTTAAATAATATAGTTTTAGTGTGATTTTTTAAGAGCTGAACAGCCAGGAACCAGCAAGCATCTCCTACAACAAAATAGAATATATTTCACAGGTGAAGTGGTGGTGGGTGTTATTGGGAACAAGAGGGATCAGCTGTGTGGGGAGAAAATATTGAGAGAAATGATTGGAATGCGGGGGGAGCATTTCCAGCATGAGGTAGAACCCTCTAAAGCAATGGAAACTCCATGGAATCTATCACCATAACCCCTAGCAAAGAGTACTAAGCATGGAGCCTGAATGGTCCATCTTCTGGAACCAGGCAAGATCTCAAACAGAAAGATTAAGATACCAACCCAGCCCCCAAACCTATAGTTTTTCCTGCCGACAGAGTGATCTGGGACAGGAGCCTAGGAAAATTCTCATAAAAAAAAAAACAGAGAGATCTCATTAAGCAACTGTTGGGAGCAGATACAGAGTCTCACAGCCAAACAATAGGGGAAGCTCCAGTAACTTATGAATATGAGGAGGAGGGGGGATAGGAGGAATCAGGGGGCTCACGAACACCAAGAGAACATAGCTCACAGAGTCAATTAACCAGGATTCACAGAGGCTTAAAGAGATAAAACCATTTTTCAATAAAATTTATAAAAATGAATTAAACATTGAAGTTCATCTGAGAATATGAAAATCTTAATTAACTCCACTTTATCAGCATATATTTTACACATGTCATATCTGAAAAATTTATATTTTTATCTTACAACAGTTGTCACAGATTTACATAAAAATAAAAATTAGATAATCAAGGAGATATTTGAATGTATATTTACTGTAAAGTATTTGTAAAGGTGAGACATGAAATTAATTTAGATATCCTCAGTTGATAGAGAGACAGAGAAACAGAAAGATAGAAAAAGAATGAGAATAATAATCAACCAAAAACCATGATGTCCTCTATTTTTTGGAAAATGAATGTACTTAGAGTATATTGTTATTAGTTATATAAATATATACAGAGACTAAAATATCTACTTTCCTTGATTACTACTAATGTTGCTTCTATATCAAATTATCATTATAATAATATATATTTTAAAATAAAGAGATTAATATAAAGATGTTGGAAATAACATGTTATTAATATTTTTATAAGATGTGGAGCTATTCATGGTAGAAAATGCTTTAAATTTTTTTTCTGAGGATATTTTTTCTAATTGTTGCCATATAATCTTGATTATAGTTATATAGAACTGGTTTTGTGTGTAAAAAAAAAGTTATGATGTGTGGATTTTTATACATATCTTTCACATCAGTAATTAAAGTGTCTGCAATATAGAAAAATATAAACATTCTTTAAAATAATCTGTGTAAGAATAATCTTTTATTAAAGTTATGCTGTTGCTAGCAAAGCCATAAAATGCATCCTCATTAGAATACCATCCATATATCTTGTACATACAACGATTTGGTTCTAAATAGCTGAGATATAGTTGAGTAGAGTTAATAATGAAGAGTGGTAGAAAGAAATCTCTTACAACTCTCCTTACATGGGAAAATAGGTGTCGATTATATAATTATCAAGTGTCTCATGGGCTCTGCTTGAAGCTTTCCAATGCCTAGACAGAATTAGCAAATCCCTTGCCTTTGCCTCAGGAAGATTCCCAAGAGGGGATGAAAACTCATAAAATCCTTTTAATGGAGCTAAGAACACACAGGGAGAATGTAGGAAAGATTCTTCATTAGAGGTGAGTAGCCTATATGTGTTTCTTAAAATACCTCCTGGAGTCCAAGTGTTAGTCTGTAGAGGTTTCTGAAATCTGGAGTTTATGGTGTTTCAACAATCTACTCTGGAAGGTAAGTAAAAAACAACAATTTTGGATTAATTCTGCACAAGCTATAGAGAGAAAGGAGTCCATCTTTATTATTCTTTTATATCTACTTCAGAGAACCATTTATTGTATACTGGGTGGCTTTGACATGGTTTGGACACACAAGTATGAACTTAGCCCATGTACTTATTGTAGTCTGTAATTTAGGTGTCTGCTCTTTGGGAAACACTATACTTGTTTTATTAAGCTGTTTAAAATTAAGTGCTGAATTTAGAATATGTGAGTCTTCTAACTTCTTAATTTTTCTTATTTGCTTATTTTGACTTCCTTGGAGACTTCTTTTATTCCATGTAAATTTTATTATTGACTTTTTTTGCTCCTTTTATATCTGCCATAGAGAATTGATAAGCTGGTTAGATTTCTAGATAAACTTCATATTAACATGAGTTAAAACAGTTGTCCAATAAATAAATAAATAACATTTTCACTCATTGAATATTTTTCTTTATTTCATCAATGTTTTGTACTTCGTTATAGATCTATAAGTGAAGTTTCAAAGAATAATGTCTGTTTCCTAATTAATAAGTGGCATGTATTTCAGCTTACTATTCATAAAACAGTGTTAGCAAATTTTCTCTCACTGATAAAAGATTGTTCACTGAAGCACATACAATCAAGCTGGATTTTTAGTTTTATTTTGCAGTTATCTTATATAAGAATGAAATGACCTATGTCAGAAGCTTCATAATTTATATCTGTGTTATTAACTTATAAAACAATTTTTTCATTGTTTTAGCTTTCAAGACTTCTATTAAAATGTGAATGATCAAAATGCACAGTAATATTATGCATATGTGTTATTATATAACCATCATATAAAATGCACATTCATTTTATATAGTATAAAATATATTGAATATAAACATAAAATACAAAGGTATTACTGTTGGAGTCTAATGTATTTAATGATTGTCTTTATATTTCTTACCAGTATTGGTTTCCTGAGTAGTCAACATGGATACATACAATCTTACAGTGCTGAAGTATTTTGTTCTAACTGGAATCACAGATCTTCCAGAGCTGGAGGCCCCCTTATTCGGACTCTTCCTCATTGTATACATGATCTCTGTTGTGGGTAATTTGGGCTTGATCATCCTCACCAAAATAGACTCCAGGCTTCAGACACCTATGTACTTCTTCCTCAGGCAGCTGTCTTTCACTGACCTTGGATATTCAACTGCCGTGGGGCCCAAAATGTTAAGCAACTTTGTTGTTGATCAACCAACCATTTCCTATAATTGGTGCTCAATTCAGCTGACCTTCTTCAGTATGTTTATCACTGCTGAGGTTTTTGTCCTGTCAGCCATGGCTTATGACCGCTATGTAGCCATTTGTCATCCTCTACTATACACAATCACCATGTCACCAAGATTATGCCATGTGCTGGTGGCAATACCTTACCTCTATAGTATTTTCATAACTTTGTTGACAGTTATCAAGATTTTCATTTCATCATTTTGTGGCCAAAATATCATCAGACATTTCTATTGTGACAGTCTGCCATTGATATCATTGCTGTGCTCAGACACACAAGAAATCAAACTGATAATTTTAATCTTCGCAACTTTTAATTTGGTTTCTTCTCTTTTGGTGATCTCCATATCCTACATCCTGATACTTGTAGCCATTATTAGAATGAACTCCTCAGAAGGCAGATACAAGGCCTTCTCTACCTGTGGCTCACACCTGACAGTGATAGTTATATTCTATGGGACTCTATTTTTTATGTATGCGCAGCCAAAGTCCACTCACTCCTTTGAAACTGGTCAAATGGCCTCTGTGTTCTATACACTGGTTATTCCCATGCTGAATCCCATTATCTATAGTTTGAGGAACAAAGAGGTGAAGCAGGGCATTCATAGGAAATGGGAAATGTGTTTGAATATTCTACTTAAACTGTAAAAGTATAGGATATAAGAAAAAGAAAATACATGGTAGCTTATTTGTACTATGACTAATATTTCTTTATCTGGGTAATAGTCTCTTGTGGAATAGCGATGGATCTACATAATAAGTCCATATATAGAGAAAAACTTTGATTAATTCATATTGATCACTTTTATATGACATATATTTGTATGTATTGCAATGTAAAGTCCTATTTGAATTCTATTTCCAAAAATCATGCAATATAGTCTGTTTCTTGTTCCCTTTCAATAAACCAGTTAAGCGAAAATTACGATCCCTTCATTGTGCGCTTCATTCCCAGTGCTCTAACACTGTAAAATATGAAGCTTGTATATTTACATAATCACCCGAGTTCATATAAAATTCTGCTAGAGATCTCAGATAATGAAAGACTAGAGGAGCAAGGATTACTATTTCTGTCCCTGAGAAATAAAATGGAAAGTAATGAGACAAAGAATAATCTGTGACTGTGGAATCTAACCACTCTCAGCAAGTGCTGACTGTCTTCTATTGGAGTCTGATATTTATATGCCGTACTCACAGTCTCATCACTTCTATGCAATGAGAAAATAACTTCTTTGTTTTACACCTTGGCATCCCCATTGCTGAATGCCTTGATCTATAGCTTGAGAAACCAAGATTTAAAATAATCCCTACAAACTACATGGAAATTTTGTCCAATATTTTCTTAAAGTTGATGAGCAATGTGACTCTACTAAGTCATCATATAGATGTCACTGTTTTGTTTATGAGTCTCATAAATAGGAGCAAGCCCATTAAGGCCTCTACACATATTTAAAATTCTCTTGGCATGCATTATCACAATCAAATTGTTGTAAATATAATCAGGAATAGAAGAGCAAAATACTTCCTTAAAAAAGAAAAAAAATTGCCTTATAGAAGCTTCTCAGTTTTAGGAGGTCCCATTTATTTATTGCTTATCTCAATGTCTATGCTACTGGTGTTATATTTTGCAAGTGGTCTTCTGTGCCCAAGTGTTCAAGGTTAATTCCAACTTTCTCTTCTATGAGGTTCAGTGTGGCTAGACTTATGTTGAGGTCTTTTATTCATTAACACAGTGGAGTATTACTCAGTGGTAAAAAACCAATGACATCTTGAAATTTGCAGGCAAATGGAAAGAACTAGCAAAAACCACCCGGAGTAAGGTAACCTAGACCCAGAAAGACAAACACAGTATGTACTCACTCATAAGTGGATATTGGACATTTATGCTTTAGCAAAGAATAACCAGCCTATAGTCCATGACCCCAGAGAAGCGAGGTAACAAGGACAACCCTAAGAGAGACATGCATGGATCTCCCTGGCAAAGAGAAATAGACAATATCTGCTGAGAAAATTGGGAGTGTGTTGGGAGAGGGAAAGAATGGAGGGGGGAAGAATGGGAAGGAAGAGGAGAACATGAGAGAACAGCATGGTCAGAATGGGGAAGGACTGAAAGGGAGAACAAGGAAAGAGATACTTTGATTAAGGGAGCCATACATTTGGGCCTACTATAAAACCTGGCACCAGGGAAAGGACCACGAATTCACAAGGATGATCCCAGCTAAGACCCTAAGCAATAGTGGAGCGGGTGCCTGAACTGACCTTCCCCTGTAAATAGATTGAGTACTACCTTGTCATTATAGAACCTTCATTTCATCTGATGGAAGCAGACACAGAGATCCACAGGTAAGCACCTGGTGGAGCTTCTGGAGACCAGAAGAAGAGAGGGAGGAGCGATAATATGAGCAAAGGGGTCTAGATCATGGTGGGGATATCCATAGGAACAGCTGACCTGAGCTAGTGTGAGCTCACTGACTCCAGACTGATAGAAAAGGAATCTGCATAGCACCAATCTAGGCTCTCTAAATGTTGGTGACAGTTGTGTACCTTTGGCAGTCTGTGAAGTCACTGGCAGTGAAACCAGGATTTTTCTATAGTGCTTAAACTGGCTTTTTGAGATCATTCCTTTTGGAGCGATACATTGCTCAGCCTAGACATAGTCGGGAGGGCCTTGGTCCTGCCTAAAAGCAATGTGCCAGAATTTGTTGACTCCCCATGGGAAATATCACCCGCTGAGGAGTTGATGGGGGTGGGGTGAGTTGAGAGTAGGGAAGGGGAGCTGATATTGGTATGTAAAATGAGAAAAGATTGTTTTAAAAAAAGAATTTGCACAGTGTCTAGAAGAGTTTGCAATTGCACCAAGGGTGAACAGGGGTGTTCCTTTTTCCTAACATGCACTGCAACACATGTCATTGCTAGTTTTGTTCATCTCAAAGTTGTTTTGACTTACATTTCTCTAATTGGTAGGGATGATGAACATCTTTTGACATTTATTTTTCAATCATCATTTTTTTTATTTTTTATTTTACATACCAACCCCAATTTCCTTACCTTTTCCTTCCCATTTTCTGCCCCCCATTTTTCCCTTCCCACCACCTATCCACTCCTCAGAGGGGTTAGGTCTCTTTTGGGGAGTCAACAATATCTGGACTACCAGCTTGAGGCAGGACCAAGCCCCTCCACTCTGTATCAAGGCTGAACAAGCAAGACATTCAAACATAGACAATGGGCTCCAAAAAGCCAGTTCATGCATATGGGCTAAGTTCTTGTCCCACTGCCAGGGTCTACCCACAACAGATCAAACCACATACATATCTTACTCATTAGGAGGGTCAATGACAGAAGGTTCTCCATCTGTCAATCCAGGATCACTGAGCTCCCACTACATCTGGTTTTCCCCATCATAATCTTGACCTCACTTTCTCATGTGACCCTTCCTCCCTCTCTTTATCTGAAATCCAGGAACTGAGCCCGGTGTTTGGCTGTGGGTCATTGTATCTGCCTCCATCATTTACTGGGCATAGGTTCTATGATGACAGTTAGGGTAACCATCATTTCCTTCTTTTTAGTACTCTTTGTTCAGGCCCCAAACTCAATTTTTAATAAGACATTTGCCTTTTTGTTTTTATTTGTTTGCTTTAGTTCTTTATATACTCTGTATATTAATCTCCTTTACCTTGTATAGCTTATAAAGATTTTTGCTTATTCTATGGACTTGCTCTTCTCCTGTCACATTAGATCTTTGTTGCAATTGGAGTTATCATTTGTATAGGGATACATGCTGTGGGACAATGGTCTTTACCCTGTCAATTGTATTTTAATAATGTGGTAAAAAGGAGCGGTGGGCCACGTTCCCATTGCCCAGCTCCCGGATAACTTACCCCTGAAATAATTACATGGAAACTGTATTCTTTTAAACACTGCCTGGCCCATTATCTGTAGCCTCTTATTGGTTAACTCTTACATCTTGCTTGAACCCATATTTAGTAACCAGGAAAGATCCTAACCTGTGTCTTTCTTGGAGGGGAGAGTCATGGCAATTGCCTCACTGCCTTCTTCCCAGTATTCTGTCTTGTCTACTCCACCTACCTATGTTCTGACCTATCAGGCCAAGCAGTTTTTTATTAATTAGCCAATGAAAGCAACAAAAATACAAAAAACTCTCCTAAATCATAATAAAATGCTGATTGACCAGTAGCCAGTCAGAAAGTATAGGTGGGACAACACCTATAGAAGTAGAGGCAGGGCTACAAGAATAGGAGAATTCTGGGAAGAGGATTCTTCTTTCCACAGTTGTGACCCAGCCACAGAAGAAACAAGATGTGACTGCTTTGCCGAACAAGGTACCAAGCCACATGGCTAACATAGACAAGAATAATGGACTAATATATGTTATAAAAGTTAATAACAAGTCTGAGCTACTAGGCCAATCAGTTTATAACTAATGTAGACCTCTGTGTGATTTCTTGGGAACTTAATGGCTGCAGGGACCTGGGAAGAACAGAAAACCTCAGACAAAAGAGACAGATATACTCTCATTCTTCTACATGTGTACATCCATTTCCCATCATTATGTTGAAAATGCTTTATTTTCTCAAGATTTTTTATTTGTTTGTTTTTGTTGCAATCTTTGTGAAATATTAAATCATTGGAATCATTTGCACTCATGCTTGAGTCTTCATTTTTATTCCAATGTCTGCATTTCTGCTTTTATGGCACTAGTATGTAACATAAATGACTATAGTTATGGAAAATAATATAAAATAACTTTTCCCAACTGTACCACTCTTTGCTATTAGCACAAAGAATTCAACAACCCACTGCACAGATTCTTGCATAGCCAGCTTCATTGTAGTTCTAGACACAAAAGAAGCTAGAAAACAGAAACGGTTCAAATGGTCTTCAGCTGATTCAAAGACTTTATAAGAGTAAACAAAAAGAAAAATAATAAAATTAGAAAACATGACAAGATAAACTTAGTTGCACATTACCTATTGAGAGAAAATTATTGCTAGGGAATTTCCCAATAATCCACAAGGTGACCTCAGCTAATTCTCCTAGCAATAGTGGAGAGGGTGCCTGAACTGGCCTTCCCATGTAATTAGACTGGTGAATATCCCAACTATCATCATAGAGCCTTCATCAAGCAACCGAAAGAACCAGACACATAGACATACAAACAAGCACCAAGCTGAGCTCCAGGAATCAAATCGAAAGAGGGAGGAAAGAATATATGGCCAAGAAAGGTCAAGATTATGATGGAAAAATCTACAGAGACAGCTGAACCAAGCTCTTTTAAACACATGAACTCTAGCCCAACAGGTCTTGAGCTTCCATGGAACCAAATTACGCGCTCTGTATGTGGGTGACCATAGTAAAGCTTGAACTATCTCTGAGGCATCTAGCAGTTGGATCAGAATCTATCCTGGTGCATGAACTAGCTTATTGGAGCCCATTTTCAGGGTGGAATGCCATGCTCAAGCTTAATGCAGGAGGGTGAAGGTTTGGTCTACCCCAATTTAATGTGGCAGACTTTTTTGATTTCCCATGGGAACCCTTACCTGTTGGAAGGAATAGATGGAGGGTGGACTGGGGGGAAGACAAAGAAAGAGTGGGAGGAGGGAAGAACTGTGGTTGGAGTGTAAAATGAAAGTTGAAAAAAAATAGAAAAAAGAGGTACCATAAATATAAATATATTGATTTCTTTAATTAAATGGCATAGTATAGTTAAAAAATAAGAATGATCAAAATGTTTTCTTCTAAATAAGACACTCTCTTTGACTCTATAAAACTGCAAAGAAGAAATATAATAAAATGTCCCAGTATTAAGTTTAGTTTAATGTATAGTCTTGTGTATAGAGTATCAGTGGAGGACATATCACTTAATGTCTTCCTTTTCAACTGTAAAAGAGGCAGTGTGTTTCCATTCATTCATTGGATGAATTACAGGAGCCAGAACTATAACCTTATATTACCTCCATTTGTAATAAAAAACATAGTTTAAGAATTTGGATATAATTCTCAGTAAGTAATAGTTTAACTTGTAACATTTAATTTTACATATAAACTTAACAGATCTAAAGAATGTCTTAATAGTCAGTAACTGTTATTTCTTTGTTCATGTTCTGGATTGCTAGAAGATATTAGTGCTCAAATAGGTTGATTGATGAGGGCTTGTAAAAATCAAATAGGCATAGAGAAATCTCAACAATGTACATAGAGCTTCAGGCAATTAAGGTATTCTGAGAGCTGAAGAGACAGTCTTCACAGGATAGACCTCCCTGACTGATTTTCCAATAACAAATGGCCAGTCATTTAATCACATGTATACAAGAAACATCATTCGGGTCAGGTTGAGTATACTGTAATACTGTAGTTACACACACACACACACACACACACACACACACACACACAGACACACACTCTCTCTCTCTCTCTCTCTCTCTCTCTCTCTCTCTCTCACACACACACACACACACACACACACACACACACACACACACACACACACACAGTGTTGGGAAACTAACTCCAAATTCCCAACAGGTCCAATGACCTAGGACAGATGTGTGAAGTCAGCTCAGTGAGGAAACTCTGAACACCTGTTTCAGAGAAGTGGCCCAGGATAGCATGAATGGTTTCTATTTATATAATTACAACAGTTTTCATGAATAGTTTAACAATAAAATTTATTTCCTTAAGTTTCTAGAAATAATTATAATAATTGCCAGTTTGTTAGTTTATTTTATTTTCCTTCCATCTCCCAATTTTCCCACTGGTAGCCTAGTTAGAAAACTTTCTTTGTTGCTTGCAATTCTGCTTATGATTTTCACATTAAAACTATGAGTCAAGTAGGTAATGGCTACCAGTGGGCCACTTACCTAAAACAGGTGGTCAGAGTTTCCTCGTTGAGCTGACTTCACACCATTTGCATCTTATAACGTCATGCAAAGTGAAAGAAAGTTTCACTTCTAATGGTTAATCTTTACCTCTGGTGGAGTCAATTTTCACAATCAGCTCATCAACCAAAGCTGAATCAATCCACTCTTCATTTTATATTACTCTAACTACTATGGGAAATATATCAGGTTTTTTCCTATCATCCTGTAAATAATATAATTTAAAAGCTTCTCTTAATAGTTGGCAACGTTTATTCCTTGTTCTCATATCCCCTTACTCTTAGCTTCCTACAGTATTGGCACTGCTGTTAGAAACGAGAGCATTGTGGGTTCCTATGATTCTGCTTCATTCCCTGTTCCTAGACTGTTCCCATTAACTCTTGATACTGTCTACTATTACTATTTCTCCTAGACTCTTGAGGTTAAAAGCATTCTCTCCAAAGCAGTTGTGCAGATTTGTAATGTCATGAACTACTGTGACTCTTTCAGGATAGTCAAAAGATGTGAGAAAGGCAGCCTCCTGTTCTTGAGAAGGCTGAATTTATGGTCACATCTGAAACATGAAAAGCTTTAGGGGCTGAATCATATTCACTGTATATTTTCACCAACATGCTCTCTGGCTCACTGAGAGGAGAATTATTAGGGGAAAGTTTTCCTAACTCAGCAGCAACCTCATATATGACCATAAGAAAGTGAGCCAGCAATACGATTTGTGTAAGGAAAGCAAGGAGAGCAGGTAGCATATATACTCCTCAGGTCATTACCAGAATTATAGAGCAAACTATCCATCAGCCTTGCCAAAATGGGTTAAAAATCTCCCCATCTTTGCCACAAGGAGAACTTGTTCATGCTATTCTCAGGCCTTGTTCTCAAAAGAATTTACATGGCTCCTGGCACACACACGCCCATACGCACGCGCGCACACACACATACAAATACATATCCACATATGCACACCCACACATGATTACTGTGGAACCTCTTGACTTGCCATGAAACTGTGACCATCATGGTTGTCAGGCCTTCAGTCGAAGACTGGACACACTTGTACTTTACAATCATCCTGAGGAATTTCTTATACTCCATATGACACACATCTAAAAACTTGGACATAGACACAAAGACTCAGAGAGGCAGAGAGACACATAAGGAGAGAGTTAATTTTAATCCTATTTGCTGAAGAACTTTCAATGATCCACCTGTAATTAATGTTCCTAATTGACAACTATTGAGCAAAACAAGCATTGTCAAACTCTCAAATACTTTAGGGACAAGAAACTAATTGCATGGCATTTCCTTAGAAAATTTCATCAAGTCTCCAAAGATTAAAATAAATAAACTCATATTGTTCAAAGCAGTGTTGAGCCAGATAGAAACTTCATAGATGTCATTGCTGGTAATAAGAAGAATGTTTCTGTGAGGTCTAATGCTAGATCCATTCATGATTCTTTCAATGATGCATGCAACGCTTTCTATCACTCTGTAATGCTTGCATATAAATAGCTCCCCATGTTTTGTTACATTTATAATTTAAACTTATAGTGTGAATCAGCAAAGATACATGTCCATAATAATCTTAAAAATCATGATATTCCTTTTGATTATTATGTTTTATCGAAGCACTTTGTCTCTAACAACAAAGAAACCGACCAAATGAATCACAGCTTAAAAGATACCTTGTTAGTATTTTCAATGGCATAATTATACAGCAGCATAGATTCAAGCTTGTTTTTCAATGTAAATATTTAGACATTGGATTTCCTTAGATTTTATTTTTGATCTTTTGATAAATACTCCAGAATTTTATTGTATAAGTGGATGTACAGGTGCAATTCTTTCACATTTTTTTAAATCAAAATGGGCATTTTATACTCCATCATAAAAAACATGATTAGGAAAACACATGTATTGAAGTAGTCAGACATATGTCAGTGATACAGTGTCAAGAATGAGCGTCCATTCTCTGTAGAACCTGACTAGCTCCAGAATAAACTTTAAAACAATAATAAGTGGAAAAGATAATAGTATAAGGATAAATATTTTCCTTTGAATAGAACTCAAAAAGAATATCTTTCATTATTTGATAAATAGGCAATTTTATTAGCAAACACAATATGCCTTATTATACTTAATGATTGTAGAAAAAGATGAAAAACAAGAATGAATTTATGCCTTATGATATTTACTGTGCCTGTCTGATAATTTAATCTGATTTAAATTTCTGTACTTCTCATACACAAAAGAAATATGACTTCAGACTGGTAAGAGATAAGGTCTCAATATCAAAAGCATATTTTAATCAGTGTACTTGCAAGTTGATTAATGAGCTGTATGTTTACAGTAATATAAAGTGTATGCTTTGATTTTTTTCACAGTTAACTTAGAGAGTTTTCTCTATCATTATTATATAAAAATTATTATTTCTGTGTATTGCTTATTTTTTTCTTAAGGTGATGTTGGTACTCACAATATCTTTAAAATTAACTCTAGTTTGTAGGTAGCATATACCTTCTTCCTCTGGCAAGGACTGTTGTTTATATATTCATAAGCATATGGAGCTTCAGAAACCAGCATTTTGTCACAATAACCTTTTGTTAGAACTATAACTTAAGGGATAGCACTGAAAATACTGATGTATAAACATTCCACACATTGTGTACATAGAAGTTCTAAAGTTTCCTAGTCAAAACAGTTATTAAAATTCAAAACATGAGACATATTTCCACATAAAAATTCTTAATATCCATTCTGATGCTTAATCTTAAATATAATCTGTTTTCTTAATTTATATTTTCATTTATCTATTTGTTTATTTATTATGTACAACTAAATAATTGACTGCATGGATGTGCCTGCCTGATGTCTTAAGAGGCAAGAAGAGGGATGAGAATCCCTACAACAGGAGATAAGTAAGCTGCCCTATGGGTGCTGTGAGGAAAACCTGAACCAATTGCCCCTAATTGCTGAGCTATCATTCAGCCACTGCTGTTTCTTTATTCAGCCAGACGTCATTCAACATTTATCCAGCATATCCAGGATACAAGATATTCTGGGATAAAGGCTTCACAATGTTTTCCTTTACATAACAATTTCTATGTGTTTTATAATTTTATTAGTAAAAATACTTTTCTTTGCAAATAGCATAATTGCAATGTGCACAGGTATCTAATTTACATTTGTTTTGCATGTTACAAATTCTCCCAGGAGATAATGCAGAAAAGTTACTGGGTGAACTGATGTATCAATCCAGAACAGAGTTTGCTACAATCCAAGATGGAAAAACACAGTCTCACAGTGGTGACTGAATTCATCCTGATGGGCATCACTGACCACCTGAGCTGCAGGTCCCATTGTTTGGACTCTTCCTCATCATCTACTTGATCTCACTGATGAGCAACATGGGCATAATCAGCCTGACCATGGTGGACTCACAGTTGCAAACCCCCATGTACTTTTTTCTCAGACACCTCTCTATCCCTGATCCTGGTTATTCCTCAGCTGTTGGACCAAAAATGCTAGTGAATTTTGTTATGGATCAAAATAAAATCAGTAATCATCTTTGTGCAACACAGGTAACTTTCTTTCTTGTGTTCATCATTTGTGAACTTTTTGTTCTGTCTGCAATGTCCTATGACTGCTATGTGGCTGTCTGTAAGCCTCTGCTCTACATTGTCATCATGTCACAAAGAGTGTGTTGGATGCTGGTGGCCGTTCCTTATCTCTACAGTGTCATTATTTCTCTTCTAATCACTATAAAAATTTTTGCTTTATCTTTTTGTGGCTACAGGATCATTAGTCATTTCTGCGACAGTTTCCCTATAACATTACTGCTCTGCTCAAATAAACCCGAAATTGAAATTATAATTCTCATTTCAGTAGGGTTTAATTTGGTTTCCTCTCTAGTGGTCCTCCTCTTTTCTTACCTACTCATTCTTATTGTCATTTTTAGGATGAATTCACCTGAAGGAAGACAGAAAGCTTTGTCTACTTGTGGGTCTCACTTGACAGTGGTCATTGTTTTCTTTTTTTTGAAAGTAATTTTATTAAAATTATAAAAGTTTCCATTTTCGCCCCTCTTCTCAACAACCTGCCACTCCCCCCCACTCCCTCTCCTCCTCCCTCTTCGTCCCTTAGGGCAGTCAGGGTTTCCTGCCCTGTGGGAAGTTCAAGTTCCTCCCCCACTCCCTCCAGGTCCAGGAAGGTGAGTATCCAAACAGACTGGATCCCCAAAATCCAGTATATGCAGAGGAAACAAGTCCCAGTGTCATTGTCAATGGCTTTTCAGAAAGACTTCGGGCCAGCCACATTCAGAGAATCCGGTCACATTCAGAGAATCTGGTTAGATCACGTTCTCGTGATCAAGTCGGCTTCATCCCAGAGATGCAGGGCTGGTTCAACATACACAAATCTATCAATGTAATCCATCATATAAATAAACTGAAAGAAAAAAACCATATGATCATCTCACTAGATGCTGAAAAAGCATTTGACAAAATTCAACACCCATTTATGATAAAGGTGTTGGAGAGACTGGGGATACAAGGATCATACCTAAATATAATAAAAGCAATATACAACAAGCCGACAGCTAACTGCTGTGGGAGTTCCTTCAGCTCCTTCAGCCAATCGCCGCTGAGTTACCAGCCCATTGGGGCGTGGTCTCTCTCCCTTTAAAAAAAGCAACAGCTGTCCTCCACTCTGTCTTTGTCTTCCGGCTCCGTTTCCGGCCCCTGGACTCCTTTCCTGTTCGCGCGGAGGGGCTGTTGTCTGGGACGGTAATCTGTAAGTTTTTTCCCCTTTGAATAAATAACCATTCTATTAATCATAATTCCAAACTGGTGTGGGATTGTCTGTGACTTACGCCTTCATCTGGCGCCCCACGTTTGGTTGTAGAACCCCTCCTTCCCCCCCACTCAACTGCTTGCTACCAGCTCGGCTAGTCACGAGACCTCCCTCAGCTGCGGCCTGTGCCCTGTATGTGGAGCCAGCAGTTCAATTAAACCCCACGCCTCCCAAGCTCCACAGGCTCGGGACAATCTCTGCAAGCCTGGTTTGCTCTTTTCTGAGTTGTTTTTAAATTTCCCTTGTAAGTGTGGTGCTTTAGTGGCGTGAATCAGAACGACTCGGTCACATGGAGGCATACGCGGCTTCCGGGTTGCTCTTTTCTACCCCTGGATTCTGGGTTTCTGGTTCCGTGTATGGAATTGATTTAATTAAACTTTCTTTCTTGAGCAACTTATATTTCCTAGTTTTTAACAAATACTAAGGCAGACACTGAAACAGGACCTGTTTAAGTCACCTTTGCAGTGGTTCTAGTCGCAACTTGGCAACAGCGCCGCCAACTAGACAAGAGGTAATATGGCAGTTTTTGTTTCCAACGCCAATTTTACTGTTTTCTTTATTAATACAATGGATTATGTCATGCAAGGTTTATATGAGTATGGGAATATATTAATTTACTTGTTACTAGGTTTCAGTTTTCTTTTCAATATTTTATCATTAAGAAAGATACGATTTTTACGGACTAATATTGAACAACTAGTTGAAAGGATTAAAATTATTGAAAATCAGGGGTTATCTGAACAAGTGGATACTATGATAGACAAAATTGACTCCATGTCCAAGGGTACTAGGAAGTTACCTGAAAGGGTACAGGCTGTTGAATTTGACGTTCAGACGTTACCACAAAGTTTTGATAAGGTAACAGATAGAATGAACCTTCAGAATGGGAACCAAAAAACTGATACCTTAGTGAAATTACTAGAAACACGGGTAGGTCAGGAGATTCAGGATTTAAGGGATACAATGATAAAAAGATTAGAAATGATTGAAGAAACTATTGGAGCTGGTGAACAGAGTAAGAAGGCACAAGGACAGGATACAGTGCCACCACCAGCTGTTAGAACTGGCTTACCCAGGGTCCTAACAACATACCCTGTTATTTATTCTGACAAAGGGTTAACTTCCAAAGGCTCAAAGGGAGTTAAAGAAGCTAGATGGACACCAATAGCAATGAATGATTTAAAAGAAATTAAGCAAGCTGTCGTTAACTTTGGCTTGCACTCTGCATTTGTTAAGGAAATGATAAGGACTTGGGCTTCTAATGTCAGAGCTACCCCCCATGATTTCTCTCAGCTAGTGTCTGCAGTTTTAGATGATGGGCCTTCCTTGATGTTTGGAATTTATTTCAGAGAAGAATCCAAACATATGGAACAGCAAGGAAGAGCAAAAGGTATGGAGGTTTCCCAAGATCAAATTCTTGGTGTAGGAGCATATGCTGATCCACAGGTCCAAGCTCTTTATGATGAAGAAGTGCTGTCCTTATGTCACAAAGCAGCCTTGAATGCTTTGAATAGAATACAAGATCCAGCAAAAAGGGTCGAATCATATACCAGGGTTAGGCAGGGACAGAGAGAACCCTTTACTGACTTTGTGCAAAGATTAATTAAGGCTCTGGACATAGGGGTAACAGACCCAGAAGCTAGACGAATACTTCTTGAATCTCTAGCTTTTGAAAATGCAAATACTGAATGTAAAAAGATAATTGGGCCTTTAAGATCTAGATCAGCACCAATGGAAGAATGGATACAGCATACAATGAATGTTGAGATGTTTAGCTATAATGATGAATCCTGGGTAGGAGAAGCGATTTCCAAAGCTATGAGGAGACATCAAACTACCAGGTGTTTTAATTGTGGTAAATTAGGACATCTGAAAAGGGATTGCAGGCAAAGAAATCCTAGGAATAATATCTCCTCTGGGAATGACAAAAGTAGGAGATCTCAGCCTTCAGGTATATGCAGGAGATGCGGTAAAGGCCGACATTGGTCCAACGAATGCAGGTCAACAGCAGACAGACAAGGCAACCCGATACCATCGGGAAACTCCTTGAGGGGCCTCTCGCAGGCCCCCAAGCCAAAAGTGGCCCAGTCATTCCCAGTTACAGTCGAAAATGTGTCTCACCAAGAAAATTAAAAACTCCAATGTCTGCCGTAAAAAGTAATACTGGTCTAAATGATGAATTACATGTGGAGAATGAGTCAAAAAATTCAGGAGGACAGAGTAAACGTATATTTTGGCAAATGTATATTAACGATCAAAGACCAAAGCTAAGAGTCTGTATAAATGGCATTTTTATTGAAGGCTTATTAGACACAGGTGCGGATGTAAGTATAATTACTCCAGAATCCTGGCATCCGAATTGGCCTCTTCATGAGGTAGATGTTCAGTTCCTGGGAATTGGAACCCTATCTCGTGTAAAACAAAGCACAAAATGGGTGGAATGCATAGGGCCTGAAGGGCAAATAGGAAGATTAAGGCCATATATAGCAAATATTGCAATAAATTTATGGGGCCGTGACCTGCTACAGCAATGGAATACCCAGATTAACATTCCTGTAGTTCCAGGAACTCACAATTCTGGGAAGGATATAATGAGGTATTATGGAAAAAGGTCACCAGCCATTCAGGCTGTACAAGAACACACAGCCAATAGCAAACCTTTAGAGGTACCAACAGCCCTACCTTTAAAATGGCTAACTGAGAAGCCAATATGGATCAAGCAGTGGCCTCTAGCTGAAGATAAGTTTCAGGCTTTGGAACAGCTGGTACAAGAGCAACTAGATGCTAACCATATTGAAGAATCAACCAGCCCTTGGAATTCTCCTGTGTTTGTTGTAAAAAAGAAATCTGGTAAATGGAGAATGGTGACAGATCTAAGAGCTGTCAATAAGGTAATTCAGCCTATGGGTCCGCTACAATCTGGAATTCCTTTGCCTTCTCTATTACCAAGAGGATGGCCTCTTATAGTTATTGATTTGAAAGATTGTTTTTTCACTATACCTTTGCAAAAAATGGATAGAGAAAAATTTGCCTTCACAGTGCCTACTTATAATAATTCTCAGCCTACTAGGAGATATCAATGGACTGTCCTCCCACAGGGGATGCTCAATAGTCCCACATTGTGTCAATATTTTGTTAATAAGCCACTGGAAATAATTCGTAAGCAATTTCCCAAGTCCATAATTTATCATTACATGGATGACATTTTATTATCTGATTCAAATAAAGATATTTTGGAAAGTATGTTTGAAGAAGTAAAGAAAGTCTTGCCTAGGTGGGGATTACAAATTGCCCCTGAAAAGATTCAAAGAGGAGATTCTATTAATTACCTAGGCTACAGAATAGGGTTAGAGAAAATTCGAACACAAAAGGCACAAATTAGGAGAGACCGGTTACGGACTCTTAATGACTTCCAAAGATTGTTAGGAGATATTTCCAGTCTACGACCAGCTGTTGGGATAACACCTGATCTAATAGTTCATTTAAACAAAACCTTAGATGGTGATAAGGATTTGAATAGTCCCAGAAAATTGACAGTTGAAGCAGAAAAGGAACTGACAATGATCGAGGAAAAATTACAGGAGGCACATGTGGATAGGGTCAACCCGAATCTTAGTTCCATCCTAGTCATACTGCCTTCCAGAATTTCTCCTACAGGGATTTTAATGCAGAGGGAAGATATTATTTTAGAGTGGATATTTATACCTCATAAACCAAGTAAAAAATTAAAAACTTATGTAGAAAAGGTTTCAGAATTAATTATAAAAGGTAAACTGAGACTTCGTCAACTAGCAGGTATAGACCCAGCAGAAATTATAGTGCCTTTTACTACTGAGGAAATAAGAAAGTTATGGGAAGATAATGAACCATGGCAAAGAGCTTGTGCTAATTTTTTGGGAGAAATTAGCAGCAACTATCCCAAAAGTGATAGACTTAACCTCATAAAGAGAACTTCTTGGATTCTTCCTAGAATTGTACGTGATGCTCCAATAACTGGAGCTCGGACATTTTATACCGATGCAAATAAATCAGGGAAAGCAGGTTATAAATCGGAAGAATTGAGTAAGGTGGAACAAAGCCCTTATAATTCTGTCCAGAAGGCAGAATTATATGCCATTCTTATGGTGCTAAGGGATTTTAAAGAACCTCTTAATATAGTTACAGATTCACAATATGCAGAAAGAGTTATCTTGCATATTGAAACCGCTGAATTCATACCAGATGACACAGAGTTGACTTCATTGTTTATCGAGGTACAGGACATAATTAGGAATAGGCTTTGTCCAATGTACATAACACACATCCGGTCCCATACCGGTCTGCCTGGGCCTCTAGCACAAGGTAACACTGAAATTGACCAATTATTGATTGGAAGCGTTCTGCAGGCCTCAGAATTTCATAAAAAAACATCATATCAATAGTAAAGGCTTAAAGAAAGAGTTTTCCATTACATGGCAACAAGCTAAGGACATTATAAAGAGATGTCCTACTTGTTCTTTCTATAATCAAACACCGTTGCCTGCAGGGAGTAACCCAAAGGGTACTCAAAGGAATGAAATCTGGCAGATGGATGTGTTCCACTTTATGGAATTTGGTAAATTAAAATATGTACACCACACCATAGACACGTATTCAGGTTTTCAATGGGCAACTGCCCTGAGCTCAGAAAAGGCTGATTTGGTAATCACACATTTATTGGAAGTTATGGCCATCATGGGTATACCTGCACAAATAAAGACAGACAATGGTCCAGCATATGTATCTAAGAAAATGAAACGCTTCTTTGCTTATTATAATATAAAACACGTTACAGGTATACCAAATAATCCTACAGGTCAGGCAGTTATAGAAAGATCAAATCGTACTATAAAGGATATGCTAAACAAACAGAAAGGGACGAAAGATACCCCCAGAAATAGATTGCATAATGCTTTATTAACCTTGAATTTTCTTAATGCTAATGAGAAAGGAACAACAGCAGCAGAGAGGCATTGGATAATGGAAAAAACTTCTGAACTAAACCAACCTGTTTATTTCAAAGACGTGCTGACCTCTCAATGGAAGCCAGGAGATGTGCTACGTTGGGGAAGGGGTTTTGCTCTTGTTTCCACAGGAGAAGAAAAATTGTGGATACCATCAAAATTAATAAAGGTTCGATTTGAAGAGGAGAAACCTCTTGGAAAGGAGAAATGACAGCATCTACAATGATGATAACCATACAGGTGGTAAGAAAAGCATATAGAATGGGGGCAGGGTTCTGTTCTTATCTCCACAGGAAAACACTGATCTTTGAAAAGTTCAAGGGACCCTGGATATTTGAATACTGACAGATGGAAAATAACGGCCCAATAGGGACTATCAAGAAAACTGAATAGGTTCTGTAAGTACCATATACTAAATCATATTTCTAAATTTATAGAGCTGGTTTTAGAGTTGGACTCTGGCTCAGTCCCTCTCTAATTCCAAGCCTGTTGTTTAAAGAAAAACCCAGAGTTTCTGGAGTTTCTGTCTCATGTCAAGAGCCATGATATGGGACAGAAAGAAATATGAGTTTAGAAAACATCTTTACTTTTCTTCATATCTATCATACCTTCATTAAATATATCTATCATGTCTCTCATTGAATATAGGTATTCATGTATATGTCTATATAATTAATGTTTAAGTTTTCCACAATGAACAATGAGTTTTTCCTACAGTGACATTTGAAGTTTCCAGGAAGAAGATGGGGCCCCATAACAACAACTCCACCTGGTTGATATGACGTCATGATACTGATAGCGCTACTACAAGACCTGTTTTGGGTACCAGCTGCACAAGACGGTTCCAACGTGCTGAAATGGTGCACATCTTGTACAACATTCTGGCCAGACCTCCACAAAATACTCAGAGACTATTTGCAATTTTAAAAGACATTGATCTTGAAATTTAACCATCATTTTACTTTCACAGGATCCCCCAGAAAGAACGTCACCCCCATGACAGCTGGAAGTAATTCTAGAGAACGACGTCCCCTCTCCCAATAAAGTTTGTCCTTGGGTTTAGGGACATCATTTAGGGGTTGGTTATAATTAGTATACGGTTGAGGGTTGGGGGAGGAATTTTATAAGCACAGGAATCTTAAAAAAAAAAAGAGGGATAATTGGATTATGGGATAAATAGATTTGTACTTGTGAGTTATTGCTTTTAGACAAACATATTGGTATCGATTCTTATATATTGATACAAAGTTAAATTATGTTGACTATTTTATGCATGCATGCTTCATGCTTCTACCTCTGTTTAAAACATTTTTATGTATTTGTATATATATATATATATTGTATTGATATATGTATATTTACCATATTGCATTGTACACTTCTACCTCTGATTAAGATACTTATATATTGTTTATGTATTGATATATATATTTACCATATTGCAATGTATACTTGCACATTGTTTATATTTGGAGGTCACATTGTCCTCATTTATTGCACAGTTGTTTATTATCTCAGTTTTTAAGTTAGATAGATATTGAGAATTATATAGATCAACAGTCATCTAAGTTTGTCATTTATAATTAGACTAATCAGGTTCTTTAGATATATAGAGATTATATTCAGTATAGATAGATAATCTTCAACCTCTTCAAAGAGCTGTAGAAAATGGCCTTTAATCTAATTCAGAGTTCTATGGTAGGGAGACACAATCACTCCTGGCAACACTGATCTATGCCCGAGAGAATGTTGAGCACCAAAGACACTCCACCTGGAGCCTTTCTTCTTGGCAGAACTGGCCTTTGGGTAAAGAAATGCTCATACCTCAACTACTGACAGAGTTACAGAATATCCGTAAATGGATAAAACAAGACTGTCATATCCTGCCAAGACAGGGTAAGATAGTTTTGAAGTTTCTTGCCTTTGAAAATGGTATGTCAGTTACATCAGGCCTTAGCCAAAGTTGGTTGCTTCAACGCTGCAAATGTGACTTTGGGTGTTTGTCCAGGTAGCCAGTTGTCTCTGCGATTTGTTACATGTTCTGGACGTTGTTTGATTGCACTTCCTAATTACTCAGATAACATTATTTCCCTTCTCAGATCTTCGATGGGATTGAAGATTATATAAATGTAGTTACTTTCCTTTCATGACTTGGCCAAGTTATTTGTTATACAAGACTTAAGCTAGTTAGAATAGGATATTTGTATTTATTGTATATAATTTTGTAGGTTTGTACTTATTGTATATAATTGCGTAGTAGGCTTAGAACTCTCTTACTTAAACAAAAGGGGGAGATGCTGTGGGAGTTCCTTCAGCTCCTTCAGCCAATCGCTGCTGAGTTACCAGCCCATTGGGGTGTGGTCTCTCTCCCTTTAAAAAAAGCAACGACTGTCCTCCACTCTGTCTTTGTCTTCCGGCTCCGTTTCCGGCCCCTGGACTCCTTTCCTGTTCGCGCGGAGGGGCTGTTGTCTGGGACGGTAATCTGTAAGTTTTTTCCCCTTTGAATAAATAACCATTCTATTAATCATAATTCCAAACTGGTGTGGGATTGTCTGTGACTTACACCTTCAGCTAACATCAAACTGAATGGAGAAAAACTCAAAGCCTTTCCACTAAAATCAGGAACGCGACAAGGCTGTCCACTCTCTCCATACCTCTTCAATATAGTGCTTGAAATTCTAGCAATAGCAATAAGACAACATAAGGACATCAAGGGGATTCGTATTGGAAAGGATGCAGTTAAACTTTCGTTATTTGCTGACGATATGATAGTATACATAAGACACCCCAAAAACACTACCAAAGAACTCCTACAGCTGATAAACACCTTTAGTAATGTGGCAGGATACAAGATCAACTCCAAAAAATCAGTGGCCCTCCTATACACAAAGGATAAAGAAGCAGAGAGGGAATCAGAGAAACATCACCTTTCATGATAGCCACAAATAGCATAAAATACCTTGGGGTTACTCTAACCAAGGAAGTGAAAGACCTATTTGACAAGAACTTTAAGTCTTTGAAGAAAGAAATTGAGGAGGATACCAGAAAATGGAAAGACCTCCCCTGCTCTTGGATTGGGAGAATCAACATAGTAAAAATGGCAATTCTACCAAAAGCAATCTATAGATTCAATGCAATCCCCATCAAAATCCCATCAAACTTCTTCACAGACCTTGAGAGAACAATAATCAAGTTTATATGGCAAAACAAAAAACCCAGGATAGCCAAAACAATCTTATACAATAAAAGAACTTCTGGAGGCATTACCATCCCTGACTTCAAACTCTATTACAGAGCTACAGTATTGAAAACAGCTTGGTAGTGGTCATTGTTTTCTATGGGACTTTGATATCTATGTATGTGCATCCCAAGTCAAGTCACTCCTTTGACACTGATAAGGTAGCATCTGTCTTTTATACTATGGTGATCCCCATTTTGAATCCTTTGATCTATAGTCTAAGAAACTAAGATGTAAAATATGCCCTACAAAAGTTCTGGAAAGTGTGTATGTAATAACTTTTCTGAATGCAATACATGAATGAATCTTGCAAACTCATTTATTGGTATTTTCTTTTCTATGTGCATCTCTAGTTTAATAGCAAGCAAAGAAAATCACCCAACATATATTATCTATTGTTTTGAATGTTTTCAACCATTGTTAATTGTTCTAAATAAATTACTATGGAAATGGGATTTTAATTGAAATTTGTCAAATTTTTAAGATGCTTCATAAGTTTGATAAAGAAATGACTAAGTATAAGTAATAGTTTAATTTTCATTAGTTACCAAATAAATAACTAAATAATAGAACTAAAATGGAAATGAGATGCTGCCTGTATACATTTTATTTTTATTTTATTTTATTATTCTATAGTTGGGGTGGCCCTGGCTGCCTGTAACTCTCTCCAAACACCAGAGTTGTCTTGAACCGACTGAAATCCATATGCCTCTTTCTCACCAAAACTGCAATTAAAGATGTTCAGCACCTGACTCCCATTACCATTTTTTAAAGTAATAAAGAATCATTGGTTTCCTCTAAGATCTGTGATCTCACTAACCAAAGTTAATTAGCTGTGATTACGGTCACTATTTCTGTCTGGTTGAGTTAGCCTTAAGCTCAGAGAGCTATTAATTACTGTCAAGATATAAGTGCCACTATTTCACTTTACAAAAACATCCTATGTCTGGGCTGAAGTAGCACATGCCTTTAATTCCAGCACTTAGGAAGCAGAGGCAGAAAGATCTCTCTGAGTTCGAGGCCAGCCTGGTCTACAAGAACTAGTTACAGGGCAGGCTCCAAAGCTACAGAGAAACCCTGTCTCAAAAACAAAACAAAACAGAAAAAAAAACATAAAAAGTACTATGTCTGTATGGAAATAGTATTAAGGGAGGGGGCAATAGAATAAATGTTATGGAAGGACTCAGAGTGGGAGGACTGGAATGGGAGAACCAGGTGGGAAGGGAAGGGGAATGTGGGGAGAGACTAATGAAATCTCCAAGTAACTGGGGAGACAGAGTCCCAACTGGCCAACACTTGTCACCAAACGAAGCTTCCAGTACCAGAACTGGGTTACATCCAATTGAGTTGCTGGCCAAAGGGGCCCCACAAAAAACTGAAAATGACCCATGTTGTTGCAGACAGGAGGTTGCACTTCACAAACTGACAGCAAATCCCATTGCTGAAGACAACGCCCACACAACTTATTGAACATAGAGAGGTCAAGCTGGTGCCTACATAGAACCTTCACCCCTCTAATCTAGAGCTTTTGTCATGGGAAGGTACTCTGCAGGCTATCAGTGAGAAACATATCTAACTCAGTCACAAGCCCTTTGATCTACAATGCTGTCCTGCTTGAAAGATATTCTAAGCCAAGGCAGTACAAACCTTGTGGGAATAACTAATCGATAAGAAATTTGACTTAAGACCCACTCCCAGAAATGAAGCCCATACCCAATGCTGTTTGGGTATCCAAGAACCTGAGACTAGAGAGCCCAGAGACCTAAAAGTTAAAATCAAACTAGTATTACAAAGCAAAGTAATGATAAAATGACACCTAATGATATTCTGCTCTGCTATAATCCTAGATCCGTATTTTATTCAACCATCATCAGAGAAGCTTCCTCCTGCAGCAGAGGGAATAAATATGGATATCCCCACATATACAGGAGAGAGAGAGAGAGAGAGAGAGAGAGAGAGAGAGAGAGAGCTTGGAATTCTTAGCTCTAAATGGGATGTGTCTTTATAAAATACCTCTTTCAGAGATGAGGGAACCTTGCAGAAGAGGAAAAAGAATAGCATAAGAGTCAGGGAAGATGGAGGTCATCAGAAGAACATGGCCGTCATTCCCGCCATCCTTATCTCCCTGGCTGCTCCACAGGGGCAGCTTCCCCCAGCTAATCCCTCTCTCCTGCTACGCCATCCCAGCTTTCGGCCCGGAACCCCTCCCATCCTCTCTCCCTTTTTCGGGGCTTAAATTCCTCCATCTCAGCCGGGGTGGGCACCGCGGGTCGGGACAGGTGGTGAGTGCAAAGGGAAGGAAGTCCCTTGGTTCTAAGAGCCTGCCTGCAGTGAGCTAAGACTGCAGGCAAAGTGATTCCTGGTTAGCAAGGGACACTAATCCAGTAGAAGAAGACCCAGCGGAGGGAAGAGCCATTGGAGGGCATCTGAAAGAAGAGATGGGCAGGCGCCAAGGCAAAAATTCCTCCAACAATCTGAAAAACAACATGAAAACACCAGATCCCAGCGATCTTACGACAGAAGGACTTGAACGCCCTATTCCGGAAGAAGTGGAAAACAGTGTCATTATGAAAGCAATAGAGTCTCTTAAACAGGGTATGAATAACTCACTCAAAGAATTAGAAGAGAAATATAACAAAAAGATGGAAGAAATGAGTAAAGAAATGGAAGACAAATATAACAAAAAGGTTGAAGAAATGAGTAAATTCGTAAATGATACCCTGGGAAACCAAGAAAAAGCAATCAAACAGGTAATGGAATCAGTTCAAGAATTGAAAACTGAAATGGAGGCAGTGAGGAAAACACAATCCGAGGGCCGGCTGGATATGGAAAACCTAGGTAAACAAACGGAGACTACAGAATCAAGCTTAACCAATAGAATACAAGAGATAGAAGAACGAATCTCAGATTATGAAGACACCATAGAGAAAATAAATGCCCTGACCAAAGAAAACAGCAAATCCAACAAATTCTCATCACAAAACATTCAGGAAATTTGGGACATAATAAAAAAAAAACCAAATCTAAGAATAATAGGAGTAGAAGAAGGAGAAGAATTGCAGATCAAAGGTCCAGAAGATATATTCAACAAAATTATAGAAGAAAACTTTCCCATCCTAAAGAGAGATATTCCTATGAAGGTGCAAGAAGCATACAGAACACCGAATAGATTGGATCAGAAAAAAACATCCCCTCGCCATATAATAATCAAAACACAAAGCAGTCAGATTAAAGAAAGGATATTAAGAGCTGCAAAGGAAAAAGGTCAAGTAACCTATAAAGGTAAACCTATCAGACTTTCACCAGACTTCTCTATAGAAACCATGAAAGCCAGAAGGTCCTGGATAGAGGTACTGCAGAAATTAAGGGACCATGGATGCAAGCCCAGACTACTTTACCCAGCTAAGCTTTCGTTCACTATCAACGGAGAAAACAAAATATTTCAGGATAAAAACAAATTTAAACAATATGTAACTACTAATCCAGCCTTACAGAGAATACTAGAAGGAAAATTACATCCCAAGGAATCCATCATTGCCAACACTGACTACAATAATTCAGACATCTAGCAACCCTTCACTAGCACATTCAAAGAAGGAAAACACATACACTCTATTACCTCCCAAAAAAATGACTGGAGTCAACAACCAATGGTCATTAATATCACTTAATATCAATGGACTCAATTCACCTATAAAGAGGCACAGACTTAGAGATTGGTTACGAAAACAGGATCCAACATTCTGCTGTTTACAAGAAACACACCTCAACCACAAAGACAGACACCTACTCAGAGTAAAGGGTTGGGAAAAGGTCTTCCAAGCAAATGGACCTAAGAAACAAGTGGGTGTGGCCATTCTAATATCTAACAAAATCGACTTCAAACTAAAATCAATCAGAAGAGATGGAGATGAACATTTCATACTCATAACAGGAACAACTCATCAGGAAGAAGTCTCAATCCTGAATATCTATGCCCCTAATGTAAAGGCACCCACATATGCAAAAGAAACTCTTCTAGAACTCAAGGCAGTCATCAAACCACACACGCTAATAGTAGGAGACTTCAACACTCCTCTCTCACCAATGGACAGGTCAATCAGACAGAAACCAAACAGAGAATTAAGAGATTTATTGGAGGTATTGAATCAAATGGACTTAACAGACATCTATAGAACACTCCACCCAAATAGGAAAGAATATACCTTCTTCTCTGAAGTTCATGGAACCTTCTCGAAGATTGACCACATACGCGGTAACAAAGCAAACTTCCACAGATACAAAAAAATATTAGTAACCACCTGTGTATTGTCAGATCACCATGGATTAAAATTAGAATTCAACAACAATGCTAACCCCAGGAAGTCAACAAACTCATGGAAGTTGAACAGTCAACTACTAAATCACCCCTGGGTCAAGGACGAAATTAAGAAAGAAATTAAAGACTTCCTTGAATTTAATGAAAACAAAGACACAACATACTCAAACCTATGGGACACTATGAAAGCAGTGCTAAGAGGAAAGTTCATAGCAATAGGTGCCCAAATAAAGAAAACGGAGAAAGCACACATTGGAGACCTAACTGCACACTTGAAAGCTCTAGAAAAAAAAGAAGCTGATTCACCCAGGAGGAGTAGAAGACTGGAAATAATCAAACTGAGGGCTGAAATCAACAAAATAGAAACAGAGAAAACAATCCAAAGAATCAATGAATCAAAAAGCTGGTTCTTGGAGAAAATCAACAAGATTGACAAACCCCTATCCAAACTAATCAAACGGCAGAGAGAGAACATGCAAATTAATAGGATCAGAAATGAAAAGGGGGACATAACCACAGACACAGAGGAAATTCAGAGAATCATTAGATCTTACTACGAAAGTTTATATGCCACAAAGTTGGAAAATGTAAAAGAAATGGACATTTTTTTAGATAAGTACCATATACCAAAGTTTAACCAAGAACAGGTAAACAATCTAAATAGACCTGTTAGTCGCGAAGAATTAGAAGCTGTTATCAAAAATCTCCCTACCAAAAAAAGCCCAGGACCAGATGGTTTCAATGCAGAATTCTACCAGAACTTCCAGGAAGAGCTAATATCTATACTCCTTAACGTATTCCACAATATAGAAACAGAAGAGTCATTGCCTAACTCCTTTTATGAAGCTACAGTTACCCTAATACCAAAACCACACAAAGACACAACCAAGAAAGAGAATTACAGGCCAATCTCACTCATGAACATCGACGCGAAAATTCTCAATAAAATACTGGCAAACCGTATCCAAGAGCACATTAGAAAAATTATCCATTATGATCAAGTCGGCTTCATTCCAGAGATGCAGGGCTGGTTCAACATACGCAAATCTATCAATGTAATCCATCATATAAATAAACTGAAAGAAAAAAACCATATGATCATCTCACTAGATGCTGAAAAAGCATTTGACAAAATTCAACACCCATTTATGATAAAGGTGTTGGAGAGATTGGGGATACAAGGATCATACCTAAATATAATAAAAGCAATATACAGCAAGCCGACAGCTAACATCAAACTGAATGGAGAGAAACTCAAAGCCTTTCCACTAAAATCAGGAACGCGACAAGGCTGTCCACTCTCTCCATACCTCTTCAATATAGTGCTTGAAGTTCTAGCAATAGCAATAAGACAACATAAGGAGATCAAGGGGATTCGTATTGGAAAGGATGAAGTTAAACTTTTGTTATTTGCTGACGATATGATAGTTTACATAAGTGACCCCAAAAACACTACCAAAGAACTCCTACAGCTGATAAACACCTTTAGTAACGTGGCAGGATACAAGATCAACTCCAAAAAATCAGTGGCCCTCCTCTACACAAAGGATAAAGAAGCAGAGAGGGAAATCAGAGAAACATCACCTTTCATGATAGCCACAAATAGCATAAAATATCTTGGGGTTACTCTAACCAAGGAAGTGAAAGACCTATTTGACAAAAACTATAAGTCTTTGAAGAAAGAATTTGAGGAGGATACCAGAAAATGGAAAGACCTCCCCTGCTCTTGGATTGGGAGAATCAACATAGTAAAAATGGCAATTCTACCAAAAGCAATCTATAGATTCAATGCAATCCCCATCAAAATCCCATCAAACTTCTTCACAGACCTTGAGAGAACAATAATCAAGTTTATATGGCAAAACAAAAAACCCAGGATAGCTAAAACAATCTTATACAATAAAAGAACTTCTGGAGGCATTACCATCCCTGACTTCAAACTCTATTATAGAGCTACAGTATTGAAAACAGCTTGGTATTGGCATAAGAACAGAGAAGTCGACCTATGGAATCGAATAGAAGACCCAGATATTACCCCACAAACTTATGAACACCTAATTTTCGACAAGGGAGCTAAAGGTATACAATGGAAGAAGGAAAGCATCTTTAACAAATGGTGCTGGCATAACTGGATGTCAACCTGTAAAAAAATGAAAGTAGATCCATATCTATCACCATGCACAAAAATCAAGTCCAAATGGATTAAAGACATCAACATTAATCCGTCCACTTTGAACCTGATAGAAGAGAAAGTGGGAAGTAGTCTACAAGATATAGGCACAGGAGGCCTCTTCCTAAGTAGGACCTCAGCAGCACAGACAATAAGAGAAACAATGAATAAATGGGATCTACTGAAACTGAGAAGCTTCTGTAAAGCAAAGGACACTCTCAGTAGGACAAAAAGGCTGCCTTCTGACTGGGAGAAGATCTTCACCAACCCCTCATCAGACAAAGGTCTGATCTCCAAAATATACAAAGAACTCAAGAAACTAGGCACTAAAACTCTAATTAACCCAATTAAAAAATGGGGTACTGAACTTAACAGAGAATTCACAACAGATGAACTTCGAATGGCCAGAAGACACTTAAGGTCATGCTCAACCTCCTTAGCGATCAGGGAAATGCAAATCAAAACCACTTTGAGATACCATCTTACACCTGTCAGAATAGCTAAAGTCAAAAACACAGTAGCACAGACAATAAGAGCAACTTGGAATATACCCTAGAGATTCCTTAACATACTACAAAAGCATTTGTTCTACTATGTTCATAGCAGCACTATTTGTAATAGCCAGAACCTGGAAACAGCCTAGGTGCCCCTCAATAGAAGAATGGTTAAAAACGGTGTGGAACATATACACATTAGAGTTTTACTCAGCGGTAAAAAACAATGACATCTTGAATTTTGCATGCAAATGGATGGAAATAGAAAACGCTTTACTGAGTGAGGTAAGCCAGACCCAAAAAGAGGAACACGGTATGTATTCACTCATTAGTGGATTCTAACCATAATTAAAGGTCTTTGAGCCTATTATTCGTGATCCTAGAGAAGCTAAATAAGAAGATGAACCTGATGAAGATTATTTACCTATCCACCAGGAGGTAGGAAATAGACAAGAGTCCCAGGTAACCTCGGGTGCATGGGGGGGTGGGAGGGTTGATGGAAGGGGAGAGGGTTAGAGAGAAGGGAGTAGGGGAGGAATGGGGAAAGCTCGGTGGCCTGGGATGGGGGGGGAGGGAGGAAGGATGAATATGGGATCAGGGAAGAATATATTTCAACTAAGGGAGTCATTTTAGGGTTTACAGGAGACTTGATTATATATGGGATCCCAGGTCCAAGGAGAGATCCCCCAGATTGTTCTCTGGACAGAGGAGTGGGTGCCTGAATCGGCCGTGGCCCATAACCATACTGATGTATATTTTGCTTATCACCATAGATCCTTCATCTGGCGAAGGATGGCGATACAGTCGGAGACCCACATTGGAGCACCGGACTGAGACCCCCGAGATCCAAATGAGGAACAGAAGGAGGAAGAACATGAAAAACAAAATCAGTACTGCGAGGGATGCTATCATCTACTGATACAATGGAACGGATCTAATGAGAGTTTACCAAGGCCAGTTGGACTGGGACTGAACGAGGAAGTGATCTAACCAGATTCTCGGAATTTGGCCGGATTCTCTGAACGTGGCTGGCCTGAAGTCTTTCTGAAAAGCCATTGACTATGATACTGGGACCTGTTTCCTCTGCATATACTGGATTTTGGGGATCCAGTCTGTTTGGATACTCACCTTCCTGGACCTGGAGGGAGGGGGGAGGAACTTGAACTTCCCACAGGGCAGGAAACCCTGACTGCCCTAAGGGATGAAGAGGGAGGAGGAGAGGGAGTGGGGGGAGTGGGAGGGTGTTGGGAAGAGGGGCGGAAATGGAAACTTTTATAATTTAATAAAATTTACTTTAAAAAAAAAAAACATGGCCGTCTAAATTAACTAAGCACAGCTCATATCAACTCACAGAGACTGAAGCAGTAGGCACGGGGCCTGAGGAGATCTACAGACCCTTTGTGTAGATGTTATGGCTTTTAGTGTAGTGTTTTTAATGGGACTCCTGAGTATGTCAACAAGGGAGTTTGCGATTCTTGTGCGTTCTCTTGAGTTCTTTTCTTCTGTTGGTTTGCCTTGTCCAACTTCATTGTAATGTTTTTAACTTATGTTTTATATTGCTATATTTTGTTGTTACATCTTAGAAGCATGTTATTTTTATGAGAGACAGAAAGGAAGTGGAACTTTATAAGGTGAGGAGAAACTGGGATAAGTCATGGAAGGGGAAACTGTGATGAGTATATATTGTATAAGAAGAGAATCTTATTTTTCAACAAAATAGAAAAAGTAAAATATTGCAGTAATTTGTTCAATAGTGTCCTAAAGCAAAATTTAAAAAGGAGTAATTTTAACATTAAGCATACTATTGAAAAAAATAAGTATATATTTTATTTTCACTACTAATATAAAATAGTATTGCTACATATATAAAGTTGATCAGTACCTGAATCTAGGAAAATATTTGGAAATTAAAGGATGAAATAAGTTTGCAATCAATGGATCTGAAATAGGACATGGAGGGAATTTTCTTTGACGTTTAAAATATTTTGTATATTGATTAAGGTTTTTCACAGTAAGTTCAAATAGGATAGAGTTTTTTTAACACATCAATTTGTATGCTTTATGTTCCATTATATGTAAATGCACCTCAATTCTTAAGCACATGGAAGTCATATCAGAATTAATATTGATATCATGACACTATTATTCTTAAGGACCCATGTCTTTATTCAGGGTGCCCAATAGTTTGGTACTCATTGAAACAGTTATTGCAGCAATGGTTTACAAAGATTTCTCATATGCAAGGATAGACATGTGTCTCAAACTCTAGACAAAAGACGCACTTTAAATATTTTAGTTGTTATAATGTGGATTTCAGAAGGGCATAGCTGGATGCTCAGGAACTGTAATATCTCACAAATATTGGTTGAAGGATAAGGCTAATGTCTCTTATATGTTTTCCTGAGTAATAGTCTAAATGAAAGTCATCTTATGTGGCAACAATAATGCATGCATAATTATATTATGCTTTTGAAAGTGTTACACTTCTACAGAGTTAAAGCACATTTCAAATGATTTCCCATGATAACTTTAGTATTTAGCTGTCCTTAAATAAATGGATACAGTATATTTAAGTTATTCTAGGCCCTGTGGAATTCACACAGAATGTTCACATTGTTTATCTCCTCCACAGTCCCCTCTATCTTCCCCTTGGAGAGTACATAGTGTGTTGTAGACAATTAGAAAGACACAACAATATCTTAGGTCTCTAAGATGATCCAGATGTGATCATTTGAACAAATTTATGATATTTCTCCAGGGAACAACAGAGAGAACAAACAAAAGCATAAATTTTGCAACTGAAAGAGAAAGTACAATGGATTTAGAATATGAGAAATTTCCCTTTGTCAAAGGTAAGCAATTTATTGTTTGGTATAGACTGTAGCACACAAGTATGTTCATAACATGCCTGGTCTCTGGCTATTGACATTCATTGAGTTCTTGAACTACATGATAAAACACTGCATTAACTTGTGTTTCCTGTAGTTGCTTTGTAGCCTTATGACATTAAATTTTATCATTTGAGCAGGTATTCCAGATCTACTATATTTATGAGGAGCAGTGCGAGATATACCAGTAATTCTTCACTGGTCTCACACAGAAGATTATTTTCAGAAGCGAAATAGAATGGCACATTATATTAGGTTTACACATAAAGAAAGATTAAATTTTCATGTGAATCCTATATAATGATAAACAGAAAAATGCTATTTTTAGATTTAATAAAGTGACTTTATTTAAGAATAGCTATAGATCCACACCCTAAATAGTAACACAAGAAACTTATACAGGATAAAAGTTTCCTACTGAAAAGAGTACATTTCAAAATGAATCTTTTAACATGTACAAAATGTTAAGCAAATATGTCTTTTTTTCTACATGGCATCATAAAATAATTATGCAAAAATGTACAAAGAAAAATTTTGAATACTTAATTCAAAATACTAATACTTAACAGTAATGTAACCAAGCATTGTATCTGAAAGCTTAAAATAAGTGACCATTCTATTGAAATAAGCAAATATCAAATCATAAGTGCAAGTTGAGAGGGTATAGCTCAGTGGTAGAAAATTTGACTGCATAAGTGCAAGTTGAGACACAAGCAACCAACATATAAATCATAGTGAAGCACACACACACCATATTTATTAACAAGGTATTTTACTTATACAATATCAAGCACAATTCCATATATTGTGCTAACAGACTAGAAGTTATTATTGAATTATAAGTGTTCTTGCAATCCAACATTATGAAATTCCAGAAAACAGTGCAGTTTCATTCACCAATTTACCCTGAATATCATGAGAAGTTGTCACTGAATATTAAAATAATTACACATTTATTTGGGAATATTTATAAAGATATAAAATTATGTATTTCTGGTCTAATAGGTCTCCCCAAACTTGGAAAAATTTAAGTAACTATAATAGTCAAAATTTAGCTTTATCCTTTTAATTTCCCTATCTTCAAAGATAAACAAAATTCCATACACAAATCAGACAAAATGAAGATTCATTTAAAGACCCAAGCACTTTGTATAATGTATCATTTGCATATTAATATCCATGTTTTACATAGGTATATGACTGAAATATAAATATGTGGAAATTTTTATACGGCAGCATATGTCTTCTGAAAAAACTCATTTGCAAAGTAGAATGGTATGTACATTTATTTAAAAGGTCATGTGCAAATTTTGTTTGTAACAAGTATTTAAAAAATAGCCACTCATCCTACCATTACAATTCAATAAAATTAAAAACAATGCTTACTTCTTCCCAAGGATATAATTGGATGAAATGGGGCAAAAGAATACAACCTCTCTACCTGAGTTCATCCCGATGGGAATCACAAAGTGCTCTGAGCTTCAACTCCCCTTTGGAGTCTTCTTCATCATTTATGCTGTAACCATGGTGGGAAACCTGGGCATGATCACTCTGACCAAGCTGGACTCTCACCTACACACACCTATGTACTTTTTCATCAAACACCTGGCTTTCATTCATCTTGGGAATTCCACAGTCATCTGTCCCCAGATGCTGGTGGATTTTCTTGTGGATCACAAAGCTATTTATTTCAATGCATGTGCCATACAGTTGTCATTCTTCCTTATGTTTATCATCAGTGAATTCTCTATTTTCTCCGTCATGGCATATGACCGTTATGTGGCCATCTGCATCCCTCTGCTGTACAATGTGATCATGTCTCGGAGACTTTGCCATGTGCTTGTGGGCATGCCATACCTCTACAGCTTCTTCCAGACTCTGCTGTTCACTAGTACGATTTTCACACTCTGCTTCTGTGGCTCTAACGTCATCAACCATTTCTATTGTGATGATGTTTTCTTGCTACCTATGCTGTTGTCAAATTCTCAAGAAATACAATTGTTGATCATTTTATTTTCAGCATTGAACTTGATCTCCTCTCTTCTGGTAGTCCTTGGATCTTACATTCTGATTCTGATAGCCATATGTCGAATGCATTCTGCAGAAGGCAGGAAAAAGGCTTTTTCTACCTGTGGTTCCCATCTGACAGTGGTTGTGGTATTCTACGGGACTCTGCTCTTTATGTACTTGCAACCTCAATCTATTCACTCCTTAGAAAATGATAAAATAGCCTCTGTGTTTTATACTTTAGTGATCCCCATGATTAACCCCTTGATCTACAGTTTAAGGAACAAGGAGGTAAAAAAGTGCCTTCTACAGGGTAGTATAGAATCAATTTAAGATTAATGGCTAATATTCAGTACTATGTATCATAATAAATTATAAAAACACAAGTACTATTTTTACAATTTTTGTTTAATCATTACACTAAGATAACTTAGATATTTCTCACATTCTTAATATGTTATATCCATCACACATTTTCATTTATTTCTTGTTCTATCCATTATTTTTAACATTTTTGAGATTTCCCATTCTCTTTTAAAAACCCATGCATGTAATTCTCCTGATTCTCCTTCAAATTCATTGCCTCTTTTAAACGAATTGCTATTGCATACATATATTTATGCATATATATACACACAAATATTCATAACTATGGCCCATTCAGTTCATGCCATGTTGCTTCTATCGTTGTACAGGAAAACTTCTTTTGTGAAATTTTAGCATTCTGTTATCTATAGAATTTAAGCTATATCTTAGCTCTTTAGAATGTTCACTATACAATAAACTCTGCACCATGCCTTGCATTTTCTTCACTGTCTGCCTCCAATTCTAGTAACCTTTTCGTTATTATTTTGAATTGAATTTCCGTGTGCATCATGTAGTATTTCTCTTCTGTATCTTATTTTCATTTGCAGATTTTCTAAACGATAATTATTACAAATTGAAGTTTCTACTTTCTATTTGAAAGTTGAATAATAATTCATTATGCAAGTGTATAGATGTGCATTGCTTAAGTTAATATAGAAGGAGCTATCTTTATTAGATTATTATTTTTGAGACTGACATCACTTTCATGGCTGTGTACTCACAGGAGGAGTGCTAGCTTATGGTGTGTTTTTAAATATAATATTTAAATTATATTTATTCAATAATAAATTGAATTATTCTCTCTCCTGTATATCCACAGTAGTTGCACCAAGTGGCACATCTTCTATGAGTCTAAATGAGTCTCCTCATTTCAATAAGAATATCTTTTTATCCCACTAAGAGGGCTACTCCTATGCTTACTAAGCCTTGTGATCTCATTTAAAATATTGTTAAAATTTTTGTGTTAGTGTTTTAATGATATTTTCTTTTTAAACCTTTATTGTTTGAAAATTTGTTTTATTTTAGAGATTTTAATTTTATCACATCATTTCTTTATTCTCTTTTTCCCTCACACTCTCACATATAAATCTTTACAGTTTCCTTAAAATCCATTGCCATTTTTCTTCATTGATTGCTATTGCATGCACATATATGTGTATACCTGTATATCCCTAAATATAAGTTGTTTAATCTGTATAATGCTACCTGTATGTAAATTTTAATATAAGCATATAATATTTTGAGTTCAAATGTACCCCAACTCAATCCCTTCTAACTTTTTTCATACCCTGCCACTTTTCTTTCAGAAAGTATGTTTTTCTAAACCCGCTGAATCCTCTGAGTGCTGCAAATATGTGCTTGTCAGTAGGACAATTAGCTTTCTATGAACACCAAAAATAGCAGGCAGGTATACTTTCTTGCAGAATATTTGTTGGTATTAGGGTAATTCTGGTTCCATAAAATATGTTTATAAGTATTCTTATTGCTGTTTTACTTGAAATACATTTAGCATTATTGTCATAAATATATTTTAATTAGCACACAAAGAACAAGTTTCATTGAGGCATATTTATACACAATTTGCTTTGATTTATCTTTTTGGTCAAATAAAGAAACTGCCTTGGTCTTTTGATAGGACAGCACCTTATATAGGCAGAGTAGACCGAACAGAGTGCTGGGAGAAAGAAAGCAGAGTCAGGCAGACGCCATGGCTCTTCTCTCCCAGAAATCAAATAACCTGGGCTCGTATGAGTTCACAGAGATTGCAACATCGTGGACCCTGTTTATGACTGTCATAGGCCCTCTGGATATATCTAACAGTTACATAGCTTGGTATTCTTATGGGACTCCTAACAATGGGATCAGAGATGGTCTCTGAGTCTTTTGCTGACTTTTGGGACTGTATTCTTCAAATTGGGTTTCCTTGTCCAGCTTCAATTCAAGGGGAGGTCTTAAAATAACTTGATACATTATGTTTTCTGATGTCCACATGAGGCCTGCTTCTTTCTGAATAGAAAAAGAGGAGGAATTGATGGGAGTGTAAATGTGAGGGAGAAGCAACAGACTTCAAGAAGAGGGAGGGGAAACTGTGGTCAGGATGTAAACTAAAAAGTTAGAAATTTTTAAAAAAGAATAAATTTTAATTTTTTACAATTTTAAAATTTACTCTGTGTCTTACCATATGATCTAACTTGAATAATATAATATCCCTATTACTTCTGTACTTCAGAATAGTGTGTATTCTAAATTTTTCGAATATAAGGTTCTAATATATATATATATATATATATATATATATAAGCTTTTTAAATAGCTGAGAAACAACTTACTAAATTCAAAGCAGAAAAGTAATCATAAATACTATAAGAAAGATATAAAAATAAAATGTACAGAATTCTTAAAGTTTCAAGGAATATATATATATATATATATATATATATATATATATATATATACAAAGAAACCAATAATGTTATTGGCATTCTACTGGAAAAAAAAACACTAATAAGTAAGAAGAACATGAAATAATGAAGGAATACCTTACCTAGAAATTGTTACTCATAAATCAAGGAAATCCATTAAAATAACACAAAATTAGTAAGTTCTTGGACAAAAATAATATCACCATGTAATTGAGATGGTTTATTGTCTTAAGGTCCTTGCCAACTGCATTTCAATGGTGTGATCCCTGGTAGGTCAACAAACTAAAATGTAAGTCTACACACTCTAGACTATATAGGCAGCAGGGGCACCAGGGTTTAGAAACTGAGAACACAAAGTTGGTGAGGAAGGAAGTGGATGGATCTAATTGGAGCAGACAGAGGGTCTGAACTTTATGAAAACATATTGTATGAAGCTCTCAAACAATTACTGTGAATACAAACCAGGTCAATAATGCCTTTCACAAAAACTCAAGTAATGGGAAATACCTGAAGAAACTTTAATAAAGCAAGTGAAACGCTTGTGTGATAAAAGCTTCACATCTTTAAAAAATCAAAGAAGACAACAAAAGATAGAGAACAGTAAGCATGCTGTTCAATGTGGACAAACAGGACACAAAGAAAAGCAATTGCTGAACTTTGCCAAGACAGGATAGGACAGTCCTTCAAATTTCCCTGCTTCTGAAAAGGGTCTGTTAGATAATCTAGTCATAAAAGCAAAAGTTGGATGCCCCAACATTGCAGAGAAATTCTGGGTGACTATCTAGGAAGCCAGCTGTTTCTGTAATTTCCTGCATTTTTGAAAGTTATTTGCTCTCCCACTCTATCCCCAGAGCAATGAAAGAGAGATTTTGATAGAGAGAGCTACTGTAGGCTTGTGGAAAACATGGTTCTAAAAATGACTCCAGGTAAGACTCCCAGCAAGAGTGGAGAGGGAGAGGGAGCCTGAGCTGGCTTTATCTTGTAATCAGATTGGTGAATACCCCAACTATGATCATAGAGCCTTTATCCAGCATCTGATGGAACCAAAGCAAAAATTCACAACCAAGCACCAGGCCAAGCTCTGAATTTAATGTTATTAGTGGTTTAAAAAGTAGAAAGTAATAGATAATGTAATGTATTTTAATGTACAAAATACAGTGTATATTATTTAAAAATCTGTAGTCATATAAGCAAAAGTTGGATGCCCCAACATTGCAGAGGCTTGTGGAAAACATAATTCTAGGGATGACTCCAGGTAAGACAAAATACAGTGTATATTATTTAAAAATCTGTAGTATGATATGTGCTTTTAAATAATTAGATTTTATGTGATTATATAAGCAAGTAATTATAACACACTGGCATTAATAATATACCAGCAAAATATTTGAAAAGTTCTGAATGTATGTTTATATTCATAAATGAAAGCAATTCTTAAAGATAAATAAGGATTAAAAGGATGCCTAATTACACTTATTTTAAAGAGTTGTCATCCCACATATATCTCTCATTAGAAAGCTGAAAATAAGGCATTATTATTTGCATCTATGCTATTATATTTGGTTGCTAATTATTTTTGGTCTAAAGAGAACTGATATTAGGTTAACAAATGCCTGTCTAATATGTTGAATAATATCACATTTTGATTACCTTATTAAATAGAAATTTTACCAATATTTAAAAATTAATATACATTATAAAAACAAAATCAACATAAATATAGAATTACTTTTATATTAGAAAAGTTGTTATTTATCACCAAATGACATCAAGCACTCTGATATTTATTTAATTGTCAAACTTTAAAACATTTAAACAATTTATTTACTGATTAATTCAAATAATGATGGTATTTCAAACACAATGCATTTAAGTTTCTTTTTGAAAGAAATTACACATTAAAATTTTTGACTCTCAATCTCATTTCTTCATGTCAAAAATAAGTACTGAGAGTATAATTTAAACAGAAAAAATAGAATTTACTGAATTAATGTTAATGTGAAGGTTAAATGATAAATGTGGCAGAAATTTTTCTACTGTGTAATTGGCATGAGGAGAATTTCATTTCTATGGCTCTTTTTGCAGCTTCTTTCACTTCTTTGTTCCTGAGACTGTAAATCATGAGGTTTAACATGGGAATTACTAGTGTATAGAACACAGACACAACCTTCTCCTGTTCTACAGAATATTGGGAGCCTGGTTGAGTGTAATTAAAGCTTAATGTGTCATAAAATATAGTCACAGCAGTCAGATGAGAGGCACAGATGGAGAAGGCTTTCTTTCATCCAGAAGCTGAGCGGATTCTCAAAATGGCCACAGCGATGAAAAAGTAGGATATGACAACAATCAAGAGTGTGCCAATGACAATAACTCCAGAGAAGATCAAGAGCAAAAACTCATTCATGGAGGTATCAGAACATGAGGGTATCAGCAGCAATGGGGTGTCACAGAAGAAGTGACCCACTACATTAGGCCCACAGAAAGACAACCTACCCAAACTTATGGTGTGTGTCAAAGAGTTAATAGTTCCACCAATGACAGATCCAATGACCAGCAGAGTGCACTTTCCCTTAGACATGGACACGGTATATAACAATGTGTTGGCAATGGCCATGTAGCGGTCAAAAGCCATCACTGAGAGCAAGAAGCCTTCCGTGCTAACAAGAACTCCAAAACACAAATGTTGTACTATGCAGCCAGAGAAGGAGATGGTTTCTCTCACTACCAAGAAACTAACCAACATTTTTGGTGCAATGACTGATGAATAACAGGCATCTACAAATTAAAGACAACTGAGAAAAAAGTACATAGTTGTGTGGAGTTTGGCAGTGATTCAGATTAAGATAATCATGCCCAGATTCCCTACCAAGGTAACAGCATAAATCACCAGAAATAAGGCAAAGAGCACCACTTTCAGATCAGTGCAATCAGTCAATCCCAAAAGAATGAACTCAGTAACAACTGAACAATTCTCAAAAGTCATTCTTCTTTTAAATCCTGAGGAGGGAAAAACAAGGGTATAATATATATATATATATATATATATATATATATATATATATATATATATGCAGAGTAACATTGCATTTATTATATTCAAGCAGAGATATCCACAGACTGTCCAATAATAAATAAAGGTGGATTTGATTGACCAACATTTCTCTATTTGAAAATATCAGAATGAAGAAGATGTGAAGAGGAATCTTGAAAAACAGGTATGTAGATATGACTAAGGGGGGAAAGGTAGATCAAGAAAGAAAAAGAAGAATGGTTGAGGGTCAAATAATATTACCAAGGTTTTCTGATAAAGTCCCAAGAATGCATATTATTCTATATTTATCTAAAATTTAAAAAACTACATAAAATACTGTCACTTTGACTGACAATGGTTCCCACATGAGCCAGTACCGGGCAAAAGAAAGCTCCCTTTAGTTATAGTATTCCAAAAGATTCTTTAAAATATAAAGGCTGTTATTTTTCCCTTTACTACCTCTATAAATCTGAAGGTAAACTACTGTTGATGAAGATAACAAACACGTGGGACACAGAACTAGCTGCATCTGTTTTGAAAGTTTTCTTCTTCTGGCCTAGCTTCTATAATACCAAAATGTTCTATACATGCTGCCAAGGGAGGGAAGAAACATAGTTGTTACATCTATGATACACAATAATAACCAGCATGGCAAAGATACTCATAAATGTACAATAGCGATGTAAACAAATTGGTAATAACTATCAGGAATGAAATTATACTCAATACCGGAAACCTTGTCAGCTTCATGGAGCTTGTGAAATCATGAATTTATATAATATTATACTACTTCCATTTGTCTACACCAGAATAATTCCTTAATACATTCTAAATCTTAACATTATATCTACAGATAAATATCATCCATCAAAAAGGACTCTCTGTACAGCAAGTGAAGGCCAGCAGAGTGTAAGAAATCCTATCCAAATGAATACTCTATATTAAAGCTCCCACATCTATGGTTCAGAGAATGTCACAGAAGAAAGCATGGAAAGATTATAAGAGTCAACTCTTATAATTGAGTTGCAATACTTTTTGTTTCATGAAATCTCCACCACAAGCAATCTATTTCAATTATTCAATACTTGATTAAACTAATTTTATTAGCTTTTTATCCCTTGATTAGAATAGAATTCACTTTTATCTATATTTGTCTCAATCATGCATATTATATTTATAGTTGAAAGAAAGTATATTTCTCAGAATGAAGAAGAAAAAAGTGATAAAATATTGATCTCTATATCAACTTTAATAACTTAATTTTCTTAACATATTTCAATTGTAGAAATAGTGAATATGTTTATATTATTTTATCATGGAATCTCAATATGCTGCTATTACTCATTGTATTACTTTGTTGGATTAGTGTATCTTCTCTCAGCTTTGAAAAAATTAAATTTGCATTAAAAGATTTTATAAAAGGGACAAGAATATACTGCATAAACCTGTGCATAAATGTTGAATTATGTATCAACAATAATAGATAGGGCAATATATACCTGGACAAAAATTATGTGATTAGATTTTAATTTGCCTTCTTTTGTGTTTTGAAGGAATAATAGGGGTAACATAATTATAAATAATTTAAAATATATTTATTTAACAAATTACATTAACTTAATTTTAATTTAACTTAATTTCATCTTTGAAATGAAAATTAAGTGAAGTGAATTTCATCAGTTTATGTGTTCATTTGATAAATTATTAAACTTCACAATGTATTGATTTCTCTATGTTCTCCTTTGAAACTATTATATAATAACAAAAATAAAAGAATCACCAAATATCATCATAACACTAAACACTGATCTTAAGAGAATAGCATATTTATTATTGACCTACACTCAATAATTGCAAGCATATGATTAAATTCAATAAAATAAATTACAATTTTACCTGAAGTTAAATTTCCATGATTTGCGCTAGTTCCAGACAAATTGAGGAAAAGACCAATGTGATTAGGGAAAAGTATCCAACAGCATAGGCTGTCAGTTTCCCAACACCTTAGAAAGTTGAATAGGCAGAGTTCCTTTCTAACTCTCTGATCAATCATTTAGAGCAGTAATGCAAGAATATTTTCTCAACGAAAGTCTACCATAGTAGTTATAATTTATGGACACATTTGAATACATTGAGTTTAAAATTTAATTTGAAAATTTAATTATGTAGCTTATTATTGGGTATCATGTACCTTATAAAATATAAAACAAGAGAATGAAAGCATTAGATATTTTAATAGCTTCTAATCAACGTATAGCAGTATCAAAGTAACATACATACACTTCTATACAGAATATTAAATATGAAATACCACAAGTAATAGAAGATCCACAATACAAATGCCACTTACCAAAAAACTAATTTATAAGTTAAACCTTAAAGACACTGGATCTTTCTCCATTGTTTCTTCACCTTACTAAAATTGTTTTTTAGTTAATTATATGGCAATTAAATTATTAAATATACCTGATTATATAATTAAAGGTGGCCTAATGTAAAATAGTTAAAGGAAAAATGTAATAGTTCGTGTATAATAAACAAAAGAAATGAATAAAATTTAGCATATTTTTCTCTAAGAGAGCAAAGTAGGTGAGAGAATCATGATTATGCATACACACACACACACACATATATATGTATATATTTCTATCAATGTCTTGAGAGCACTTAAAGATTACACAGCCTGTGAAGATGCATATGAGACCTTAAGAAAGAGTATTCTCAAGGAATATCAGCATTTTCCATGATTCAACTATTTACGCAAGTGTACAATTAACTATAAGTAAAGAACAAAATATGCAGCATTTTGAAGTAAGTAAAATGTACAGAAACAGACTGCATGGAAAACAAGTACCAAGAGGCTAGATGGCCCAGAGCTAAGATAGAACCGAACACAAGAAAAAACAAAAATATGTATATAATAATAAAATAATAATGCTTAACAATATTCTGCTATATTAGTAGATTGGTACCTAGTCAATTACCATCAGAGAGCCTTCATCTAGCAACTTATGTAAACAGATGCAGAAACACACAGCAAAACATTAGGCTGAGCTCAGAGACTCCTGCTCAAGAGAGGGAGGAAGGATTGTATAAACCAAATGGATCAGGGACATCACAAGAAAATGAATATAATTAAGTAACCTGGCCTTATAAGCTCACAAAGACTGAACTTGCAACCAGCAAGCCTGCAAGGGACTTACCTAGGCATTCTGCAAACATCTGATAGTTGTAGAGCTTGGTCTTCTTGTGGGATTCCTAGCACTGGGAGCAGAGGCTGTCTCTGACTCTTAGGCTGACTTTTGGAAGGATATTCCTCATGTTCGGTTATCTTGCCCAGCCTTAGTACATGTGGTGGTTCTTAGACCCACAGCAACATGATATGTCATATTTTGTTAATATCCATGGAAGCACTTCCTTTTTCTGAATAGAAAAGAAGGAAGAGTGGATGGGGGCTTGTGGCAGAGAGAAGCTGGTGGTGAAAGACTTCGAGGAGAGAAGGGAGAGGAAATTGAGTTCGGATGTAAAATAATTTTTAAAAGGTTACAGAAACAGTAATTGGAAATAATTGAGTGTTGGTGTGTCACCTCAGTGACACAACATGAGATGTTGCTGAAATAAACACCACTGGTGTTTCTGCACATATGTACAAGAGAAGGCTCATGACAAATGGCCCTACCTTAAATTTGAAAGCAACAGTTTTTCCATCTCTGCCTCTGTCCCTCTCTGTCTTTCTCACCTACCTCTCTCATGCATGGTCACACACAGAGATACACTCCAGAAATATAAACATAAATTTCCAAAATTTCCAGTAACTGAGGCTGCTGAGATACTTAAAGATCTAGAAGTTTTGGATGAGTACAAAAAAAGAGCATCTTCTATACCCATCAGGAAAGTTGTACATATAACACTATGAAGACTATGATGTTATGAATAAATCACTTGCATGCTCAAAACAAAGCAGAACCCATCAAAGAGAAGGGATTTAACATGAAGTCCCACCTACAGCTGAGGATGTATTGTCAATCGATGATAGTTTTGTTGAGAGTGATAGCCAGTAGTCCTTAGTAGGTTGATCATGCACTAGTGAAAGGCCACACAACCAAGTGTGTGTGTGTGTGTGTGTGTGTGTGTGTGTGTGTGTGTGTGTGTATTTGGCCAGCACATATTGGACTTGTCATTTCTTTTAAAAAGAAGACAAAGATATGGTTGTTATGAAAGGTAGAATGGATTTAGACGTAGTTCTTACCTGCGATAAATGTGGCCCAGATAAGCACACAAGGAATTAATGTAAAAATTAGTGACAAGAAACCAGATAAATCTCAATAAAATAAATTCATGGTACACATTAAGATCTTTCAAAGCAAAAAATTCAATCACTAAATAAATAGATGGAAAAATTATTAATATCTTTAAAAGAAAAGTAAAAATGCTAATAAATAAAAAATAAACATGTAAAGAATGAAAGATCAGACCTTATAACATGTATACAAGTAACATTATACACATTAAGTATGGTGTATGTATCAACAATTAATGAAAAAAGGAAAGTTATATGATAGGGTTTGGAGGAAGCCATACAGCAAATCCCTTTGTCCATATATTTTACATTCAAGTGTTCATTGCAAAGAGTCAATGGTCTGGTTGTAGGCCTTTGATTACTACTATGTTATTTTTTCATTTTATTTACATATTTTATATTATTTTTTACTTCCTCCCCTCCTCCCAATAACCTCCCACTCCCCCTACTCCCTTCCCTCCTCCCTCTCCAGTCCTAGGAGCAGTAAGGGTTTCCTGCCCTGTGGGAAGTTCAAGTTCTTCCCCGCTCCCTCCAGGTCCTTTAAGGTGAGCATCCAAACAGACTAGGATGCCAAAAAGCCAGTACAGGCAGATGAAACAAGACCCAGTGCCATTGTCAATGGCTTCTCAGTCAGCCCCCATGTCTGCCACATTCAGAGAATCCAGTTTGATCACGTGCTCGTTCAGTCCCAGTCTAGGTGGCCTTGGTGAGCTTTCATTAGATCAGCCCCCTTGTATCAGTGGGTGAACGCACCCCTCGCAGTCCTGACTTCCTTGTCCATGTTCTCCCTCCTTCTGCTCCTCATTTGGACCTTGGGGGCTCAGTCCAGTGCTCCAGTGTGGGTCCCTGTCTCTATCTCCATCCATCACCAGAAGAAGGTTCTAAGGTGATATGCAAAATATTCATCAGTATGGTTATAGGCCAAGGCCAGTTTAGGCACCCTCTCCTTTGCTGCCCAGGGAACAATCTGGGGACCTCTCCTTGGACCTGGGACCCCCTCTAGAATCAAGTCTCTTGTAAACACTAAAATGGCTCCCTTAGTTGAGATATATACTTCCCTGCTCCCATATCCAACCTTCCTCCCTCCCATCATCCCATTCCTCCAAGCTATCCCCCATCCTCCTCTTCTCCCTTCTCTCTAACCATCTTTCCTTACTTCTACCCCTCACACCCCGTGCACCCAAGTTTGCCTGGCAATCTTGTCTATTTCCAATATCCAGGAGGATAACTATATGATTTTCTTCAGGTTCACCTTCTTATTTAGATTCTCTAGGATCACTAATTATAGGTTCAATGTCCTTTAATTATAGCTAGAATATACTTATGAGTGAATACATACCATGTTCCTCTTTTTGGGTCTGGGTTACCTCACTCTGTAAAGCGTTTTCTATTCCCATCTATTTGCATATAAAATTCAAGATGTCATTGTTTTTACTGCTGAGTAAAACTCTAATGTGTATATGTTCCACACCTTCTTTAACCATTCTTCTATTGAGGGGCACCTAGGTTGTTTCCAGGTACTTTCTATTACAAATAGTGCTTCTATGAACATAGTTGAACAAATGCTTTTGTAGTATGTTATGGCATCTCTTGGGTATATTTCCAAGAGTGGAATTGCTGGGTCCTGAGGTAGGTTGACTCCCAGTTTTCTGAGAAACTACCACACTGATTTCCACAGTGGCTGCACAAGTTTGCATTCCCACCAACAATGGATGAGTGTTCCCCTCATTCCACATCCTCTCCAGCATAGGCTATCATTGGTGTTTTTTGAGTTTAGCTATTCTGACAGGTGTAAGATGGTATCTCAAAGTTGTTTTGATTTGCATTTCCCTGATCACTCAGGAGGTTGAGCATGACCTTAAGTGCCTTTTGGCCATTCAAAGTTCTGTTCAGAATTCTCTGTTCAGTTCAGTACCCTGTTCTACCCAATTCTGCGAGTCCCTATTCCCAATAAGGGGGCGTGCCTCCTGTATCGAACCGTGAGCTTGGAACAATGTCCTAGGAGTTAAAAACAGACAAACACACATACACACACATGCACACACACACACACACACACACACAGAGAGAGAGAGAGAGAGAGAGAGAGAGAGAGAGAGAGAGAGAGACCTGGATCATTTGTCCAAAAGGTAAATGTCAACTTTATTCAGCGAAATTTCAGGTTTATATACTCAGGGGCCAAAAGACGAGAACCCCTCCCAGCTGGGAGTGAGATCGAGGTGTTGAGCGCTTGGCACCAGTGGCAGGAGGTACTGGGCAGTGGGTGCTGAGCTAGTTGCAGTGACAGATGTGGCAGGCGCCGCTGCGAGAACCCTTGCTTGCAGGTCTAATTACCATGCCAATAGAGGATAAAGCTCTCTATGCTAATTCCCCTAGCCAGTGGAGCGAGCAGAGGAGATGACAGGAAGTTTAGACTGGTTGGGTAAACAGTCCTGCATATTGCCTCAAGGAGCTGGGAAAGGCCTGGGATCCAACAGGTGTCCCTTATTAAATATAAAATATGATGACCAGGCCTGTCTTAGGCATGATGGAAGCCAGACTATATCCCTTACCTGTCTGTGGAATGTGTCCCAGGTCCAAACACATCCCTGTCTTAGGTCGAGATTGCCTCTCCATGCAACAAAACCCATCTTCGGCTAATGTCATGCATCAACAAGTTCAGCCGGATTTAAGCAGAAAGATACTCCGAGGCAAATGCGTAGTTGGACTAGCCACGTGGCAGACCTGAATAGCCACTGACTCTGCACCAAGGGATGATGCACCAGAACACATAAGCATACCAAAAGGAGATTGTGCACAGCACAATCCTCAAAAACCTGCTCAGAGACAGAGCCCCTTAAGCAAGGGCCAGTACTGGTGGAAAAAAGGTCCCTGGTAAATCTAACTAGATTAATAATAATGCCAATTAGCAAATCATGTAAACCAGGGCCAGGAAGACATCAAAAAGCCTATTATGTGACCAGCAGAGGTCAAAAACCCGTACCCAGTCCATAAAGATAAACTGCAGTACTCAATTGTAAATTTAGTTCAATTTGAACGTCAATATCATTTCAGCCTGCCTCGGCAAGGTTCCCGCAGCGCACAGCAGGAACTGCTGGCAGGATAAGTGAGCCCAGCAAAGGCTGGCAGAACAAGGCAGAACAAGGGCATGGAGCTGGGAAAAAGGTAAAATCAGGCGCTGGATCACTTCTCAGGAACCTGCCAGATCCGCCGCGTCTGTGGGACCTCCTGATCTTGTCTCATCCTCAGGACCCTGGATGGAGGAATCCATGGTCCCCTAAGGTCTCTGGAACCCAAATGGAGTGATCTGTGTCCTGCGGAAACATACATACCTCTTCTATCCCAAATTAATACATGAACTGGACCATACTCCATTAGTACATGACCTGGACCACGCCAGACGTCATCGGCTAGATGAGGCAAATCCTGCCTGTGTGCACCATCATAACCAACTCCCCTCGCCTGTCTCTGGGAGCGATGTATTCTAGCTGTTTTAGGAACTTAACAATAACCAGGCTGGCCTTGGACTCACAGAGATCTGTAGGTCTCTGTCTCCAAAGAGCTGGGATGGGAGGCATGTGTCTCCAATGTCCCCCGTGGGGCTGCTGTCTGTCGCAGCGGCCGCCGGGGCCAAGTGCGCACTCCGCTGCCTCCCTGCTCCACCTGGCTCCAACGCTCTGTGCGGCTCTGTGGCTTGGCCTGGCCTGCCACAATGAAAACAATTTCTAGATCTATCTCTGCCCGGAACTTCCCCAGGGGCAGAAACGGTCGCCTGTTCCACCACACGGGGAATATCCACGTCTCTGCATAGATGGATAAAATCATCTAAGCTCCCATTTCTATGTACCGCAGAATCTCTCGGCAGAATCTGTTAGCATTTTCATAGGCTGTTTTATTGCTGGCATTAATGAATTTATATCCCCAAGAGCACAATTGCCCACCTCTAAAAGGTGGTCGATGAACTCAGAATAAGGCTCTGTGGGTCCTTGTACAATTTTTGAAAGCTGCTCCCCTTTTCTAGAATTGGGCAGAGTTTTCCAGGCCTTGATCGCTGCAACAGCAATTTGAGCATAGACCGTGGGATCGTAGGTATTCTATGCTGTAAGGTCAGAATATTGACCCTCACCAAGTAGCATATGAAGGTTATGCTGGGGAAAACCTGCGGTGGCATCATGCCACTCGGTCTCCTTGCAATTTTTTTGCATGTCACCCCTCCACAGCAAATATCCACCCCCCCCCGGAGAGACAGGCCTTGCAAAGTTGTGTCCAATCGCTGGGTGTAAGGTTAAGTCTAGCGAAGGATTCCAAAAATGCCACAGTAAAAGATGCGTGAGTCCCGTAGGCAATGACCACCTCTTTCAATTGCTTGACATCCTTAAAGGCCAGAGAGTCAAGCTGTCTGATTCTATGTACTTGCTGACCGATATTTTCCTCAGCAGGATAAATCGGCCTTTCTCTACCTAGATTATGAGGTCCGCCTAACATCTCTCGAGTTCCCGCCTCTAGGTCTACAAGGGCGAGAGCCATAGCACAAAAGTTTGAGGTGGCAAAAAATGTTTTTTTGCAGCGGAAGTCTCACAGGGAGATCTCTGTTAGCGGCCCTGCCTTCCTCTTTTTCTAGCTGTTTGATTAGAAGTGCGATTTCGCCTTCTAATATTTCCACTTCCTCTTTTAAATTCTCAATGCTTTTGATTTCTTGCTCCTCAAAACTCCTGATAGAGCTCATAGATTCTACTTTCTGAATCTCCTCAAGGGTTTTGTTCAAAACCTCTAACTGTTCCTTCCCTATTACATCCTCACTGAGGAGGGCATCTCTGATAAGACGCCATAGTGAATAGATCGCTAGGGGGAAGGCCCTAGCTCCCTGTTCTCTCTGAGCAATACGAAGATTGGCCCTGACTTGTTCCCAGTCCATGATACTAAAACCTTCTGTTAGTGAGAATCAAGGACTGAGCTGTGAAATTGTGTTTATGATCTCCTGTACTGTGTCTATTCTGATCTTGGGGCCTAGCCTCCCTACAAGGTCCAACATCTGGTCTGTTAACCAGTCTTCTAATGCCAGAACAGACAAATCGGCACCTGTTTTTCTGAATCCAAGCCAATTCACCCTCCTTGCACACTTACACACTTACGATGCTGGCCAGCCTCCTTGAGGGTGACTCCCACGGGGTCTCATCTCCCCGAAGTTCTTGCGGGTGGGTTCGCAGACGAGCAGAACGATATGGGTGCACGCCTCCCATATCGAACCGTGAGCTTGGAACAATGTTCTAGGAGTTAAAAACAGACACACACACACACACACACACACACAGAAAGAGAGAGAGAGAGAGAGAGAGAGAGAGAGAGAGAGAGAGATGGATCATTTGCCCAAAAGGTAAATGTCAACTTTATTCAGTGAAATTTCAGGTTTATATACTCAGGGGCCAAAGGACGAGAACCCCCTCCCAGCCGAAAGTGAGATCGAGGTGTTGAGCGCTTGGCGCCAGTGGCAGGAGGTACTGGGCAGAGGGTGCCGAGCTAGCTGCAGTGACAGACATGGCAGGCGCCGCTGCAAGAACCCTTGTTTGCAGGTGGAATTACCATGCCAATAGAGGATAAAGCTCTCTATGCTAATTCCCCTAGCTGGTGGGGCGAGCAGAGGAGATGACAGAAACCTTAGACTGGTTGAGTAAAACAGTCCAGCATAGCTCCTTGAGGAACCAGGAAAGGCCTGTGATCTAACAGTACCCCATTTTTAAATTGGGTTAATTAGAGTTTTAATGTCTAGTTTCTTGAGTTCTTTGTATATTTTGGAGATCAGACGTTTGTCTGATGAGGGATTGGTAAAGATCTTCTCCCAGTTGGAAGGTACTATTACATAAGTGGATGCTTTTACATTAGGGGCATAGATATCAGGATTGAGACTTCCTCGTGATGAATTGTTCTTGTTATGAGTATAAAATGTCCGTCTCCATCTCTTCTGTTTGATTTCAGTTCGAAGTCAATTTTGTTGGAAATTAGAATGGCCACACCCACTTGTTTCTTAGGTCTGTTTGCTTGAAAAACCTTTTCCCAACCTTTTCCTCTGAGTAGATGTCTCTCTTTGTGGTTGAGGTGTGTTTCTTGTAAACAGCAGATTGTTGGATCCTGTTTTCATATCCAATCTCTTAGTCTGTGCCTTTTTATAGGTGAGTTGAGTCCATTAATATTAAGTGATATTAATGACCAGTGGTTGTTGACTCCGGTTATTTGTTATTTTTTTGTGAAGTAGAGTTTGTGTGTTTCCTTTCGTTGAGTTGTGAATGTGAAGGGTTGCTAGATGTCTGATTTATTGTAGGCAGTGTTGGCAATGTTAGGTTCCTTGGGTTGCGATTTTCCTTCTATTACTTTCTGTTAGGCTGGATTTGTGGCTACATATTGTTTAAAATTGTTTTTATCCTGGAATATTTTGTTTTCTCCATTGATAGTGAATGATAGCTTGGCTGGGTATAGTAGTCTGGGCTTGCATCCATGGTCTCTTAGTTTCTGCATTACCTCTATCCAGGACCTTTTGGTTTTCACGATTTCCATAGAGAAGTCCGGTGTAAGTCTGATAGGTTTACCTTTACAAGTTACTTGACCTTTTTCCTTTGCAGCTCTTAATATTCTTTCTTTAATCTGTATGTTTTGTGTTTTGATTATTATATGGTGAGGGAATTTTTTTTTTTTATCCAGTCTATTCGGTGTTCTGTATGCTTCATGAAACTTCATAGGAATATCGTTCTTTAGGTTGGAAAAGTTTTCTTCTATAACTTTGTTGAATATATTTTCTGGGCCTTTGATCCACAATTCTTTTCCACTTCTACTCCTATGATTCTTGGGTTTGGTCTTTTTATTATGTCCCAGATTTCTTCAATGTTTTGTGATGAGAATTTGTTCAATTGACTGTTTTCTTTGATCAGAGCATTTATTTTCTCGATGGAATCTTCAGAATCTGAGATTCGTTCTGTTCATTTACCTAGATTTTCCATGTCCAGCCGGTATCGGCGAATCAATCCCACACCAGTTATGTTTTAAGGGGTTATTTATTTTGGGGGGTAAAACTTACATACACCATAAACCGTCAGGAAGGGAGCCTAGTCGCTGGAGCAGGAGCCGGGAGCAGGAGCCGGACCAAGCGCCGGAACCAAGAGAGCCTGATCCGGAATCTGTGTCTCTTTTTAAAAGAGAAATATACCACGCCGCACTGTGGGCTCGTGCTTCAGCGACTATTGGCTGAGGCAGCGGAAGATACTCCCACAACGCAGCCGGCCCTCAGTTTGTGTTTTCTTCATTGCCTCCATTTCAGTTTTCAATTCCTGAACTGTTTCCATTACCTGTTTGATTGTTTTCCTTGGTTTCTCAGGGTATCATTTATGGATTTCCTCATTTCTTCAAAGTTTTTGTTATACTGCTTTTCCATTTCTTTACTCATTTCTTCAAACTTTTTGTTATACTCCTCATCCATTTCTTTAAGGGAGTTATTCATATACTGTTTAAGGGACTCTATTGCTTTCATAATGTCACTTTTTTCCACTTCTTGTGGATTAGGTTTTTCAAGTCCTTCTGTTGTAGGGTCGCTGGGATCTGGTGTTTTCCTGTTGTTTTTCAGATTGTTGGAGGAATTCCTGCCTTGGTGTCTGCCCATCTCTTCCTTCAAATGTTCTCTAATGGATCTTCTGGTAGTGGGTCAGATTCCCCACTCTGATGAATCTTCTGCTAGAAGATCAGTACCCCTTGCTGGCCAGGAATCTTGCTGAGCTGACACAGGGTCTAACTTTCTGCTGGCAGGCTATTGAAACACAGGAACTCCCTCCTGCCAGGTTGCCCTTACAGCCCAGTCCCAGTGTGCAAGCCGGCTGAGCTGGGGGATTTTATAGGCCTGAGGAGGAAGGGAGGAATAAAGGAAGGGGTTCCTGGATGAAAGCTGGGATGGGATAGGATGCGAGAGGGATTAGCCCCTGCCGAGTGACCAGGGAGCCAAGGGGGTTGGGGAATGTCTGAGTTCTTCCTTGCTGGCCTTCTGCCATGGGTCAGGAGCAAACTCACCCCTCTGATGAATCTTCTGCTAGAGCTGCTACTATGTTATTGATGCTAGTTCCTAACTTGGACTCTCCCGAGATATCCTGTTTTTGCCATGTAAACTGGCACTCACTGATGTAAGAGTTTAATTAGCTGGGGCAAGGATGGAGAGCTCACCCTGGTGGTGAGGAGAGGGAACAAGCCACAGTTGCCTAGGTTCAGATCTAGGATTATGAGTAGGACCACCCCAATACCCATGACATATATGATATGCTGAATCACATGAAGGGATCTGACCCACAGACCTAAAGTTGCATGCTCTCCACAACACGGTAAAGGGTTTTAATGGGATTCTTGAGTCTCTGAGTCTTGTGTCCTTTATTGGGCTATTTTTCTTATTTTTGCTTGCTACATTCAATGCTGATGTGATACTTTTTACCTTATATTTACTTTGATATATTTAATTATTATCTTTTTGAAGCCTCTTCTTTTCTAGTGAGAGAGAAAAGTGGTGGGTATGGATGACATGGGAATTGTAGAGGACTTGAAAGAACTGGGGGAGGGGAAAACATAATCAGTATATACTAACAATAAAAAAATCAATTTATAATAACGAAAACAGGAAATAAATTTTCAACAAAAATTTCAAAAAATTTACTCACTTTATGAAAATGATTAACTCTCATATGAATAAGTGTTTACAATTACACACAAGTGAAGATTTAAAAGTAAGGAAATAGCTGTGTGTCTAATTTCTGTGTTAAAATAATGAACTAAACCAAATTTACATGTAGTATATCAATAGGAAAATAAGGCTGTTATATATTGAATCAGTAATAAAGGGGTACAAGTCTGAAATATTTCCAAGATTCCGGGCTCCAGGATTGTGCTCTGAGAATTATTATTAAAGACTGAATTTAGCATCAACAAATATGTAGGAGCATTTGTATCAGATTTTCATAAGAGGTGATCACGTGGTTTTCATTTTTTTCAGTCTGTTTATTAGTATCACAGTGGGAGACTTTCTATATACAACACTGCTTGAGACAACAAAACAATAAAGGCATGGGTAATTTTCACTAGTAATCTGGAGACTGACAGAAGAAAATAAGGAGTATGCATTTGGTGTTTACATTAATGTGAAATTCAGTAACAGAAAAAAATATCTATGAGTGATATTTAGTTACATGATGCTAGAAAACGTTTGTTTAGGGGTTAAAGCAGGAAATAATTTCCTTGTATATTTCTCTTTCTTTTATCTCATTTTCTTAGACAATCTTGTATCTCTCTGAATGAATGAAAACTCACTGTGTAGATTAGTAGATTAGAATGTATTCCAACTCAGGATTCCCAGTCTGTGTCCCTGCTTTTGGCACCACAGTCACAGAGTCCTATGAGCAGCTCCAAAAGTAAACATTCCTAATTCAAATGGGGATTTGATAAGACAATTTAAAGTATGGCTGCATATCTTGTTGTTGCTGTTAACATGTCCTTTGTCTTAATTTAAAGATAGGTAAATAGATCAAAATTAAATACCTGTTTTAATGACACATCAATTTTTTACTCTATTTGATTGTTTTCTCATTTTTTGCATTTCTGAAGTCAAAAAGAGAAAATATACAAAGGTATGAGACTTAGATTACTATTCTTAGGAGTAGATTTTATTTCTGATAAATTATAGTGAATAACACCTAAAATGTATGAAAATATATTCCATACACTTAGAATGATTCTACTTGTAGCAGAATAAAATTACTCTCTAGCTATAATATTTTCTGAGTCAGACACTTGTCTTTAATCATAATTCCTATAGAAGTGAGTGTGAGAGTGACTTTACATTGTAGATCTCTTTGGGACTGCATCACTCATTCACGATATTTTGTTTCTCTCTTTGACTTGTTCTTTAGATTTTTCCACAAGGGAACTTGTAGATTATCCTAAGTAATTAGCACCAAATACCAAGCGTTGTTTTTAAGTTTCTCAAATGATTTAGTTGTAATGATATGAATGAAATTAAATAAAATTTCCCTAGGGAGACTTACCAAGAGAGAAGAAAGTTATAAAATCTCTTTGCACAAGGAAAATAGAAAAGTTGATGTGTCATATAATATTAGAAAGGAAAATCTGACTCTTTATTAAAGGTAAGTGGATACTTACTGTCTTGAATTTGGATTACTAGGTGGGTGGGAACTTACTATTATGCCTGACCATAAATACTATACAGACAAGGAAGAGGTGAGTTTTTCAAATGGACCAAACAAAGTTTCTCCATTGTTAATTGAGGTTCACTGGAACAGTATATCTTAATGTTCAAAGTCATAGTAGATATGCTACTTCACTTTTATTTGTGAGAAATGATGGTGATATTTAAAAATTTGAGTGAAGCTAAAGTTGGGAACATTTAAATGTTTTTATCAAAACCTTACCTTTTAAAAAACTTGTCATTAACTAGACTTCCAGAACTTAGTATATGGGGTGCTCGATCATGTTAGAGTCTCAAATAAATCTCAATAAATCATAGCACATATCCTATGCAATCGCTAATACATTGTCTGAGAATAAATGGTTGCTGTACAATGTTTGAAGAATATGCATTTTAGGCATTTCTCAGACAATATTTAAAAAGTTTGGTGGTTTTATATAATGTCATTACATGCATTTGTAGTATTTTTCTTGCACAGTTAATTTTCTTAGCAGGTTGCTCAGCAGTGGAACATTTTATGCTGAGTAGTCATTAAATAATGACAATAGAAAATATTAAGAGTTGTAGAATATAAATAGAATTCTACATTGAATTTACCTTTTATTAAACCTAATATATCAATTTTAAAGAATTGAAACATTGATTATTTTCCATACAGGTAGAATGATAAAAGTTAGAAGAATTCATTTTTACTCAAGGAAGTTAACTCCTAAAATGTGTACTAGAGAGACAGCCAACAAACTAGAGAATCTGTAGTAGAAATGACTGAAACTTCGAAAAGTCTCATTCCATTTCTTTTCCTGGTACATCTCAGCTTCTTATCATAAAACAATATGATAACATTTCACAAGATAGTTTTCAAAAGAAGAGAGACTATTATTCTTGTTTGTGGGAAAGGAGTCTGAAACAGTATTTTAAATCAAAGGAGAAATAGCCAAAAACCTTAATTCAGAAAAGGAAATAGTACTGGCAAAATATGTCTCCAAGTAATGACAGTATACACTCAGGTGGACAACCTCAGTTTACATCCTAAATACATATGATGGAAAGAGAGACCATAATCTTACAAGTTGCCTCAGACCTACATACTCCTTCCGTAGTATTTATGTAGATGCCTCAGACAAATAAACAAATTAAGTATAACTGTAAGTCTTGAAAGAGTCTAAAGAACCAGCCAGCAGCTTCAAGTATCACATTTCCTCAGTTCCTAGCTCAAGAATCCGAAAGGTAAATTAAACACCAATTACAGATTTTTAGAATGCCTCCAGCTTCAATAAGACAGTGACAGTCTGCTCCATCTTAAAACTGAAGGCTTGTGTCTTAGAGTGAAGTCCTAGTTTTTCTATTTACAACTGTCTTTACATTATGTCTCCCATCATCATAGAATACTCTGATATTCTTACAAAGTCGCATGTTCCTATTGAGGTCAAAGAGAATAAAATACAGAGAATTTAAATGTTTTAGAGTAAATCAACTATACTTTTCATTACATCTTTTCTGATTATTTACATTTATTGCACAAATGAAGCAATTATCACTGAAACATATTAAAAATCATAAAATTGCACATCACAAATACTGTTATATAAAATTTCAGAATTTTTATATAATTTCAAATAATTTATTACTCTATAAAATTTATTTCTAGTGAGGAAGGACATAAAAAATGTTGAATTAAGCATTTGACCTCTTTGGATGCTGATTTAAATCATACATAATTTCAGGACTAGATTCTGCCCATGTAAGACTTCTGCTAATTATGGGTTTTTCTTTATGTAAAATGAAATAGATGAGTAAGTTAAAACGTAAGTGTGAATATTTCTGTATTATAAAAATATGTGTCCCATTGTAAATAAATAATTGCCAAAATATAATCCATTATATAAATATGATAATTTTAGTAACAAAATAGCAGACATATTTCAGACACTAGTCGTAAGAATGTTCTTTGAAGCCATTACTACATGATGGTAGGTAGCTTTATCAATTAATAAAAGTCATTAATCAAACCATCTTAATGTACTCACTAAATATCAAATATAAATAATCACTTGGACTTTAGTCCAGATTGGCTAATACCAATGTGACAGTTATAGTTACAAGACAAACTGCATTTATTGATCATGATTAAACCTTATTAATCTATATTCAGTTTGTTACATGATTGTCTGCTTGCATTAGTTCCATGACCTGCAGAAAACAAAGATAATATATGAATTTTCAGAAAGAATGGAAATCTGAAGTGATAGACTGCATAACTCTTTTGAAAATGAATATTTATTACTTACATAGCTTCATTTTCTATGTATTTACATCAAAACTTGCTCAGTTTTAAGCTTAACCATTCCTATTCCTTTATGTATTTCATACATTTTCCCTACTTTTAGAAAGCTAAATTTTATTTGTTCAAAAAATGTAAAAATTAATTGTGCTGCCTATTTTATGAATAAAATATCTAATGGACACCCCACAACATGACTCAAACTGGCAATTTTAGAAATCTGTGGTGCAGCATACTTGTAATCCAAATATCTATGGTAGTTAGCCAAGAGGATAGCAAGGGTAATGCCCTGTGGGGCTACAGATGAGATTCAAGTCCACCTCCATCAGTATAGGGGACATTGACTGTAAACTGCTTTTCTAAAATCTGAAAAATGCAGCCATTCTAGAATTATTATACTTTCATGTAACACAGGTTGTGACCCTGTAATGGCCCCTTGAGCAGCATGTTAGAGGTCTTTGACTGGGAAGTGGGTCTTTTGGTTGGTTGTAAATCATGGTTGTCTTATTTGTTATAGGAATGTACTTTAATGGCTTATTAATCCTGGTGAACAAACATTTGCATCTCATGATACTAATCTCTAACAGGCATGGTTAGCATACTAATCTTTGGGGAATTTGGGATGCAATCCTCCCTTACTTAAATATTACTTTGTGTGACTTAATGTCTCCTAAGAACTGGTATATTCTTATACCATTAATCCTATTATCAATTATGCTCTACTTCAGTTTATCAGTGGAGTACTACTCTGCACAGAACAAACCATTTACGAGCTCCACAAAATTAACTACAGATGGATTTTAAACCTAAATGTTAAAAGTGCAGAACTTCGGAAGGTACTGGAGAGACCAGTAGTCTCCGTGTTTGGAAAATTTGGTGGTATCTCTCCACATGTAACGATATAAGCACTACAGGCAGCACCATTTGCAGCTCCCAACATTCTGCTCTGTGCAGACACAGCCCAGGCAGTGAAGTTATTCAGAGACTGCCAGCACGGTGCTGCAAGGATCACTTAGGACTACTTAGGATGAGGCAGGAACACACTAAATTCTGTGTTTGTCCACTGGCTCCCACACAGCCAGGAGAAGACGCACCACACCAGCCGGGAGCCTCAGCAAGCTGCTCCACATGGATTGGGGACAGTGGACCCTCACCCTCCAAGCACAGCCACTCCTCCGCACTTGGGGAGAGCAGCCCCGCACCAAGGCTGGCCATTCTTCCTCCCCCCCTGGGGACATTGGCCTCTTACTCACCTTGGCCCACTGCTCCCCAAATCTGTGAACAGCAACCACTCATTCACCAAGGTGCAGCTGCCAAGCTGACAAATTCTCTCCCAACAAGGAAGCCCAAGGTGCAGTGCATGAGAGAGACTGTGATATCTTCAGGAAGTGCTAAACTGGTAGCCTTGCTCCGGGAAGAACCCCCCCATTTGACTGATGGAGGCTCTGATTGGTTAGTGATGACTGAGTGTTAGAACCAGGTGAGCAGAAGGGATACAGCACAGCCTTCCCAGCACTGGCTGCTAATCTAAAGACAGACATATCCCAGATTGGCTGGAGATCTAAGTCAAACTCAACAGCAAGTCTCTTGTTAATGTAAATCAATGGGTTCAGTTTTTTAAAAAAAAAGTATACAAATTCAGAAAGAGGATAATCAGACTATGTAGCACAAGGGTAATATTGGGTAATTCAAAAGCATTATAAACAAAGTCCACAGTGGTGTTTGAACTGATAACCACAGTTTTCACCCTTCTGTGAAATGTCTTGGGTTCTGAGGACCTTAAACAACTCCTTTCCAAAGGCCCAGGCCCCACAACTTTACCAGCTCTCCCAAGCATATTCCTGAGATTAGAGACAGAGCTTTCTTGTTGCTCTATACATCAGGGACTTAGAGAAACCTCTCAAAGCCTAGGCGGGTTGCCAAAGTCAGAGTGGCCTAGTTTCAAGTATTTTCTAGAAGTTCTGCACTTAGCATTTGACATTTAGGTGTAAGGTCCATTTGAAGCTAATTTGTGGAAGTTGTAAATGGGGTCTCATGTACTGTGTAATACAATACTAAGTTGTAATGTAGAAGAATACAATTGGTAACATAAATTAAGCCACAAAAAAATAGAATTTAGCTGAGGGAGGGCTGACTCTGAAATACCACCAAAGACAAGTTGTATGTTAATCAGGACTTTTAAAGATTTAGATGCTAAGATGTAAATGTTTATTTACCTTTTGCGTACACATGTCTGTAGTGAAAACAGCAAATGAGATGCCCACCCATAGAAAGGATAGAGAAAGGAAGTGAAAGATATATTTGACAAGAACTTTAAGGTTTGGAGAAAGAAATTAAAGAGGATACCAAAAAATGGAAGAATCTCCCATGCTCTTGGATTGGGAAAATCAACATAGTAAAAATGGCAATTCAAACAAAAGCAATCTATAGATTCAATGAAATCCAATCAAAAATCCCAGCGAAATTCTTCACAGACCTAGAGACAACAATAATCAAGTTTATATGTCAAAACAAAAAACCCAGGATAGTCAAAACAATCCTATACAATAAAAGTATTTCAGGAGGCATTATCATCCAAGACTTCAAACTCTATTAAAGAGCTACAGTAAAGAAAACTGCTTGGTATTGGCATAAAAACAGAGATGTTGACCAATTAAATAGAATTGAAGACCCAGATATTAATCCACAAACCTATGAACACCTGATTTTCGACAAAGGAGCTAAAAGTATACAATGGAAGAAAGAAAACATGTTTAACAAATGGTGCTGGCATAACTGGATGTCAACCTGTAGAAGAATGAAAATAGATCCAAATCTATCACCATGCACAAAACTCAAGTCCAAATGGATTAAAGACCTCAACATTAATCTGCTCACATGGAAACTGATAGACGAGAAAGTGGGAAGTAGTCTAGAAGACATAGGCACAGGAGTCCACTTCCTAGGTAGAACCCCAGTAGCACAGACAATAAGAGCAACTTGGAATATACCCTAGAGATTCCTTAACATACTACAAAAGCATTTGTTCTACTATGTTCATAGCAGCACTATTTGTAATAGCCAGAACTTGGAAACAGCCTAGGTGCCCCTCAATAGAAGAATGGTTAAAGAAGGTGTGGAACATATACACATTAGAGTTTTACTCAGCGGTAAAAAACAATGACATCTTGAATTTTGCATGCAAATGGATGGAAATAGAAAACGCTTTACTGAGTGAGGTAAGCCAGACCCAAAAAGAGGAACATGGTATGTATTCACTCATAAGTGGATTCTAACCATAATTAAAGGTCTTTGAGCCTATTATTCGTGATCCTAGAGAAGCTAAATAAGAAGATGAACCTGATGAAGATTATTTAGCTATCCGCCAGGAGGTAGGAAATAGACAAGAGTCCCAGGTAACCTCGGGTGCATGGGGGGGTGGGAGGGTTGTCGGAAAGGGAGAGGGTTAGAGAGAAGGGAGTAGGGGAGGATTGGGGAAAGATCGGGGGACTGGGATGGGGGGGAGGGAGGAAGGATGGATATGGGATCAGGCAAGTATATACCTCAACTAAGGGAGTCATTTTAGGGTTTACAAGAGACTTGATTATAAAGGGGATCCCCGGTCCAAGGAGAGATCCCCAGATGGTTCTCTGGACAGAGGAGAGGGTGCCTGAACCGGCCTTGGCCCACAACCATACTGATGAATATTTTGCATGTCACCATAGAACCGTCATCTGGCGATGGATGGAGTTGGAGGCGGAGAACCAGGTTGGAATACTGGACCTAGCTCCCTAGGTCCAAATGAGAGGCAGAAGGAAAGAGAACATGAGCAAAGAAGGCAAGGGCAGAGGAAACCTTCATCCGACATTGGATGGCGATACAGATGGAGACCCATATTGGAACACCGAACTGAGCACTCCACGGTCCAAATGAGGAGCAGAAGAATGAAGAAAATAAAAAAAGTAATCAGGACTGCGAGGGATGCGAGCACCCACTGATACAAGGGGACTGATCTAATGAGAGTTCACCAAGGCCTGTTGGACTGGGACTGAACGAGGTCGTGATCCAACCAGATTCTCTGAATGTGGCTGGCCCGGAGCCTTTTTGAAAAGCCATTGACAATGACACTGGGGCTTGCTTCCTCTGCATATACTGGATTTTGGCGCTCCAGTCTGTTTGGACTCTCACCTTCCCTGGACCTGGAGGGAGGGGGGAGGAACTTGAACTTCCCACAGGGCAGGAAACCCTGACTGCTCTAGGGAATGGAGAGGGAGGAGGAGAGGGAGTGGGGGGAGTGGGAGGGTGTTGGGAGGAGGGGCTGAAATGGAAACTTTTATAATTTAATAAAAAAAATAAAGTTAAAAAAAAAGAGCAACAATGAACAAATGGGACCTCCTGAAACTGAGAAGCTTCTATAAAGCAAAGGACACTGTCGTTAAGACCAAAAGGCAACCTACCGATTGGGAGAAGATCTTCACCATCCCCTCATCAGAGAAAGATCTGATCTCTAAAATATATTGAGAACTCAAACTAGACACTAAAACTCTAATTAACCCAATTAAAAATGGGGTACTGAACTGAACAGAGAATTCTCAACAGAAGAATTTTGAATGGCCAAAGACATTTAAGGTCATACTCAACCTCCTTAGCAATCAGGGAAATGCAAATCAAAACAACATTGAGATACCATCTTACACCAGTCAGAATAGCTAAACTCAAAAACACCAATGATAGCCTATGCTGGAGAGGATATTGAGTGAGGGGAACACTCATCCATTGTTGGTGGGAATGCAAACTTGTACAGCCACTTTGGAAATCAGTGTTGCAGTTTTTCAGGAAACTGGGAATCAACCTCCCTCAGGACCCAGCAATTCCACTCTTGGGAATATACTCAAGAGATGCCCTATCATAGGACAAAAGCATTTGTTCAACTATGTTCATAGCAGCACTATTTGTAATAGCCAGAACCTGGAAAAAACCTAGGTGCCCCTCAATAGAAGAGTGGTTAAAGAAGGTGTGAACATATACATATTAGAGTTTTACTCAGCGGTAAAAAAACAATGATATCTTGAATTTTGCATGCAAATGGATTGGAATAGAAAACGCTTTACTGAGTGAGGTAACCCAGAACCAAAAATATGAATATGGTATGTACTCACTCATAAGTGAACTCTAGCCATAATTGAAGGACATTGAGCCTATAATTAGTGATCCTAGAGAATCTAAATAAGAAAGTGAACCCAAAGAAAATCATATAGTTATCCTCCTGGATATTGGGAGTAGACAAGATTACCAGGCAAAACTTGGGTGCACAGGGGTATGGGAGGAGTGGATGTAAGGGGAGATGGGTAGATAGAAGGGAGAAGGGGAGGATTCAGGAGAGCTTGGGGGAATGGGATGGGTGGGATGGAGGAAGGGTGGATATGGGAGCAGGGAAGTAAATATCTTAATTAAAGGAGCCATTTTAGGGTTTGCAAGAGACTTGATTCTAGAAAGGTTCCCAGGTCCAAGGAGAGGTCCCCATATTATTCCTTGGGCAGCAGAGGAAAGGGTGCCTGAACTTGCCTTGTCCCATAGCCACACTGAAGAATATCTTGCATATTACCCTAGAACCTTCATCTGGCGATGGATGGAGACAGAGACAGGGATCCACAATGGAGCACTGGACTTAGCTCCCAAGGTCTAAATGAGGAACAAAAGGAGGGAGAACATGAGCAAGGAATTCAGGATCACGAGGGATGCGTCCACCCACTGAGACAATGGGACTGAGCTAATAGGAGCTCACCAAGGCCAGCTGGACTGGGAGTGATGGAGCATGTGATCAAAATGGACACTCTGAACATGGCTGACAATGAAGGCTGACTGAGAAGCCAAGAACAATGGCACTGGATTTTGATTCTACCACATGGACTGACTTTGTGGGAGCCTGGTTTGTTTAGATGCTCTCCTTTATAGACCTGAATGGACGGGGAAGGACCTTGAACTTCCCACGGGGCAGGAAACCCTGACTGCTCTTAGAACTAAAGAGGGAGAGGGAGGTGAGGAGGTGGAGGTATATGGGAGGTGAGGAGGAGGTGGAAATTTTTAATAAATGAATAAATAAATAAATTTTAAAAAAGAAAGGATAGAGGGTCTGCCTATGTAACTCTCTAGAGTAAGCTGGAGCATCATAGTTTTAAGAGGAATTTCATAGTTGTGTTGGACTGGATGCTATAAACATCAATTCCATCATATTTTGCTATGTATTTGTTGTTTCTTGGTATCAACTACATACTTACATTAAAATCCAAAAGCATGGTTATATTAGTGATGCCATGTATCACATGAATAACATGTTTTGAAACAGATTTGTTACTAACCAATGGTATTCACAGCACAGAGGGGACTCTCATATCACCTTAAGTTGCAGAGAAAGCTGCTAACAATTTGTTCTCATTCCTCTTGGTTTACAACTTTGTATTTCTTTATTTCTACATCTCTGTTTCTGAAACCTACACTTTTAATTTCTTATTCTTGAATGATTCACAATGATTTATGATTGCCAACAAGTCTGTTTCAAAGTGAGGAAATAAAATCATTTTAAAACAAAATACAAGATTAGAGACTTTTAAAGAATCAGTTTATACATAAAGCAACTATGTTTATTATTGTTTTATAATTCACAAGCACTTTTTTGTGGTTTTTTGAGAGAAGGTTTCTGTGTAGCTTTAGAGCCTGTTCTGGAACTAGCTCTTGTAGACAAGGTTGGCTTTGAACTCACAGAGATCTGCCTGCCTTTGCCTCCTGAATGCTAGGATTAAAGGCATGCACCACCACTCCCTGGGCTCAAGCACTTTTGAAAACATGTTTATTACTATTTTGGGCAGACGTTTTACATGAGAATGAATGTTCTAAACACATATAAAGGATCTAGAATAGTAGATATTTATGAGCCTCTCAACTTGAGTGTTGGTATCTGAAATCAGAATATATGAGGAACCACCTGCAAAGACATTTTATCCAATAAACCAAAGTCTTTCACATATTGACAGCAAGAAGAAAAACAAAGCCTAAGTAAATATAAAAGTAAATAATTAACTCTTGGGGACATAATTCTGTGTATAGTAAATTTGCAGCATAAAATGAGTACAATTCAATGACAGTTTCCAACAATTTATATCAGAAAAGCTGATTACCAAGCTACATTCACAGTGGAAACACTCAGAGTAATCAATGAGATTATGAAAAAATAGTACACACATTGACATTATATGACTTCTTGATGGAAAGTGGTGGTGCACATTTTTAGGCCCAGCACTTGTGAGGCAAACACAGGCAGATCTCTGTGAGTTGAAAGCCAGAGAAATCCAAAACTGGAAAAAAAACCTTATGACAAAGCTATAACAATCAAGAATGTGAACAATATTTAGAATAAATATTTAGAAAAATGTTAAGAAAAATAAATCATTTAATATCTGCCTCCTGTCACAAGGATTATATCACAAGATATAGATTCTGCCCTATATATCTGCCTAACACCATGTACACCTGAGAAACCTTGGTAGCTAATTTTGTCCCCTAGAACTAAACATCACTGAATTATATAATTGTGGCTGGTGAAAGCAGAAAGTTAGAAGCATTCTAATCATGTATTGCCAAAAGACAATCAACATCACCATAGTACTACCAGCTTTTAAACTATTTGAAACATTTATAAGAAAAATTTGAAAGTGGAATGCAATATTCAGAAATTCTAGAAACCACATCATCAGGTTTCCAATCTGTCTCCCCACTGCACACCAAAAGCATGCCCCTGTGTGTACAGTGCACAATGATATTACCAGCATAGTGTCATACCATACTAGAGCTGCTCTAGTCTCCCTCTTCCCAGGAAATTCACACTCTGGGAGGCTCAGAGGACAAGGACCACTGGCCAAGTCACTATGCAGACCAACAGAACCATAGCCTGGCTCATGGTCCATCCAAACCCCAGCAGAAATGACAGCTCAACAGACCTTCTCTGAACATCCAACACTCACCATGGCATAGCTTGTGGTCTTCCTTACAACTCATTACAACAGAAGCAGAGAAGAATCATGGAAAAAAACAGCTGTAAGCTACCTCCCACTATTATTCCTACTTGCTAAGCCTTCCCAGAGTCCCTCACTGGCTAACACCACCGTGCTGGACCTCACAGTATTATCAGCTCCCATATTGGGTGATCAGAGATCAAATTACTCAGATATCACAGAACATTCCGCTCTGCACTTCCAACCTAGTGGACAGGACCCTAGTCTAGTAGTCTATTTTAGTAGGCATTCCTCCATTTTCTGAGAGCATATCCTGTTCTTCATCCAAAGCACAGGGTCCCTTGTGTGCACATCCCATGGCAAACTCAATGTGCAGTGCAGGCAACCCATTGCCTCATACCTGGGAAATCCTACAGACAAACACAGGTCACATTCACAACTATTGTTAAAGAAAAATGGGCCATGAATTAGAAGACACTGAGGGGTCATGGTAGGGCTTGGGGACAGGAAAGAGAATGTGGATATCATATAGTTATAATCTCAAAACAAAAAGTTGAAGCAGGCTTTATTGCCATGTGCTCCAGAAACTAGGGATTTGTATTAGAGCACATCAAAGATTTCTCAAACCTTTTATCTCAGGATATATATCTAAAACCAGTAAAATTAGAGTCCTGTTAGGCAGGGCCACAGCATTTCACTCAGATATATTTTGGTTGAACTACTGTAACTATAGCAATTTGATTTCATAATAGGTCAGTCTTTTATCCTCATTCTTGATTGCCTGGTCTGTGGACACCAAGAAATGACCATCAGGACATTTATGGAGCATCTAAAATTGACTACTTAGTTCCACATTGCTAATCTCAACTATTGTTGAAGTAGGAAAGTTCTCAACCACTGTCCTTTTTCTCCCTTTCTACACTGTGAATCTACCAGCTTCAAGTTTTATCTATGCACTCAATTCTTGTACCTCTTCATCTATATTCACACACTGAAAGTCAGAGAGACTGGAGGTCACTCATCAGCTAGTTTCTTCTTCCTTCTCACTGACCAGTCAAGGCCCAGTCCTGAAGAAGTTGCATGACTATCTACCCAGCAGTGGGCAGCCGAGGCAATTCTCAATTACACAGCATGAGGCAACAATATTGCAAACTCATAGTCTCCCATGCCAGGGTGGAAGAGCCTCCCCCTCCCCAGGGAATCCACACTCAACAAAGCTCAGAGGCCAAGGACCACTACCCAGGTAACCACAAAGAACAACAGAAACTGTCTGGCTCATGCTTCATTCCTCTCCAAGCAGCTCTGACAGCTCAGCCAACCTGCTCCTCCTGCCTGGGGACAGTGGCTCCTACATTCACCATGGCATGGTTTGTGGTCCTCCTTACAGCTCCCTAGAGCAGAACAAGAGAATCCTGGAAGAATCTGTAAGGTACCTCCTACTGGTACTCCTCGTTGCCAAATACAGTTCCTCATTAGCTAGGACTGCTCATCTGGGCTTCAAGACATTAGCAGTTACCCTACTGGTTGAGCAGAAATCAAATGTCTCAGAAAGTAAAAATCCTCCAGATTTTTCCTTCCACACTATGGTCAAACAATATCTTAATCTGGGAAATTTGTAGTTTTGTAAAATCTTCCATCCTCCAAGAGCACTTCCTGTTCTTCCTCCAAAGCAGAGGGTCCTATGTGTACACATTCCATTACACACTCAATGCCCAGTGTAGCTAACCCTTTACTTCATAGCTGGCAGGTCCTGCAACCAAACTAATGTCACATTCAAACAGTAATTGTTGTTAAACAAAAAGAAGCCATTAGAATAGGAACACAACAAAGGGTCTATGAGAGGGCTTAGAGGCAGGAAAGAGATAGTGGAAATAATGTATTTATAATCCTGAAAACTTCTGTTAAAAAGTTGAAACAGGTTTTATGGTCATGTGCTCCAGAGACTAGGGATTTGTATTAGAGCACACCAAGTACTACTCACATAATTTCTCTCAGAGTATACATCTTAAACCTGGAAAATAAATTGGTAGGCAGAGCCACACCATTTTATCCAGGTCTTCTATTTACTAAACTACTGTAACTACAGTAATTTGGTTTAATGATGAGTTCAGTTCTTTATATAGATTTGTGAATATATGGTCTGTGGACCAACAAAATGATGAGACAGAACATTTATGGAACATCTAAAATTGATCACCTCACTACTCACTGCTAATGTCAACTGTTGTCACAGCAGGAAAGCTTTTACCCACCTTCTAGCCCATCCTTTGTCTGTTGTGACTACACTGGCTTTACAGTTGATCAAGGAACTCAATTCTTACACAGGTCCCACTTCACTTGTAAATTCACAATAAAATCTGCAGAAATTGGAGATACTCATTCACTAATCTATTTCTCCTTCACACAAACCAGTCAAGGTCCAGCCTGGTAGAAGTCGCAGAACTCTCTTTCCAGCACTAGGTAGCAGAGGCAGGATTAGGTATTCACAGCAATTCTCAGATACATAGTATGAGGTAAACCTGAGCTACAGAAGACATTAATCTAAACAAGTTGTTCTCAATCTTCCCAGTGATGTGACCCTTTAATACAGTTATTCATGATGTAGTGACCCCCCACCTATAAAATTATTTTTACTGCTACGTCATAACTATATTTTTGCTACAGTTATAAATTATAATATAAATATCTGTACTTTCTCATGACCTTAGGCCAGTCCTGTGATAGGTTCATTTGATCACTCCAAAAGGAGTCACGACCCACCAGGTTGAGAACCACTGCTCTAAATTGATAATTGAAAAACTGAGAAACATTAGAAAATAGAAACAAAGAGATTATAGCAGTAATGCCTTTGAAGAAAATGAAATCTAAAAGCTGATAAACAATAGTTGACTTTTAAAAATGATAAAAATAACTGAACACTTAGTTATACTGATTTTGAAACACAGTAGGTACTTCCCTGGTAGGGAGAATGCCATTAATAAGATAATGCATGACTTTGTCCCATGTAAAATGTTAGCTGCTGAGTGTTCTAAGCTGACACATGGTGTTACAGTCATTGGCCTGTGTCTCAAACATCTGCGCTGACTTAACTGTGTCAACCAAAATTGAACATGTCTGCATGGGAAAGTTCACTAATGGAAAAATGGAGACTTAGTAGTTCAAGTTCTCCTCCCTAAACTGTACACCCACAGGTACATTCACATGGAAGGAAACAATGTATGATGGGAAATTACATAGAAATCACACACTGTGCCCAATCAGGTCCTTCTTTGTTATGGAAACCCCTGCAGCCAATGGCCTTAAACTTCAGTCTAAGATCTAGCTATTGCTCAGTGTGTTTACCCCCTCCAGTGTACACAGTACACATTCCTACTTTTCTGGTCTGAAGGAAGAAGCCATGCCCCACACAAATCCTTTTGTTGTTATTGCAATGGACGCCCCATGATATGACTCAAACTGGTCATTTTAGAACTCTGGGTGCAGCATACTAGTAATCCAAAAATCTATGGTGATTAGCCAAGAGGATAGCAAAGGTGGGACTACAGACAGGATTCAAGTCCAACTTATCAGTATAAGAGACATTGACTGATTTCTAAAAACTGAAAAATGCAGCTGTTCTAGAATTATTATACTTTCATGGCACACAGGTTGTGACCCTGTAATAGCCCCTTGAGCAACATGTTAGAGGCCTTTGATGGCAAAATGGGCCTTTTGGTTGGTTGTAAATCATGATTGTCTCATTTGAAAAAAAGAATGTACCTTAATGGTTAATTAATTCTGATGAACATACATTTGAATTTCATCATACTGTATTCTAACTGGCATGATTAGCATACTACTTATCTTTGGGGAATTTGGGATGCAGTCTTCCCTTACTTAAATTCTACTTTGTAATATCTCCTAAGAACTGGTAAATCCTTATACCATTTATTCTATTATCAATTATAATCTCCTACATCACAGTAAAGCACTGAAGTGGTACTCTATACAGGAGAAACAATTTACAAGCTACACAAAAATAACTACAGACAGATCCTAAACCTAAATGTTAAAAGTGCAGAACTTCTGAAGATACTGGAGAGACCAGTAGTCTCCGAGTTTGGAAAATTTGGTGATATCTCTCCACATGCGAAAACATAAGCACTACAGGCACCACCATTTGTGGCTTCCAATGCTCTGTTCTGTGCAGACACAGCACAGGCAGTGAAGTTATTCAGAGGCTGCCAACAGGGAGTTGCAAGGATCACTTAGGAATACTTAGGACAAGGCAGAAACATACTAAACACTGTGTTTGTCCTCTGGCTCCTACCCAGGGAGGGAAGGACACACTACATCAACCTCAAGCCTTAGCAGGCTACTCCACCTAGTTTGGGGACAGTAACCCCTCACTCACCAAGCCTAGCCACTCCTCTGCATGTAGAGAAAACAGCCACGTGCAACAAGGGCAAACACTCCCCCACATCTGGGAACATTGGCCTCTTACTCACCTTGGCCCACCTCTCCTCCCATTGTGGAGAGCAACCACTCAGTCACCATGGTGCAGCTGCCAATCTGACAAACTCTCTCCCAACAAGGGAGCCCAAGGTGCAGTGAATGAGAGACTGCTATTTCCTCAGGAAGCTTGGTTCCTAGAAGAACCCTCCCATTTGATTGGTGTTTCTGCTGGAGGCTCTGATTGGTTAGTGAGGTCTGAGTGCCAGAACCAGGTGAGCAGAAGGGATACAGCACAGCCTTCCCAGCACTAGCTGCTAATCTAAAGACAGACATATCCCAGATTGGCAGGAGATCTAAGTCAAATTCAACAGCAAGTCTCTTGCTAATGTAAATCAATGGGTTCAGTTTTAAAAGGAAGTATACAAACTCAGAAAGAGGATAATCAGACAATGTTGCACAAGAGGAACATTGGGTAAACCAAGAGCATTATAAATAAAGTCCACAGTGGTGTTGAAACTGATAACCACAGTTTTCACCCTTCTGTGAAAAGTCTTGGGTTCTGAGGATCTTAAACACCCTTTTCCAAAGGCCCTGGCCCCACACCTTTACCAGCTTTTCCAAGCATCTGTTGTGAAAAAAGCAAATGAGATGCTCACCCACAGAAAGGATAGAGAGTCTGCCTGTGTAACTCTATAGAGTAAGCTGGAGAATCATAGTTTTAAGAGGGATTTCTTAGTTGTGTTTGACTAGATGCTATAAACATCAATTTCATGATATTTTGTTATGTATTTGCTGTTTCTTGGTATCAACTACAATCTTACATTAAAATCCAAAAGCATGGTTATAGTAGCAATACCATGTATCGAATGAATAATGTCTTGTGTTTTATCTAAGGTTTAGTTGAACAGTTTGTACCTAGGAAATATTAATTTATTACTTTATCATATACAGTTTCTATTCAGCTTTTTTAATTTGTTGTTGCTCAGAACTATCTTAAGACAAACAATTGGTACCTTCCTGTGATCAACTGTTACTGCTTACAAAGGATGACCATCACTAGGTTTGCTGACTGTTAATATTCCATCATGAAAGAAAGTAGCCCCTGCATCTGAGTACACAGCTTCTTTTCTAGGCAACTATATGCAATTCAGCGCTAATGACATGTGACCTTGTGGTTTTAGGGATGAACTAGAGTACATAGCCTGGGAAATGCTTGGGAAGATGTACACTCTGTGTATACACCTATGAGAAAGCCATCTTTAAAAGTGGGAATTTTCCTTGAGTGCTATCAGGCTTACTTCCTACGATCACTGAGAAATGTACTGTAATGGAGATTATTTGGGCAGTATATAAAAGAACATGTTAGAAGAATATAAATGT